>NC_056744.1:868775607-869148107 GCF_019279795.1 Protopterus annectens
GGTTTGTTATGAGAAGGTATTATTGGCTGCTGCTGAAGGCATCAAGGCAATATTATTGGATTCCCTCTTAGGCAAAAATAATTTCTGGTACTGCTGCTGCTGAATTGTTTAAGACCCTGCAGGATACAGGAAGAGTGATGCAAGATTTGAAGCATATCCTTGTCTCCTGTTCCTTAGTTTGAGAAATTATACTTGTAAGCATTCCTTTGTTTGTAGGCAGCCTAGACATCCTTCTAGGGGCAAGTGGGCTTCTCTGACACTTCTTCCAGACAAGCCTTCTCATGCTTCTAAGCATTAAAAGTCTGCTTTCCCTGACAAATCTGCCTTTGTCATTCAGCTGCTCCTACTCCTTGGCTAGTTTCCTCTGCCCCTCAATTTAACTTTATTTTCCTGTTTGGCAACAGATAATCACGGATGCTTGTGTACTTTCCGTTATCCAAAATGGTTATTTTATAGTCTGGAAGTCCCTTTCTCCATTCTCAGGTCTTCCTTAACCTCCTCCTTGTTAGCACCCACATTTTCCTATAGTTCTTCAGGATCTGGTGGTACAAGGAACCATCCAATCTGTCCCTTTGTCTCAGCATGAAACAGGTTTTTATTCTAAGATGTTTCTGGTTATGCTGACCCTTCAAACATTGTAGCCTCTCATTCTCATGTGAGTGTCATGGTAACATTAGACATAAAAGATGCATATAATCACATTCATATAGTCCCAGGCTTCTAGAAATTTCTAATGCTGTGTCCATATGTGGGTCACATTATCAGTTTTGTGCTACGCTTTGGGTTATCTACAACTACAAAGGTGTTTACAAAGTGTGTAGCTCAAGTGATATATCATTGCAGATTGCAGTGCATTCACATATTTCTTTATTTAGATAGTTTATAAAATATAGTGCCAAACAAGCTTTGCAGAGTCTTTTCCCAAATGGGATGCCAGCTAAATGTGCAAAAACCCTCCTTGACTCCATCATATAGGATTGTGTTTCTGGGCTGCCTTTAAGATCTCTTGGCAAAAGTCTTTTCTTACACAGTAGAAAGTAGATTATTATCTGGAAACTTTTGAGACCTTCTTTAGTCAGAGTCCAACTATAGCAAAAGTATATCTCAGGATTCTGGGGTTCATTGCTTCTGTGATTCTACCTGCCAGATTACATATGAGAAAATAATAGTGGTTTGTTAAGGGAAAAAAATAGACCTGGACCCAATATCTTTATCCAGTAAAATTTCAGATTCCAGTTTTGGACTTTGCTTTCTCTACCATTGCAGCTCCTTTCCGACAAACAGCTCTAAATCCAAGCCTTTATGCATTTCCATCTTTTTCACTGATGTATATAGGGTAATTCTGAAGGCCTGTCCATAAAATCACTGTGTTAAGCCCTTTTGGCTTAGGCAACATTACATCTTAATTGTTATGATCACTGCTGCAGTAGCTTAAGCTTTATATAGCTTATACCTTGCACAGGACATAACAGTTAGCCAGTTTTCAAAACTTTAGGGCATTGTCCACTTGCCAAAACCATTAGGCAGGTCTGGTTGAGCTGACAAAAAGTCTGGTTTGGGTGCCAAGCTCTTCAGAGCTCCTCTGTTTTCAATATCGATAGTTTGCTAATACTGTTCCCTTGCTGGACAGGTAAATTCCCTTCAAGGAAAAATCATCTACTTTATTTTTTTGTGAAATAGAAGTACTTTTAAGCAAAAAAAGTGTTATGTGAAGTTGTTAAATCTCGCCGTTTATTCTCACGGATGGATTCGGAGCCGATCCTCTTCTCCAACACAGCCGATAGCAAAGCTCAAGGTTTGCCAGTAGCTCGAGACCAAGCCCCTTATCCCACAATGCACTGCTGGAATTACCTCATATCCAGTTTGCCGCGGCAAGAAAGATCTCGGTGATCCAGCTAGCTCGGACCATTTTTGGAAAAAACAACAGCAAGTCTATATAAAAAGTTTTCATTTTTGTTTAAAAAATAGTGTGCGTTAGTATTAGGTCTTTTCATAATATAATCTATAGTTTCAATAGTTATAAATAGTTTAAAAGTTAGTGTCTTGTTGGCTTCTTCGTTTGTGTGGGCCTTTAGCCCTATTTACTCTTATTAATCTTTATAATAGTCAAGCTTTTTTTCTGTGGGCCTCTTTAGCCCTGTTTTTGTAATCTATAATTACATTGTTATAGATAGTGCCCGGATTGGGCTTAGTTGTTTGTGGATCTTTACAAGTGAGTAAGGACTTTATTACCTTTTGCAGTTTACTGTTTGTTTTATTTAAATATGTTGGATGAAAAGGAGAAATCCCATCCTAAATCAGGATTTAAAAAATGCCCAGATGGTGGGCAGAAAATGTCCGTCACTGACGGACATATTCAATGTGTCTACTGTCTGGGGGCTAAACACCTCCAAGACACCTGCAGCATTTGCCACTCTTTTTCTTCAAGAGTCCTCTTGGATAGAAGGAGGAAACTTATAGACAGCGGATTGCTACAGCAATCTTTTTCTGAGGTGTTGAGTAGCCATGAGGGTACTAGTACTTCCTCCAAATCCAAATCTTCAGACAAAGTGACAAAAAAGGCAAAAATTTCAGGAGGAGGGTCATCAGTTCCACAGACATCGGAACCGAGTGTACCTTTGATTCGGAGCCAGCTCTCGGTATTGGAGCCGGTCTCTGAAGTTCCTTTTTCTCCTCTGCTCCAATCAGCACCTTCAGTGCATTCAGCTAAGTCCTCAGTCAGCCTTTCAGATTTGGACATGGATCGGCTAGTGCAGAAGCTTTTACAGGCACCAGGACTTGCCAAATTGTTTGCCCTGACCAGTTCATCAGTGCCGAAGACCATGGAGCCGGATTTGTCTACTCCTCCTCCGAGCCATACTGGACTCTCGGTGCCGAAGGAAACTGAACCCTTGGAGCCGATACCCGCACCGGTGTTATCGGCTCCATCTACTTAGATGTCCTCGATGCCGACCCAAGGATTCTAGGAACCAACGCTCTCCCATCGGGTTCAGGGAGGATAGTCGAACCGATTTGTCGGTGCCTACTATTCCTCTTGGGGCTTCGGCTCGGATGAGCTCGGCTCCTACCTCGGGCTTGGAGCCCAGGGTTTCGGTGCGGGAGGATCGGACGGTACTCTTGGGTCCGTCCACTCCTTCTCGTCGGAGCCATGGTGCCTTCGATGCTGTGAGGAGAGTTTTGTCTCCAAAGACAACGTCAGCATCGGTTCAGCTTTCCATCTCCCCTCAAGCTCCTGTGTCTGCTTCTTCATCTTCTGGTCCATCTAAGCATAGAGACCCCGAGCCTCAAGTACCCCCACAGGGTGTCCCCTACTATTCTGAGACCTCCCCAGATCCCCCCACTGAGGAGGTGCTCAGGAAGAGATTGTGCAAAAGGAGGCACTTAGACTCCCCACAGGAGTCCTTGGCATCTGACACAGACTTAGATGAGTCAGACGGGTCCCCTCGATCTCCCTCTGAGGATATCTCATTTGCAGAGATACTAGAGATCCTTACTCAGCGGGGCGATTGGCAGTCCAAGACCCCTACTGAGGATGAGTCCATGCTCTTGAAGGCTTTTGGGTCTCAACCTTACACTTCTTGGGTGTCTCCACCTTACGACGAGCTCATGGAACTGATTTCTCGTAAAGTGTGGGAGTCACCGGAGGCTATGGAACCTGTTACTCGTAAACCCAATAAAATTATGTCTGCCCCAGTGGACAAGACATTTTTGACAAAGGGAGTGCCTCTTGATGCCATGGTGGTAGCGGCAGCCACCAAAAAGGAAGCATCTGAAACATCCACCTCTATCCATCTCCCTAACAGAGATTCTAGGGTCATGGATAGATATGGGAAGCGCATGTTTAGTTCAGCGACTTTTTCTCTGCGATCACTGAACTACTTAACCCATTTTACAAGACTACAGAGAGATCTCCTGAAAGAGCTAGGAGATGCTCTCCAGGGTACGGTAACTGCAGGGGTGGCCGACAAAGTCAACGCCCAGCTCGCTACCCTAAACTCAGTGGTAAACTCGTCCATGCGTCTCATATCCTATGTAGCTGATGGTTTGAGTAGAGCTGCTAGTTCGGGCATTGCTCTTCGAAGACAAGCCTGGATGCATCTCTGTTCCTTTGCGGAACCCTTTAAGTCTTCCTTTATTAATACCCTATACGATGGTTCATCACTGTTTGGGCCCAAAGTAAAGGAAACTTTAACCAGGTGTGAGCAGGAAGGCAAGATCTTATCTGCCGTTGGAGTCCGTTTTTCGACCCCTACTCGGCCCTACACCAAGGGCCCTAGGGGAGGGAAAATGTGGTTCCGAAAAGCACAGGCAGCCTTTCAGGATACACGTGGAGAAACCCCCTCTAGAGGCAGTTTTTCCACTTGTGTCCTGAAAGGCTGCCTGTGCAGGACACACGTGGAGAAACCCCCTCTAGAGGCAGAGGAGGGGGTTATAACGGAAGACGCCGCCCCCGCAGCAGAGGGGGTCCGCAGCAACAGGGTGACAGGGGTCCGTTCTCCTGTCAGCCCTACCAGCACCCCTGAAAGGGGGCCCGACTGTTCGGCTCTGGAGGCAGTCGGGGGTCGCTTGTCTTTGTACCCAGAATCCTGGCTAAACATAACATCAGATACTTGGATACAAAGCATCATTTCCAGCGGATATTTTATTCCGTTCTCTTCCCCTCCCATTCCTGTAAAGAGAATCCCAGATGTTCCACCCAATCTCAGGGAACAAGCAATCGTAGAGGTCCACAGATTGTTAGAAAAAGAGTCATCCAACCAGTCCCAGCAGACCAAGTTGGATTCGGAACTTACTCAAGATTCTTTTTGGTACCAAAGAAAACAGGGAATGGGAGACCTATCTTGGACCTCAGCAGACTCAACCAGTTCTTAAAGAAAGAGAAGTTCCGAATGGTCACGCTTCAGTCCATTCTTCCCTTATTAGGGAAAGGTGATTGGATGTGCTCCATAGATCTCAAGGACGCGCACCATCACATAAAGATGAACAGATGCTCCAGAGATCATCTGCTCTTCCGGCTGGGAGCCAATCATTACCAGTTTTGAGCTCTGCCCTTTGGTCTCACTACAGCCCCCAGAGTGTTCACCAAATGCATGGCAGTGGTCACGGCTCACCTGAGACGTCTAGGATTCCAGGTGTTTCCATACCTAGACGATTGGCTCCTAGCCGCTGCCACCAGGCATCAATTGACTCAGGCAAACAATACACTCTGCCATCAATTGGGCATTACAATCAACTTCGAAAAGTCTGCCTTATCGCCATCGCAGCATACTGTTTTTATAGGAGCAGACTTAGATACCTCAACTACCACTCTACGTCTCCATGTCGAAAGAGTCTCTCTTCTCCACCAAAACGTCACCTTGCTGGTGTCAAAGAACAAAGCTACAGCAGCAGAGGTATTGAAAGTACTAGGTTTGATGGCGGCAGCAATCCTGGCTATACCACTCGCAAGGATGCAGATGCAAATTCTTCATTGGCTCCTCTTTGCTCAGTGGTCTTACCAGAAACTACCGGTGCACCACATGATTTTCATCACGGATTCTTGCAGGAGAGACCTTCGGTGGTGGGTGACGTCTCTTCATGTCACAATCGGAAGACCCTTTGCCCCCCCCCCGTAGCCACTGTGACCATGGATGCTTCCCTGATAGGGTGGGGGGGCATTTTCAGGGAAACACTGCCCAGGGCACATGAACAGATCAAGAATCACATCTGCACATCAATGTTCTAGAGTTGAGAGCGGTACTTCTGGCGTTGCAGTACTTTCAGGACTCTCTTCCTCTAGGAACTATTGCAATTCAGACGGACAACATGTCAGTAGTCTGGTACTTGAACAAACAAGGTGGAACCAAGTCTTACCCCCTTTGTCGAGAAGCCCTCAGGGTCTGGCAATGGACTGTGTCGTCCCAGCATTTTGTATTAGAAACGCACATCCCAGGGAAATCCAACGTGATAGCGGACAAGCTAAGCAGGGCGATATTGCTTCCTCACGAGTGGTCTCTCAAACAACAGGTTGCGGAGTTGATTTTCCGCAAATGGGGCCAGCCTTGCTGCAACCTTTTTGCCAGCCACATCAATTCAAAATGCAGAAGCTGCTTTACCCTAATGCCACCTCCCGGTCATCCCCCGAGAGATGCACTTCTACATGAATGGCCCCCAGATCTCCTTTATGCATTTCCACCCTTCCCATTAATACCCAGATTTTTACAGAAAGCAAAATCGCTGGGAAGGACTGTTATACTCATAGCCCCCTACTGGTCTCGACAGATTTGGTTTCCGTTTTTCCACCAACTGTTGGAAGGTCCATGGATCCTGGACCCAGTTCCAGACCTTCTGATGCACCCGTCAGGGGACCTTCATCCATCACTGCAGTCCCTGAAACTGACTGCTTGGCTAATCCACTTCCCCTAATTGCCAGGCTTCATTCAATTTCAGAAGATACAAGACAAATTCGTTTGTCTTCTCACAAGCCATCTACCAGGAAATGATATGACAGTAAATGGAAAAGGTTCTCAATTTGGGCCAACACGCAGAACATTGACCCTTTCTGAGCTCCGCTATCTTCTATTGTAGAATTTTTTACAAAAATCTTTAAGGAAGGAGCAGCACCTGCTACAGTTCGAGTTCAGTTAGCTGCCATCTTAAATTTTCACCTTGGTTTTGGTGGCTCAAATGTTATGGACTTTTCTTGAACGCGTTTTTCATATAAGACCTCCGATCAAAATTCCCTATTCTCCTTGGAATTTAAACCTTATGCTGTCTCAAATTATTCTTCCTCCTTTTGAACCAGCATCTTCTTGTGATCTCATATTTTTATCCTGGAAAACAATATTTCTTGTGGGCATTACTTCTGCCCTCAGTGTGTCAGAACTTCAGCCATTATCTTATCAGACCACCTTACATGGTTTTCCATGCTGATAGAGTATCTCTCAGAACAAAACCCCTCATTTTTACCTAACGTCTGTTCTGAATCAAGTATCAATCAGGTCATTGAGCTGCCAGTCTTTTTTCCCAACCACTCTAGCAAATTGGAATACATGCTGCACAAACTTGATGTTCACAGACAGCTCAGATTTTATCTTGACAGAACTAAGGATATTAGAAAATCAGATCAACTTTTTGTATCCTTCTCGGAAGCAAGAAAAGGCAATCCAGTGGCTAAAACAACCTTATCTAAGTGGTTATCCGATTGCATATCCTTTGTTTATGAAAATGTGACCATGCCATTAACACACAAACCTAAGGCTCATTCTATCAGAGCCGTCTCTACGTCTTCTGCTTTTCAAGCTGAATTGCCTCTTGACAATAGTTGCGCTGCAGCCACTTGGTCTAAGCCTCATACCTTTATCACGCATTACAGAGTGGATAAGGCTTCAAGGGACAGGTCTTCCTTTGGTTCTACGGTACTGAAGAACATACTCCCATGAGCCACCCAGGATTCAGGGTGCTAGGGACGCTGCCCATCAGTGAGAATAAATGGCGAGATTTAACAATTTCACATATAGAAGTTATGTACTTACCATAACGTTCCATGTGAGTTGTTTATCTCGCCTTTATTCTCATGTCCCTCCCTCCTTCCCCCTCCTGGCTGACTGTTGACTTAGAGGCTAGTACCATCCTGGTTATTCATTATTTCTTCTTCCCCTTTGGGAAGTGTTCTTGGTAGAAATACATAAAAGGGTATGTATATGTTTGTGTGTGTATATATATATATATATATATATATATATATATATGTGTAGATACTGTTACTCGCAGCAAACAAGATCTGAGATAATTCCAGCAGTGCATTGTGGGATAAGGGGCTTGGTCTCGAGCTACTGGCAAACCTTGAGCTTTGCTATCGGCCGTGTCGGTGCCGAGGATCGGCTCCGAACCCATCAGTGAGAATAAAGGCGAGATAAACAACTCACATGGAATGTTATGGTAAGTACATAACTTCTATTTATTGCCTGTCTTTTGACTTGTATGTACTTTGAAATGTGAACACGTTTTTACATTTGTGATAAAAGAAACTTTTTTAAAAGTTGGTTAAAACTACTCTGTGGAGAAACTGTTGCATTGCTGTTTGGAGCTAGGGAAAGTGTAAAGTACTTTTTACTTTTTTGTTTTTTTGTTTTTTTTTTTTTTGGGGGGGGTTGCTTTTATTGCTACTGTCCTGTTTTACTAACTATTGCTGTATAGCTTCCTTGGGAATTAAGCACCATTTCATCTTGACCATGGAACAGCATACTGGTTCCCTCAGTTGGACCCTCTTCTAGCCACAAAAAGAAAAAGATTAAGCAGTATTTGCTACCACAGCAGGTTGGTATTTTGCCTCTGCCACAGATAGGTGAGACTGCTGTGGCTAAAGCTGGTTCCTCAGACCACTCATCATATTTTTGTTTCGCTGATGTAGTCCCTACAGCCACCATGGACCAGGAGTTAGATACTTTCTCTGTTGCTGTCAGTGTCCCCTTAGCAAACAAGGGAGTGCCATTTTTGTCATTCCTAGGATAAGGAAAGTGTTCCTGTTTAACCAGAATGTTGTGCCCATCCGTGAAGAATTTGCTGGCAATTCTGGGTCTGTATTTTTTTTCAGAACTTCCTGTCAAATAGAAACAAGAAACAAAACATTTGTCTTCTTTTTTATCAGTTACTCTAGACATAAGTAATTTATCTGGCTGGGCTCAGCGTTTCTGGTGAAAGAAAAAGGGATTTATCTTTCTCTGTAGATATTCAAGCAATTGAACGGGGGGGGGTGAGAGGAAATATGCAATATTTTCTACTCTGGTTTCTGGCTTACATTCTGAGTGTGTGTGGTATATAAATCTCCCTGTAAGGAATTATTTTTCTTTGAGACAATTTCCAGAATGAATCAATGTGGGAAAATAGGTTTTTCAATACCTTAGAAAGTGTTCCAGTATGTTATAACTTGAGTTTTCAGAACCTTCACCTATCCCTCAAGTTTTCTTTGCTTTGGAAGTTGTGTTTCTCACTGCCTTCAATTTTGTCAGCAGTCTGCCGCCCCAAGAAAATCTGATAGATGATGTTCTTCATACTTTCAAGTCTTTATACACCAGCCCCAGACCTGACCCAGCAGCAATTGCTTTAGTGAACCCAGTTGCTGCTGAATACTTCTAATCACTCTCCTTCTGACAAGGATGGGGAGGGCTTTTGACAGATTAGAGGAAAAAAGTGTATGCTTCTGCAACTACACTTTTTAGAATATTAAACTGTCAGACTCCTATGTTGAAATTGCGCAAGTATGAGGAATGTCTTGCCTTCTGTCTCCTCTTGTGAAGAGAAATCTGCTTTGTGTAATTTAGTTATTTCAATTTCCAAAGTCACTACTCACTGCCTAAAATATGTTTATGTATTTGTGGATGCAACCTCCAGGGCTGATACTACTTGAACTATTTTGAGAAGGTATACCTGGCTTCATTCTCAAAACCTTTCAGAAGATCTCAAAAATTAAATCTATGAGAGAATTCAGAATTTTGTTTTTGGAACTTCTGCTGCAGAAGTGATCAAAAAGTGTGAGAAGCAGAAAAAGCTGATTCACAGACTCTCAAAATTTTCAGCCACCCTCTAACTTTTCTAAGGGTTTCTGTGTTACTTTGTCTAACTTTGGCAAAAAACTAAGTAAAACAGTAACATCAAAATGTTCATAAAACAGTGGTAGGGAGATTCCGAAAAGAAAGGAAGACCCCCCCCTCCCCACACACACACTAAAAAGTAATTCAAATTAGAATAACTATAAGAAGGACCATTTTTAAACAGATTTATTGAATTATCATTTAAGGCATGGGCAAACATACATTACTAGAAAAGAAAACAAAGCATATTAACTTTTTTCTATTTACCAGCATTAGACATCACAATTTTTTTTTCTAATCATCATCAGCCCAGCATTACATAAATTGCTAAATTCCTGCTCCTTCCCTTTTTTAAAGACCCCTCTTCCAGCTGTTTTACCCTTTTTATAATATTCAATACTTCAAATAGTTTTAGACTTTGATTTCCATCTTTGAGTATTTGCTTTTTTGACAACCAACGTAACTAACGTAATAAATTCTTACTATGTCTATGCAATTCATATCTGTGTCACAGCTAACAAAATCATATCCTTAGTTACAGCCATTTGCTCATCCAATATTTCTAACAGAGTACTCTGTAAGGAATTTTTTAAATCTGCCAACTTGTTAAACTCCCAAAATACATGTTCCTAGTTATCTCTTTCTTCTCCATCATACCTCCACCATTTGCTATCTCCCTGGGTAAAAAATTCTCTGAAGTCTGTTTGAGATATAAAAATACCTATGCAAGCATTTCCAAGCAAAGATCATAACCCTTCTGGACTACTTGGAAGCCATATATAGGACCTCTCATTGTTCTCTTGTAAATTGCTTTTCAAGTCCCTCTTTCTTTTTTTTTTTTCCAGTAAGATTTTGTTTTATACAACCATATACATTCTAAGTAAGCTATGACAATGACCTGAACAGTAATACATACACTGAAATTGAAATCCAAAAACAGTCAACAAAGACAAATACAATTAGAATCTTAACTCTGCCTTTCTGTGTACACTATATACAAAAGTGCCGCTAACACACAGGTATGTTCATTCTCTATCCAACGGTCTTTGACTGCAATAAGGGTATGAAGGAAAGAAAGCTGTTAAGAGAATAGTGTAGTAATTTCCTGGGCTATATTTGAATAATTCATGAATTACTTATTTAGTTATTTTCAGACACTAGCCTAATCATCTAGAATGTGGTTGAATAAAGTTTTCCAAAATTTCTGATAATAGGTTCGTTTGTTTACACTTCTTATAATAAGTTTTTGAAAGGATATGTATTTGGTTGCCATGGTTCTGAATCTTTCCCGTGTTAATTTGGTGCGATCTAGCCAGTTTTTTGTTATGTAAAGCTTGATTAATGAACAAAGAGTAATTAAGACGTGAAATTTTAGCTTCGTAAATTTAATGTCAGTGATATGCAGGATAGCCATTTCCCTAGAAAAGGTCGACTTATGGTAGCCCATTTTTTCTAGGTGTACTTTGAGAGCACCAAAGCTTATGAGAGTATTATTTTTATTTATTTTTTATTTTTTATTTGCAGTTGGTTTACCAGGATAGTCCATTGGGCCAAGATGAACCCATTTTCAATGGAGTCCTGGGGAGAAAAGCTCCAGAAACAAGGTTACATAGTTTTTGGATATGTATTACAATATTTACAAAATTACATAGTTAAGCATTATACTGGTGATCAACATTTCAGATGGTACATACTATAGAAGCAGCTCATATTACAGTACTTACAAAATTATATAGTAAGAGTATAACATTTAGGTGGAATTACTGATGAAACTGATTAAGAGATGAAAACATTTCAGTGGAGATACTGAGAGCCATTTTGAGTAAGGAAGTTAGCTAAAAGGATACAGAGTAATACTATAGGAGAGGCAGAAACAAGGAAATTGTAGGTAAGGAGGAGGAAGGAGGTAAAGGTAGACATGAGTTCTTGTTGGTATGTAGGAAAAGAGAGGTAAAGGCAGTCTTGATTTATGAAGGATGGGTGCAAGAGCATTCCCACTGGGTTAGTAGATGAGAGTAAAGGGATTTTTTGAATATAAAATGGTTGAAGGTGGTACAAATAGCTGGAGGTAGGGAATTCCAGAGACGAGCTAGACTATAGGATAGGAGATTTTTACCTGGGGGTCGAATTGGTTTGTATAATTCAGTTAGGTTTTGGTTGTTAGTTCTGAGTACTCTATTGGGCATGTGCATTTTAAAGGCAGAGGAGAGAGATGGACAAAGGAAGGGTTTGAAAATGAGCTTATGAGCAAGAGTAAGTTGAGAATAGATGAGTTGGTTGTGTAGTTCTAGCCATTCTAGTTTGTGGAGAGAAGAACAATGGTGAGTAGATGCTTTATGACTAGTAGTGAATTTGGCTATTTTATTGTAGCATGAGGAAAGTTGTGTTTTGAGGGAAGATTGTAGGTTAGTCAGGAGTGGGGCTCCATAAAGAAGAGAGGGAATCAGGAATGTGGAAGAGAGAGTGATTTTAGTAGAGGGTGTAAGGAAACGATTTTGTCGATAGAGCATGCCTAGTTTTTTTGATGTTAAGTAGTATGTGGGAGTTGAATTTAAGCTGACTATCAATTTGAACCCCAAGTAACTTAGCCTCTGGCACCAATTCCAAGGTTGTGTTGTTGTTACTAGTGATTAAAAAAGAGTTTGGATTGATAGAGATGTGTTTAGAGGGTGTAAATACCATTAGTTTGGTTTTAGAAGCATTTAGTGCTAGGTGTTTTTTCTCATCCATTGTTCAGTGATTGAGAATGCGTCTTGTGTAAGCTTTTGGAGTGCAGGGATGGATGTGGCCGAGCTGATAATAGTTGAATCGTCTGCATATTGAGTAATATTAGAGAATGGGATGGAATTACGGAAGTCATTTATGAAGCTGTTGAATAGAAGGGGACCCCAGTTGGGGTATTAAGGAATGAGGAGGTGGCTTTTTTTCCATTTAACTGCTTGAGCTCTATTAGATAAGTAACTAGAGAACCAGTTTAATGAGGAAGGAGATAAGTTGGGAGAGTTTCTTTAGGAGTAGTTTGTGAGAGATAGTATCAAAGGCCTTTGAGAGGTCTAGTAGAAGGGTAGAAACAATGTGTCCAGAGTCCTGGGCTTTATTTATAGTTTCTAGGAAGGAGAGGAGGGCTGTCATAGTACTATGGCTGGGGCTAAAGCCGTGCTGAGTTGGAGTCAGCAGGTGATTGTCTAAGAGGTAAGGTAGGAGCTGCAAATGGATACATTTTTCTAGGAGTTTAGAGATGGGAGACAGAATAGCTATGGGACGGAAGTTTGTAATATTGTTATTATTGCCACCTTTATGCAATGGTATGATAAATGCCTTTCTCCAAATTTGGGGTACCATGCTTTCTTGGATAGAGCGGTTGATTAGAATACTAATAGGGTAGGCTATAGCTTCTGCGGTTATGCTAAGGAAGTAAGAAGGAATATTGTCTGGGGCATTAGAGCATGGCTTTAGTTTCTGGAGGAGTTTTTATGGTAGATGTGGGAATAGGTTTAAGTGAGAAAGGTTGAGAAAGGGGGGGTAGGGTATTTGAGGGTTGTGGTATTGAAGAGGAAGTAAGAGTGGTGGTAGGAGTGGAGGGAAAGGTAGAGGTGGATGAGGGTGAAGTTGAGGATGTAGTGGTATCAGAGAAAGAGGAGGTTAGTTTGGAAATAGAATTAATGAAAAAAGAGTTGAATTGTGTAGCCAAGTCCATGTCAGAAACATTGGGGTCTGGGCTGGGGTTGGTTATTTTGCCAGGATTGATAAGGGAAGAGATTCCTTTCCAGAATTTTTGAGGATTTGTGGTGTTAGTGTTTTGGAGTATGGAAAAGTAGTTTTGCCGATCGGTGATGACAAGCCTTTTTACTTTGTTTCTAAGTGTTTTAAATTCATTGTGGGTGAGTGGAGTTATATTTTTCTGATAAAGTGTACAGGACTTGTCTCTGTGTCGCATGGCTGTTAGTGTGTCTTTGGTTAACCAAGGGCTAGTTTTTAGTTTTATCCTTTTAGTCCTTATAGGAGCATGGTAGCCTAGAAGGTTCAAGAAGGTTGTGTTGAAGTGGTCTATGGCATTATCTAGAGGTAAAGTTTTTAGAATGTTCCAGTCAACTATTTTTAGAGAGTTGGAGAAAGCTATTGGGTTGAAATTTTTATGGTTGCGGGTAGTAATATAATTATGTGTTCTCTGTAAAGGTGCTGGTAGTCAATATGTGATGATAGGTAGGTGGTCACTGAAGGAGTCTGGAAGGGTACCACTGTTGGAGAAATAATGAGGGTGAGAGACTAGAATCCAGTCTAGAATGCTACCCCTTGAAAGAGATTTTGAGGGGCAGGTAATATTATTAATTAGTTGTGAGAAGTTGTAAAGGTTGATATTAAGTGGGTTTGAGGAAGAATGAATGGATGACCAATTGATATTGGTGTCACCCAAAATTATGATTTCATTGCTAATGTTGGAGGAGAGCCAGGATAGGATATTCTCTAGTATGGTAATATTATCTCCGGGGGGAATGTAAAGGGAGGCTATAAATATGTGCTTGTATTTATTGACTTGAAGTACTGATAGGAGTAGTTCAGCATTATTGAAACTGGGAATGGGTTTGTTATAAGGGGTGACTGACAAGGTAGCAAGTATCTACAGAACCATAAAATATGTAAGATATCAGCCTGTGGAAATGAGCAGCATGGACAAGCTGGAGAGACGTTGGAATTAAACTTGATTAATATGGATGGAGTATAGTAAATATTGTTGTTGATCATTAATTGAGTATATATTAGCCTTTTGAATGGATACAGTTTGGTGGATTTGATTGCTCTAAGTTTCTGTTTTTCTGTATGTATGATTCCCTGTTGATTCCAGTATTTTGAGTATAAAGATAGCGATTCATATTTAATGAGGGTGATCAATTTTATAGATAGATGCCAGCAGATATTCCTACTGGATAAATCAATAATAATTGTCACTAGTCTATTTAGATCAGATTCGTTGATAGTTAGGTTTCTGGTCCTACTTGTGATAATTTCCGTGATCTGTCTTAGAATATTAGTGTATTTGTTGTTTACTCTCAGCGTTATTCTTAGTTCTTGCAGCATTTTGTCTTTATGATTATGTACATCCCATAGTGAGCAATCTTTTAATTGAGGATAGTCCATAAAATTTAACATTTTGTTGTTCATTTTAATGTTTGGATTTAGATGAATCGGTTGTAGGAGAAATAAAACCTTGTCCAGATTTAGAGATTTTATCAGTTCTTGAAAGATTTTAATTTTATGTTTTAGGATATTGTTTATCCTAATGTTTCTATAATTTGTTGGGAGCATGAAGGGGAGGGCTTTAGGGTTAATGCCCATTTTGGATACATGGCGGTGCCACAACTTAACCCATGCGGGAGCCCAAAGATCTTTATCCAGGCAATAATTTGCTATTTGGAAAATTCTGTAAGCGGAAATTATCGTGTAGTAGAGCTGGAAATCTGGTAGACCTAAACCTCCTTCATCCTTGGGATATATTAATCTTAGCTTATTCTAACCGCTTTAGGGAACCTAACAAATTTGGCGAGCTCTTTATTAATTCTGAGAAAGAGGGAGTTAGGAATATTGGCAATAGATGCAGTGAGATGATACAGAAGCTTTGGAAAAATATTCATCTTAATAATAGATGCTCTAGATAACATAGATAGTTTCAGGTGTTGCCATCTGTGTAAGTCCTGAGTGATATAAGAGCAAGATTTGAGGATATTTTCCTGTAGGATAGATGTATGATCATGATCATAAGATATCTCTAGATATTTGAAGGAGTAGACCATGTTGAAAGGGGAGTTTGGGGAAGTGTCTTTCTTTATGGTTTAGGGGTAATATGAAAAATAAGGGATTTCTTTTGATTGATTTTATAGTCAGATACTAATGAATATGTATTTATTGATGTAACTATTTTTTCCAAGTCCGTGTTAGGGTGTTCAAAGTATATATTTAAGTCGTCATCAAAGGCTGATAGAGATACTCTTGTTTAGGATTCTTGGGATTTAGTGGAAAGTATTTTGTGAAATATATAAAAAGAGGCGTTCAATGTAAAGATTAAAAAGAAGGGGAGAGCGTGAGCAGCCTTGTTTTGTTCCATTAGAGATTTTTATAGGGATTGTTAGCATTTTGTTGATATAAAGGTGCATTTGTGAGCTGTTGTATAATATTTTTATCAGGTTGATGAATGCTTTGCGGATATTAAAGTTGGATAGGGCTGCAAATAAAAACCTCCAGTTAACTCTGTCAAAAGCTTTACATGCATCTAATGTCGATGCATGTCTCGGATTTCTATCCCTCTTGGTAAGATGCATTATGGACTCTAGGGTTAATGTATTGTCCCATGTATGTCTATTACACATAAAACCGGATTGTTCAGGGGATAGTAAAAAGGATATCACTTTTTTCAGCCTTTCTGCAAGTAATGAGGATAGAATTTTGATGTCTATGTTAATCAGGGAAATTGCTGTACATTTATGCGGGTTTGATTTTTCTGTGTTATTCTTTGGGGTAAAAATTGTTTTGGAACTGTTTAGATATAGATCAGATATGCCTTTTAACTTAATGAAATTGCAGACTTTTAATAGAATTGATGACAGTTTTTTGCTAAAGGTTTTGTAGAAATCCGGTGCGAGTCTGTCTGGACCCGGGCTTTCCCTGTTTTTAATTTCCCAATAAACCTGTAGGATTTAGCGTAGTGGGGCATTAAGTAGTGCTTTTTGACTTTCATTTAATTTAGGGAACGTGAGTTTATCTAAGAAACCTTCAATCTCATGACAAGGAATTTGTTGCATGTTCATCCCATATCTCTGAATGTAGGTGGTGAAATAATTCGATAATTTGTAGGTCTGTTTTATATATTTTGTCTTGGTAGTGAAGTAAGGTTATCCTAGAGGCCTCTTGTTTATTTTCTGTTATTCTTGCTATGGCTCTAGATGGGGTTTGTGTCCATTCAGAGTATTTAGCTGTAAATCTTAGTTCCTGTAATGAATAGCTAGAATGATGTAGATCGGATAATTCTTTTTGTGTTTTGATAATTACTTTTTCTAGGTCAGGGCATTGGTTCTCCTAGTATTTTGTATCCAGTTCCTTGAGTTCAGTAACTAACCTATTTTCCTTTTCTTTCCCTAGTTTCTTAAAATAAGAAGCTTTCTGAATTAGAATCCCCCTGAGTTTCATTTTACAGGCAGCCCATTGGATATCATATGAAATATCAGAAATCTCCTTGTTTTCGTCATACTCTGATATGGTCTCTAAAATCCCTTGTACTACTTCAGGTTTATATAATAGATTATTGTTTAGGGACCAGATGGATCCATTTGCCCTAGTTGCTGAGTTTGTGATATTTATTTTCAAGGTGATTTTTGAGTGGTCTGATAGGAATCTAGGTTCAGCTGAGTACTTTTATTTCCCCTTTTTTAAACATTTCTGAGATTAAGAAAATATCCAGACGGGACCAGGAGTTATGATATTTGGAATATGTGTATATATTACTTTTTTGGATATTGTCTCCAAAAGAAATAGGGTCCATTAGACTAAAGTCAGAGATGAGTTCGGCCAGTGCGTGTGATTCTTGAAAGTTATACTAGTTAGAGTTACTTGTGTGGTCCGAGCATGGGTCTGTGATGGAGTTCCAGTCTCCTCCTATTATTAGATAGTGGTTTGGGAATCTGGCTAATATGTTATAGATTTCTAAAATGAAATCTTGCTGTCTTGTGCATGGGCCATACAAATTTAGAAAAAGGGTAGGTTTGTCGAGTAATGTGCTTTGAGCTGTGAAATAACACCCTCTACCATTTAAATCAGCTTCCTGATCAAAAATTAGGTCCTGAAATGTTTTTTAATTATAATTGCTACTCCTTTGGAGTTAATGTTATCTCCTGCTGCAGTGATGGATTTAACCCATTTCCTATTTGACTCACTCTTCCATTCATCTCTAAGCATATGTGTTTCTTGTATGAAACATATATTTGCCTCCTATTTCAGTAGAAGATGCATCAGTAGCTTTTTTTAGCTTTTTTTTGCTCTTAACATTCAATCCTGTCACGTTCCACGAATCTATCATCCATATTCTGTTCAGTTAGAGATGTATTTCAAGTATTGTACTATCAATGTTCTACATATTGAGATCATTAGCCCCATGTTTCCTTCCATGTATATTTTTAATTTTTCCCAGTTAGTAGCTCTTGACTCTTTCAAATCAAACCCTGTGCCTATCCACACAACCACTATATTTGAAAGAGTTTGGAGAAGTAAGGTTAAAGAGTAGACTAAACTTATAGCGTATAATTCCAAAATAAATGTGTAACCTAAAATCAGGGAGTTACAAAACCGTTTTAAATCACAAATATATTTACAACTAATATACAAAACTATTTTTACCCTAAGACAAGCCATCCGAAACCCTATTTAAGAAATCCACACAGCTCTTGTTTGTGGGTATTGCCCACTGGAATTTGTAGGGTGGAACCCTGATAATTTCTTATGCAATAATGTATTTGCATTTGACAGTTCCAGTTAAATCTAGATGGTGAGCTGTAGGATAAGTCTTGTAGGGGGGAAACAAAGATTCTGCTGTTTCAGCTTAGGCTTTTGTCTTTGAGATTAAAAGCCAAAGGGGGATGAGATCTAGTGGGTATAATCTCCCCGTTTAATTGTTTTAGTTTCTGAGTTATGAGTGAGCTTAACATATTGCTTATACTCAAGAATTTAACCAAATATGTAATATGGCATGTTCAAGGCCATCATCCTAAATAAAAAGATTCGATACACTACAGAGTCCTGTTTGGTTATTCTTGCATATCTAAAGATGTGGGAGGGAATAAGCAGATCAAACTAATATTTAGATGGGAATACTCTCCCTAGGGATTAGCAGAGGCTGGAGAAACAAGAGTTCAACAGTTAGATCATGAGCAGAATTTGATTTTCCGTGTCTTGATGACCAAGTGCAGCACCTTTTTCCATTTGAGTTAACCATAAATTATTACAATAGTTTCACAACATCTTATTCGCTGCCTCCGAACAAGTTGGCATAAATCTGGACGCCTACACCAAACTAAAACATTCACAGTTCCCCTGGCTTATGCAATCCTATCAATTGTATGTCAAACTTACATAGTTTTAGACAGTTCACTATTCAGAATTTCTTATTTAACTCTCTATATTTACCATTACAAACTAAAAGCATCCAGTTCATGCCTTCTAGCTAAACTCGGGTTACTAAGTCACAAGCAACTTAAGAAACAGAACTATATACAGAATAGTCCAAGTCTTTTATCTTTTAATTTCACGTAGCGCATCACAGACACCTCCAGAGCAATATAAAGCTTTCTAGGAAAATACCAGATGAATAAGGGATGAGAATAACAACTCTTATAGAAGCTGTACACAAGTATACAATGTCGATGTCCATGTAGACTACTTAGAAGGTGTATTTCATGAGATAAACATTGCCACTTCCCACTTTACATGATGGCTCCCATACATCTTTCCTAGTTCTCCATCTTAAAGGCTGATTAGTGGAAGCCAAGTAGTGAAATGTTGCAATCTCTCGAGACATGACCCATTTTTATCTAGTGCTAGCATAGTGAATAGCGCTCATTTGTCACAGTTCTTTTAGTCAACCTCAGCAGAAAGAAGAAAAAAATGTCTTAAATTGCTATACATCAGCTAGTTTCAGGAGTATAATGCAAGTCTATCTTAATCTTATGCAGTAAATAAAAAGAAGATATAGTCATTAAGGTATTTTACCTTTGTTTCCTTGAATGACTGAATAACTAGGATTTTTATATCAGCACTCATTGATCTTCTAGGCTTTGGCTACTCTGGTATCATACAGGCCCCGGGGGGTAATCTATGCGACGTTACAGGAAGTTGTTTCACTAGAAATATCCCAATACCCAACATTTTCTGGCATTTTTGTTCCTATGTTTCTACAACTCAGGTGCATGTGTATTTCTGCTTCATAAAGATGGAATAGTGCAAATTATAGCAGTAGCAAGAGAACTAATATAAAAACCAATATCATTTTAACTAGAAAGATATTTTCTTCTGGTCTGGGAGTGCCTCACACTTATGGCGCTTTACCAAAGGTTTTAATAAAAGCAAATTTTGCTTCTTTTGGTGAGTCCATTGAATATTTAACATCCTTATTGAAGAAAATTAAAGTGTTTGGGTAGCGCATCTGGAATTTTATTTTGCATTTGATGAGATCTGCACAATATGGTGAGAGTTTATGGAGCCTTTCTTTGACCGCTAGAGGAAGGTCCTGTGTTATTGTTATTTTATGACCATTCCATATTAATTTTTTGGTTTTTTAATCACTGTTAGAATTTTTTACACGTCTTGGAAATTCAGAAGTTTAGCGTAAATTTGCCTTGGTATGTCGGAGTTTTGTTTTCTATACAGCGCACGGTGGGCCCTTTCTATTACAATCTCCCTAGAGCCATCACCAGAGTGTAGTAAGGAGTTGAATATTTGTTTAACTACAGACATTAGATGATTATGCTCATAGCTCTCTGGTACGCCCCTTATCAACATGTTGTTTCGTCGACTCCTAGCTTCCAAATCTAGGAGTTTGTGTTGTATCTCTGTGAATTCAGCATTTTTGTTTTTTTACTCACATTTTAGCTTCAATATGATCCATGTGTTGTGCTATTTGGTTAATTGTAGTTCCAAAATTTGATAACTGCTCTGAGAAGCCCTGTACTGCTGATTGAAGTGGCAAAAGGGCTAGTTTACGCTCATCCATTTGAATATTATTCTCCAGTTTTTGTTTTGTGTTAGATTTAAGAAGATCTTGTTGTTTTACCTTCTGCCTTTTGGATATAACCTCTTTTCAGGAGATGCTATTGCTGATAGCTTGGTTTTAGTTGTCTGGGAGTCCATACTTTCTATTTCCTTGGATATTTTAAAACGGTTACCTGGAGCAGGTACTGGCTTTCTGACTGCAGAGATGAAGTTTTCGGGCCTGTAGCGTACACATGGTGCAGTGCCTCTTGAGAAATCCAGAGAAGTTTTACACCGGATTACCACAGGTATTTAGAGTGATTGTCCTCTTTCTAGTCAAATTCGAAAGTAAGCAGTAATTATTTTGCAGATCACTCCTCCTTAGCTGTGTTTTGTGGGCTTTTTAAGGCGATTTAAGTCCTATTAAGCAGGAACTCTGTGGAGAGGGTGCTTACCAGGCGACCACCATTTTGGAAATCCAAGTCCCTCTTTCTAATCTTTGCTAACCATCTCTGATCTAGTTATCATGCAGTATTTTCTATGCCATGCTAATTATCCCTTTTTTAACAGTAGTTTCTGTTCCAGATTTGACTAGAAACTAAACCATAGCAGGTCTTTCACATCAAATTCTTCTATCCTTTTGTCTTTGCTTATACTCTGATCTGATTCTCTGGTAGGGAAGACCATCTCTAGCCTGCAGTCCAGATGTTGTTTTGGCCTCATCCTATTCTATTACCTTTCCCTCTCAAGTTATTTGCTTCCAAGACCTTGGTTCCTATGTGAGTTTTCTCCAGTAAATTCCAGACCCCTCTTGCCTATTTTCTGTACTCTTACTTGCAGTGGCAAAATCTCATTTATCCATTCTCGTGCTTAGTTCTTTGAATAATTTTTGCTACTTTATGAATATATTTTTCTCTTTTTTTTTTAATTTCCCCAAGTCTTTTGGGTTTCTAAAATCAAAGTAAGATTAAAGTTCAGTACTAATATTCTGTATGGTGGTGGTTGTTATCCTTAAGGATCTTTATCCACAATCCCACTCTCTATTTCTTGAACCCACCCCCCGCTTTGTCATCCCTTTCCATTTTGAATTATAACCTCCTACGTGTGTTGTGTATGAGCCTTAATTGTCTAGCTCTAAAATATCCCTTCAAACCAGGTAATCCTAAAACTCCTAGTTCTGTTGGAAGAATCAGCTTATCCCACTTAGTTATTGCCCTCTTCGCCTCCCAAATAAACTCCTTCAATTCTTTATTATTGTCTACAACTTCTCTTTGGTTGATAAAAATATGCCTGAAACACACACATAATTAAAAGGACTAAAACATTTTCATTGCTTGTATTTTATTATCCATATCCATAAACAGCTTCCAGTTTCTCAATTTTTGTATTATCTTTTTAGTGTCTTCCCACAGAGTCTTAGCTGCCGAAAGACAAGCCTTTTTAAGCCACGCTCCTAAATATTTCATCTTATCTTGCCCTTATAAATAAAGGGTATTGCTGAACCAATTAGTGTGTGGGTACATAAAACAAAGGCAATATCCATAAACTATCTTCATTAATGTAATATCCCAAAAAGACTTATTCGGTCTCAAAATGCTCCACAGCAATGTGTCCTTTTCTGGATTTATCAGGTACAAATTAATATTATCTGCAAATAAAGCCAACTTGCTTACCATACTGATTATATGATTTAATTAATGAGTTCCTTATGCTGTTTGCTAATGGGTCTAAATATAAAGCAAATAAAGGGGAAAGATGACACCCCTGCCTGGTTCCTCTATTCAGACACAACTTATCAGAGAGAAGCCCTCCCACTTCAGTTCTTGCCTCCAGTCATTCATATAGCTTTCTAATTAACATTGTATCAGGGAATGTAAATGCTTCCATTGTTGTACTCATAAAATCCCATCTTACTCTGCCAAATACCTTCTCTCCATCAGGACCCACAAACAACAGTAGTAATTTTGTTGTCAAATGTTTGCCTCCCCATCACAAAAGCACATTGATACATATCTATCATTTTTGGTAACATTGTTTCCATTATTTTAGCTAGTATAGACAAACGCTTTATAGTCATGATTTAAAATTGAAATGGGTGTGTATGAAGCTGGGTTTGAATGGTTCTTTGTAATACAGCCAGCACAACTTTCTTCCAAGATATTGGATTGTCCCCCTTCTTTAAAATACTGTTAAACAAAATCTTCCGGATCTTCATCTCTTTCTTCCCTCCTAAGATACAGATTTCTACTGGAATTTCATCTTTTACTGGAGCCTTTCCTGAAGATTGATTATGTGTCATTGTTTTTATCTCGTCCCCTCCCATCTTAACTGTTAATTGTTGAGCATCCTCTATTTCTAAGCTTGGCACACTTAAGTCTTCCATAAACTTTTCATTTTGTGCTCTTTCATGATATCCACGTCTCTGTTTTATACAAATTTTCATAAAAAAAGATCTCTGGTTATTTTTCTTGTCATAGATTCCATAAGTCTGGCAACAACTCTTTCTATTTTCTGCTTCCCAGGTCATTGTGCTAAACATTTTTGTGCTATGGAGTGATTAGCAAAAAGTAGTTGCTTAACAGCAGTCTTTCTAAACTTTTGTATATTATCCAGATACTCCCTTATTTTCACTTTATCACTCTGCATTGTTCTCTGATTCCCTTTATAAGGTAATACTTTAACCTTTGTCAGCCCCTCCAAGTAATTCCTGTTACTACTTAACCATATCTCTTTCTCTTATTTTAAACACCATTACCATTTTATCCCACTCACTAACTATAACTTCTGAAGCTATTTCTATCTTCCCCAATAATGCTTGAATAATTTTTGACTACACTTCCATTAAATTCCTCTCTTTTTTGCAAGTTGGTGGGAAAGAGCAAGTGTCTCATTTATATTTCCTTACCCTAGATTTTTATCTTAGTTTTTATTGGTGCATGATCTGAAATAGTTATTGGCTATGTGTCCAAAGCTCTCATTTAAATTCAAATGTTCCTGTGAAATATCATTTCTATCTAGTCTAGCCCAGTTATTGTACCTTAAGGATTAAGTAATAAGTAAATTCTGTCCAAGTTCCTACTACTAAATTCACATCTTGCTTACCAAATATTTTCATAAAGTTTTTCAGAAACGTACACTCTTTTACTAAATATTTCCCTTCTAGGTCCCTGATACGTCATCACTATTGCAACTCAAATAGCAGTTCCCGCCAGTAAGTAATATTCCCTGCCAAAAGCTGATAATTTTTCCCAAGGTTTTCTTAAGCTCCATAATAGCAGTTTTTGGTAGAAAAGAAATACATGCCAGCATAATCCTCCACACTTGCCAGTAGCCCCTTACTAACACCCATCTACCATTATTATCTTTATTTGTTTTACTGTTGTATCACTGTTATAGCCCCTCTTGCAATTAGTGTAATTGCCACACTTTTCCTCTGTCCCTGATATTCTGCTGAATATCCATCGGGAAATCCTTTTTTGTTAAATTTACATGCTCATTTCTTTCCAAGTGTGTCTCCTACTGCATTGCTATTTGCAATTTGCATTTCTTAATATAATTCAGTACTCCTTCCTTTTTGTCTATAGCTTGTGTAAGACTATTTACATTCCAAGATGGTATGGATAGCATAGCCATTATGATAGTTATTTTTTCTACCTATTATACATGACCATTTTTGAACGTGTATTTCCAACATTTGTGTTACATGCATACACTAATGGTTAGTAGGCTGATATTTTATACAAGTTTTTTTCTTCTCATGTCTTTTTGAACATATATCAGGTTTTTCAGGACTTTTTGTTTTAATGAAAACTCTCAAAAAAAACTAAGTACATTTTCAAAACACACCCATCCCCTATTAGAATAAATGTACACAACTGTGCACATCTTCAAAAAATGAAGTTAAATCCTCCAGATTGACCATTTACCCAAAACTGACAGCTGTACCAACAAGCTTTACCTTGCCTAAGGTTAAGGTTACCCATGAGCATTTTATAGCTGCTTGTGTTGCCAATTACACTGTTTGCTGCTTGTGTTGCCAGTTACATTGTTTGCTGTCTGTTCTTTTCGTATCTCCATTCCCCTCCCAGATCTAAAAAGCAGCTTGTATGCCTTCAGAAAATATTAACTTTTAACCCTAAGAGAAAGTACACTGGCTATTTTTAAATAAAACTAAATTGAATGCTATTCTGTTAAATGTATTAAAGTGTTAAGGCTATTACCTTTTATTCACTTTCCATAATTTCAAAGTTTATTTTTCACTGAACTGCTTACCCCATTGTACCTTTAAATTTTACATTTCTCTCAACAAAGAATGCTCAGAACTCTCAAGATTGTCTGCAACTGCAGACAGCTTTCCTCTATGAAAAATTAGTCCGTAATGAAGCTTTATAAATTTCACTCAGAAAAGAATGTACAGCTGCTTTCAGCTGCTGACTGCTTGACCCCCACTGAAATATTTGCTAACAGGAAAAAATATCTTTGCAGATGTAAGAAACTTGACATTTTTCAAGACTTTCATCATTTTGTCTTCTTTATAAAGCCTACTTGCTTACAAAAAATGTTTATAGCTTAAGCTTAGAGCATTAATGTAGGAATTCACCATTGTAAAAATAAGAGAAAATATCTTAATTCTACATATAGTACAGTTAATGCACTTTTTCACCTGAATTCCACCAGTCTGAGATCACAGCATATTAACATTAAAATTGCTTTTGTCAAGCTTTTCTTCTCTTGTTATACTGAAAAGACTATATTTATTGCAATTTAAAAAGTACTTGTTTTCTTTAATATATCTAACACCTACAGCAGTCAGTGAAAAGCCTCCCTCCACATTTCAAATAACCCTGACTACACACTACACAAAACTACTTTACCATATATAACATAGATTCATAGACTACTAGGCTAATGACCCTGGGACCTTTCTAAGCCTAGCCAAGTTTTCACAAACAAATAATGATGTCCTGCATCCAAATAGGATATTGATGGCCAGGCACGTATAAGCTACCTCTATCCATAAGGGACATGGGTGTCAGGCCTGGTGTAAATTTCCTATTCCCCGGTCGCATGTCTAGGTTGTGTTTAAACTGGGGTAATAGATGAACTTAGCTTCACATGGATGGGAAGCCTGTTCAATTGGAGGGGCATTCTCTGAGAGACATGTCTCTCCAGCATGTTCTGTTTAGGTCACAGAATTCAGGTCCTAGACCTTGTATTTCTGGTACTCTTTGACTTGCGAATATGTAGAAGATTCGTAAGTGTGGGGGTTGTGGATGCCTTGTAAGCCAGGCATAGATCACCCCTCAGCAATCTATAGCAGACTGAGTATAGGGAAAGGGCTTTAAAGTGCTCTTCATAAGGCAGGTTTGTTATGCCTTGTATTCTTTTTGTAAAGAATATTTGAGGTCACTGTAGTTGCTGCTTATGCTTGGTCAGGTACATACCAAAGGGAGCATTGTACTTTGGTCTGGTAAGGTTGGAGTACAATGGGCTAATGACCTCTTTGAACCTAGATGCCATGCCCTTACTTATAAGTTGTGCAGAATTAAAGGAAATCCTCACCACTGTGGCCACACGGTGGTCAAAGGTAAGGCTGTTTATAGTTATGAAATGTTTTATAAAAATACCAACAAGAACAAAAATTTTTGACTTAGTTACTTTTTCTCCTTTTAGTGTCCTTCTAAACATTAATAACAGAAAGTGGGATATATGCTTTACAGTCCACCCACAAAGTCAACAAACTAAAGTAATTTTTGGCCACATTTCTAGCAAACCATATTTCAAAATTACGATTGATGTTCATAGTCTCCCATTTATTCACTAATTTCAGTATTGCTGGTGGTCTTCCCATTGAGCTTCATCTCTAAACACTGTACTCCAAGGTACTCCTGATTCTTCTGTTTAAATAGTGTCCTTTTTTCTATGTCTAAAACATTGTTTTTTGTAAAATTGTAAAAGGCTTCACTGGTAAAGTCTTTCCCTGAGCTTTACTGTCAGAAGAATGAGAAGCAGAGTCCCCTTCTACTTGTTGGCTCACTTTTTATTGGATAAACTTTATTTCCTCTGTAGGCTGCTTTGCATCAAAAATGTATTTGATCCTCCAGTAAAAAAATATTCTGAAGACAGGTAGAGACAGCCGCTTGAATCTCACACCTCCTCTCAACATTCCCTGATTGCTGGGATAAATGGGCTTCTCTTTTGCCTGGTGCATAATGAATGATCATTTTTTTACAAATACTGTGCTGTCTGCAGTTACTACCTTTCCGTCCTGCCACAGGTTTGTCAGGATAATCTTTTTCTGCTGGTATGATTGCCTCTTTAATAATATAGGTGTTGGCTGCTTTCTCATGGCCAGGTTTGGAGCATATACTCTATGCACCCTTTCAGTTAACAAATCCTGCTGTTGAACACCATTTACTTATTTATGTTTTCATGAAATTATTGTAGTGTGTTCCTTGTAGCTTCTCTGATACAGCAGAAAATCTCAGGTTTTCTCTGTGTGCGCTGTCTTCTAACGCTACTATCTTTTGACACTGCTCTTTTTGAGAAGCCTCATACTCAGCCAACTTTTTCTTTATTTCAACATCTGATTTTGCAATTTTATCAGTTCATCTGAACAGCTAGTTAAAACTCAATCTACTTTTCAGTCTTTTCCAATTTGAATTGCTATATCCTTTCAATGTTTTTATTTATTTTTAATCACCTCTGACTACATTTATTTTTCCTCTGAATTTCTGAAGCCATTTCTTGAACCAAAGGCATTTTTTTAAAAAAAAAACAGTAGACATCTTTATTAGATTTTGTAACTTTGGCAATCATGTATTTATATTCATGAAAACAAACCATATTGACATATTTTAGTTGCAAACATTATGCATCATTTAGTCCATCTGGTCATTGTCCATCAAACATTACATAGCTCATTTAAATCCTACCTTCTTTTAAAACCCATTCCTCCACCAAAACATTGTTCTGCATGTATTGCTCCCACAGTTCCCATTTTTTTCTATGTAATTTGCTCCTACCCTTTTCTAAATATATAATTTCCCATTGTTTTATCTCTGTTGCTATATTCACTGCTTCTAGTACAGTTGGTTTAGACTTTGATTTCCATTTAAAAGTAATTGCTTTTTGGCAGCCACCATAATTAGACTCAGCAAGGCCTTACTTTATATATAGGCAATTCCAATTGTGTACCATAGCTCAAAAAATCATTACCTTAGTTACACCAGTTTGCTCACCCAGCATTTCTGATGGAGTAGTCTTCAGTGAATTTTTCAAGTCTTGTAGCTCATTACACTCCCAGACAGTATGTTCCCAATTACCTCTTTGTACCCCATCACACCTCCAGAATTTGCAATCTATCTGAAGAAAAAAATCTTTGAGGTGTACTTGGGATATAAAAATACAACTGCAAACACTTCCAAGCAAAGATCCTAAGTCTTCTAAAGTTTGTTGCATATTTGGAATGCATACGTACATCTCCCCATTGTTTGTAAATTGCTTATCCAGTCTCTCTCCAAAATTCTTTATAACTGCCTCTGATTGATTCTTATAGTTATTCATTATTTTATATGCCCTGTTGATTACCCTTTTTTTAACAGCAGCTTCTGTTCTAGACTCTACTAAAAATTCTACTAGTGCTGGTCTTTCGCTTAGGATCCCCCTATTTCTTTCTTTTTGCCTATACTCTGATATCATCCTTGATAAGGGAAAGCAGTCTCTAGCCTGCAATCCAAATAAAACCTTGGACTCTTCCCATATAATTACATTTCCCTCTCTGTTTGCTACTAATACCTTGGTTCCTTTGCCAGTTTTCTACAGTAAATTCCACACCCCTCTTGCTTGTTTTCTGTATTGCTAATTGTAGACATCTCTATCAGCAGAACCTCCTTTCTCCATCCATGTGTTGGCTTAGTTCTTAGAATGCTATCTGGTACTTTATAAATATAATATTCTGTGTGATTATTGTTATTCTCCTTAAGGGTCTGCATCTAAAATCCCAGTTTCTTCTTGTTTCTTGAGCTTCACCCATTTCATTAGCATCCCTTTCACTTTGAATTGTAGCTTTCTACTTGTGCTATCCACAGCATTTTCACTCCATGTGTCTTGCTATCCATATCCATAAAACAGAGCTTCCAGATTCTCATTTTTTGTATTATCTTTTGTTTATTCTCTTTCCACATATCATTAGTTGCTGTGAGGCTGCCAGCCCAGCTATCTGGAATTTTGCAAATAATCATATGTCATTTGTGAATATTAATATGATCCATAGGCTTGCCTTACAAATGTAAGAGAACTATATGTTATGTGTTACTGGTGCAGAAGTGTGTGTTGAACTGTATGTTATGTACTGACCACAGTGTACCCTACTGGAAAAGAACAGAGTTAACATGCAAACTCTAAGAAAATAAGTGAATTGTTTTACGATTGTGTTTATCTCCCAGTTTCACTGAAGGAGACAGGATGTGTATAGCAAGAGGTTTCTTTCTAGTGTCTTGAAACAGAAATAATTACTAGATTTCAAATGTAAAGTGTTTTTTATTGCTCTGTTACTTCCTAGCAGCTGCACATCTGAGAGAGAAGTATTTTTGACACAGATGTTGGTTTCTGTTAGCCTAGGAGCTGAAGGCAGATAACAGGGTGATGTCGTCCAGCTGACCCAGCAGTAATGTCTTGATATTAATTTGGGAACTCTCTCTGAGTCTGTGCATTTTGTATCTTTGGACCTGAAAACATCCATTCAGCACTTCTCATCTGCATTTGCCTTGCTCTGTAAGCAAGTTATTTAGGGCAGAGTATCTTTTAGATATAGATAGGAATATAGTAAAGATTAGTTTAGATGTTTTCTGTATTTATTTGAGACTGCCCTGCAATGTTGTTTTAAAATATTGTTTGTGATTCTGAACTCTATAGTCACTGTGTTGAGGTTTTGAGTATTGCCTTGTTCTTTTATTATTTAAACCTTTTAATTGTGGCTGGTTTGTTTAGAGATATTTAAACTCTTAGAGTACTTGCATATGTATTTGGTGACACTCCTAAATAGCCTTGGTCACACTTACCATTTGGATTATTAGTAACATTGCACAGTAGGATTGGTCACTCTTTGGGAATGGCCTTATCGTAGCTGATAAAGAGCTGGTTGGTGGCAGTGATAACTACCTTTTAGTCTGGACAAAAGTGAGCATAGCTAGTAAACCTGTGCCAGCCTTTCCCAGGAGTGTGTGTGTGTGTATATATATATATATATATATATATATATATATATATATATATATATAAATCAAATCTCAAAGTGTGTGTGTGTCAGCTACTTGGGCAGGGACACGAAGCACTGGTTGGACAGAGAGGGTGCTGGAAGTTTTGGCTTGACCACTCGGCTGAGATCTTAACTTTGTAGCTGTGCCAGTGGGGAGGTCTTATTGGGGATCTGGAGAAAGTGGCAGAAACCAGCCCCAGACTGACTGTGATCTCTTTGTGTACTTGTCATCCTCCCAGTGTGCACATCCCTCACTGGTGCTAGTGGTGAGGATTGAGGCTCCTTGATTACTGGGCCAGTGCAGGTTCATCACAGCTGCCATAACAGAATCTTTTTTAAGCCATACTGTTAAGTACTTCATTGTATCATATCTCCATAAATATGGGTATTGCTGAACCAATTTGTGTATGGCTACATAGTTTACAGCTATTGCCTTTGTTTTATCTTCATTAGTTTTGTATCCCGAAAAGACTTGGAACTGTCTCAGAATGTTCCACAGCACTGAAACGTCATTTTTTTGTTTATCAGGCACTAAATTTGATTTAGAAATAAAGCCAACTTTTCTTGACTACCATACCAATTACATCCTTGTATATTTGAGTCCCTTATTTCTTTGCTAATGGTTCTTAATGTAACACAAATAACAAATGGAAAAAGGACATCCCTGGCTGGTTCCTCTCCTCAAACAGAACTTATCAGAGAGGAACCCACCCACTTCAGTTTTCTCCTCCAGTCCTTCATATATCCTCCTAATCAACCTTATATTTTTATCAAGGAATGCAAATGCTTTCATTGCCCTATTCATAAAATCCCAGCTTACTCTATAGAATGCTTTCTCTACAGTAAGACCCACCAACAGTGATATTTTCTTACATTCCGCTTCCCTTTGGATGATCATTGTTCTGTTAATGTTGTCAAATGTTTGCCTCTACACCACAAAACCACTATGGTCCATATCTATCAATTTTGGAATCACCTTTGCCATTTTTTAGCCATTATAGACATGAACACTTTATAGTCATGGTTTAGAATTGAAATCAGTCTATATGAAGCTAGGTCTGATGGGTCTTTACCATCTTTAAGTATTTCGGCCACCAACACTTTCTTCCAAGATGTTGGTGCTTCTCCTTTTAAAATACCATTAAACAAAACCTTCAGATCTTTATCAGTTTATTCCCTCCTAGCTTCCAAACGTTCACAGGAATAGCATCTATTCCTGGGAACATTCCTGTAGATTGATTATAAATCACCATTTTTATCTCATCACTTCTCATCCTGTTAGTAATTGAGCCTAATCTACCTCTAGCCTTGGCATATTTAACTCTTCCATAAACATTTTCATTTGTACCATTTCTTGATTTCCGTATTTTTTTTACCTTATACAGATTGTCATGAAATTTCTGAAATTGTTCTAGTACCTCTACGGAATCTCTTGTTATCTTAGTTGTAGGCTCCCTGAGCTTAGGGACAACCCTTTCCACTTTCTGTTTATTAAGTTGTGCTAAAAGATTTTGTGCTCTAGAATTATTGTCAAAATATAGTCACTTAACAGTAGTTTTTCTAATCTCATGCATATTATCGAGGTAATCCCTTATTTTCTGTTTAGCACTCTACAATTACTCCTCTTCTTCTGTGAGATTCCCCCTATTCTGCAATACTTTAACCTTTGTCGGTCCCTTAATCAATTATTGTTGCTTCTTAACCATATCTCTGTTGCTTTTATTTCCACCCTATTTTTAAACTCAATTTTAATTTTATCCACTCCCTAGCTATATTTTCAGAAGAAATTTTATCTTCCCTAATAATTCCCAAATAATTTCCACTACCCATTCTTTAAATTCCTCTCATTTTAACAGATGGAGAAGCGCCAGTGTCTCATTTTTATTTCATTATCCTTTATTTTTATTTTAGTTATTATTGGCACATGATCTGAAATAGTTATTAGATATGTATCAAAACTTTCAATTAAATGCACATGTTCTTGTGAAATACAATTTGTCTAGCCTAATCAAAGACTTTGTACTTTGAGGAAATATGTAAATTCACTCGACTCCTACTACTGAATTCACATATTCCATACCAAATATTTTCATACATTTCTTCAAAAATCTACCAAATCTTGTTATATTTTCCCTTCTGGGCCCCCATATACATCCTCACTGCTGCAAATCAAATTCTAGTTCCAACCTATAAGTAACATTCCATCCTGAAAGCTATTTCTCTCAGAATTTCTTTAATTTCTATTATAGCAGTTTTCTGTGGAATATAAATACATGTCATTATAATCCTCCTCCCTTGCCAGTAGCCCATTAGTGCTACAATGTACCATTGTCTTTTTTCCTCTCCTGTCATTATTGGAGCTTCTCTTGCAATTAGTGTAAGTACTCCCCTTTTCCTTTGTTCCAGATATTCCATTGAATAACCATCCTGAATTCATTTCTTTATCAAATTCACATCCTCAGTGCTCTCCAAATGTTTCTTGTAGCCTGTTTGCAGTCTGCATTTTTAATATGGCTCACTACTCCTTCTTGTATATATCTGTGAGACCATTCACAATTAAAGATAATATGGAACGTGTCACCATGTTAAGAAGTCATTATTCCCATCTGCTATGTGTAAGCGCTTTTTTTCATGTTTAGTTTCAGCTTTTGTGTTACATGCATACACCAATGTTTGACAGGTTGATCTTTTATGCAGTTGTTTCTTGTCATATCTATTTGAAGCTATGTCACATCTTACAAAACATTTTAATGAAAATCCTCAAAGAAACAAACAAAAACAGTACTCCCCAGAACACCCCTAAAACCTGTTAACATAATATAACGCACAAAACTGTGTATATCTTCAAATGATAAAGTTTAAGTTTAAAAAGAACAATTTTCCCAGATTGACGGCCACACTCAGAGGCTTGATTTAAGCTATAATAAAGGTGTTCTATGCTAAGACGCATGGTGCAGCCTGTGCTTCTGCTTCCACTACGTGATGTCTGTTTTTGCATATGTTTATTCCTCTCCCAGATTAGAAAAACACTTGAGTGCTTTCAGGAAACATTATCTCATAGACATTGAAAGAAAGAAGTGCTCTGTTGTTATTACCCTTTATCAGATTGTCTCCATATAAACATGAGAACCAGATACAGTTACCTCCACTACACGCACTCATTTATTTGCTAGTGGAAAACTTTTCATTATATTCAGTGTTTTATTTATTTGCTACCACCTAAAACTTGTTAGATCAAATCTAGGGCCTTAATCAAGCCATACTCCTATGCAAAAGTAAGATTTTTTTTTTTCTTGTAACGTACTCTTTTGTCCAAACTTTTCTTCTCTTTTTACAGTGCAGTGCCTACATGTCCATTCCATAGCTGGATAAAACTGAAAAAGGAGAAAAGAAAGAATAAAAAAAAACAGGGACAACTGTTTAATTTAGTATCCCTATTACACACAAAAATAACTGAGAAAGTTTTACTTTATAGCATGCAGTTTATGTCATGCATTATAAAAATAGTACTGTTATGAACAAAATTTTGTTTTAATTGCAGTTAACTCTTTTCTTCCTCCCTAAATGTTCTTCCAAACATTAATGACACGAAGTAGAGCATATGCTTTTGAGTCCCCTACAAGTTTGACAAAGTCAAAGAAGTCCATTGTTTCAAGTTTTGTTGTTCCTTCATGTTTCACAAATGTGATTAATGCTTTGTAATCCCACATTTATTTGTCAATTTCCAAGTTGCTGTTTTTCATCCTTTTGATCTCCATCTCCTAAATCCAAGTCTCTGCTTCATTTCCAGTGTACTGCTGGTATTTCTAGCCAGTGCGTGTGCTGTTTTCTGTCTCTCAAGCATTTTCCTTTGAAACATTGGAATAAGTTTCACTAACATACTCTCTCTGTGGTCTTTATTACCAGAAGAACAATCACCTTCTGTTTGATAGCTCACTTTGTTGAAGAAACATTTGTATGTCCTCCTCAGCATGTTTTGCATCAAAAATGATTTTGACCCTACAGGAAAAAAATATTCTGAAAATAGCTGGGTATAGCAGCTTGAAATCTCACGCCTGCTTCTTGGCATTCCCTGATTACTGGAATAAATTGTTTTCTTCCTGGTGTGCAGTGAGTAATTTTCCACAAACACTTTACTGTTTCCCTGTCTTAGTACTTTATCCTTCTGCTACAGTTTTGTGACAATCAACTCTTTCTGGTGGTGGGATTGCATCTTTAATATTAAAGATCTAGGTTGCTTTCTTATGGCCAGGTTTTGGAGCATCCACATGATGTGCCCTTTCAATTAGCATCTTCTGCTGTGGAATAATAGTCTGTTTCTTCCAGCTTCTCTGATAAAGCAGAAATTCTCAGGTTTTCCCTATGTGCCCCATCCTCTAATTTGTTTTTTCAAACATCTCTTCTTAAGCAGTCTCATACTCAGCCAGCCTTTTCTTCATTTTGATATCTGATTCTTCCAGTTTGATCACCTCATCTGAATATCTGTTTACAGCTTCTTCCATTCATTTTTTTCTAGACTTTTGTTATTTGAGTTGACATACTCTGTCAGTGTTTTGTTTATTTTAATCAGCTCTAAGCACATTTGATTTATTTTTCTTCTAGATTACTGGAAGTCATATCTTTCACCAGAACTGGAGCTTGCATTTTTGCAGACCAGCTGCAAGATTCTTATCAGTCAGTGTTTTCTCCTCACCTTGTGTGACTGATTTTTTTTCAGGTTCTCTGAATTTCTTTTTTTACTGGCGTCCAGGCTGTGCACTTATAAGCCAGTAACTGAAAATATTCCCAAAAAGACAAGTTCACCGGCTCTCTCTTCGCAGTTTCTGTTTTCACACCAGGAGACCTGAAATTAAGCTGGTGAGCAGCCATCTGGGAAGCTTGAACCAAAGCTTGAGCTGCCTTTTGCAGAACAATTGAGAACCCTTCCCAGACAGTGTTTTCTCTTCACCATTTTGGTTCATTTTCTTTCAGGTTCTCCAAAATGTCTTGTTTGCCGGCATTCAGGCAGTGTACTTACTAGCCAGGAACTGAATGTTACCTAATAAAGTTTCAATAGCACTCCTTTTGTTCAACTTCTGTTTCACACTGGGATAGCTGAAGTCAAGCTCTTGATCAATGTGCAGCCATCTTGGAAATCCATAACTATATGAGGGACCTGTTTCTCTCTTCTTTCCTAACAGTCCCTTAATTTTCCCAAAAGTCTGAATCTCCTTTTCTCTCTTTGGAAACAGATTATTTTAGGCAAATGTGTCCTGCATGTCATCCATTTAGGCTACAGATGGCAATAGAAGGCTCCCTCGTTTTCCAGGGGATTCCTCATCTGCCAAACCAAACTCTTCTCTTTCCGTCTTACTACACATGCATTTTCAGGGGGTAATATAAGCTGTATCTCCTCTTCAATTTGGAGAAGGTTTTTATTTATAGAACATTTCTAGTGCCAATTAAAAGGTTTTCAGTGACCAGTCATGGATCTTTCTTTCCTAAACAAGTTTGTGATCTTTCTTTTCTAAACAAGTTTGTGATAGTGCCCAAGTTCAAAAAATGCTTACAATTCACAACATTTTTCATCTTCCTCCTCATTTGAGTTTCTTTGTGACCTTAGATTTAAAGGATGCATATCATGTCATTCCTATTCATCCAGATTTTAGGTGTTTTTTAAGGAGTCTGGATCACATTGCCATTTCTCTGCTTTACCCTTTGGGGAATCCACTGTTCAAGGTGTGTTTGTGTCTAGCTCCTGTGATAGCCCATTGCAGACTGCAGAGTATCCATAATCTTCCATATTTAGACAGCTTGGTTACCTTTGGCTCATATTCCAAAAGAACGTTCAGAAGTCCTTTCTCACTCGTTGCAGGATTGTTTTTCTCTGGTGTGAGTGCTTGGACACCTCAGTACAAATAGTATTTCTTCCTCAGGAAAAAATAGATCTATAATTAGATGCATTTCTGGAATTTTTCACTCAGACATTAGTCTCATTGAGGGAATTTCTCTGGATTCCTGGTCTCATGACATCTATGATTCTCCTGATAGCTGTTGCAAGACTCCACATGAGAAAGATACATTGGTATATGAAATTTTGATTATCACCTATTAACTTTCACATTCCAGTTTTGGGATTTGTAAAGGGAAGATCGAGTGGTGGAGATATCACATTTTTCAAAATTCAGGTCTTCTATGCTCTCCTTCTGCTCCAAAGTAGTCCATCACAACAGACTCCCTCAGACTTTGCTTGGAGAGCAGTATCGATAGGCATAAGTGTGCATGGTCTTTGGGACAACACAGACAGACCAAAACGCATGAACATAAAAGAGATGATAGCTCTTATAAATGCTCTCAAATCACCAGATCATTTGTGGTCCCTGGGATTTAGTGTTTACAGACAACACCACTGGGATGTGATACATAAGCTAAGGGGGTTACCAGATCGTACGTCCTGTGCAGGCTAGCCGTGTTACCATGTGTTATTGCTTTACAGCACAGTCTCATTCTAGGACATCTTACATCCCAACAGAGCAAACGTTTTGTGGCAGACAAGCTGTGCAGGACCAAGGCAGTCCCTCAAGAATGGAAACTAAATTGGGAGTCTTCTAAGATTCGACCCATCTGTGAGTTATGACTGAAGTAGATCTATTTGCCTCCTTTCTAAACAACAAAAACTGACAAAGTTCTGTTCTAGGACTCCATGCAAAAAGACCTGGAAGATGGATGCCTTTTCTTTTCCTTGGATAGAAGTGTTTTTTTATGCATTTACTACCTTTCCACTAATTTTTGGGGTACTTCTGAAGATTCAGAAGGATTCCCCAAAGGACATTGTGGTGACTCAATTCTGGCCTAGGCAACAGTGGTTCTTCCTTCTTTTGGAATTGGCCAAAAGCAGTTATCACAAGTCCGCACAGCATGGATTTACACACACCAGATGAGGGGTGTTTAATGCATCCCAACTCCAAACAACCACAATTGACTCTGTGGATGATCCGGTATAAATCTCTCTTAGGCACATGTTTTCTGAGTGTGTGCAACAGGGATTACTGGAGCCAGGAAAGCCTACTTACTAAAAAGTTCTATATTAGCAAATGGAAAAGCTTTTCTAATTGGTACCAACAAAGGAACCAGCAGCTATTCATGGCTGGTGTTTCTCTGGGTTTACAATATTTGTGAGAGTTACTGTATTTTGGCCTTTCCTCCTCCTGTATCAAGGTTTGTTTGTCAGCCATTTCATTGTTTGCCCTTGGAGCCCCTTATTTCAGTGTCTCATCTCAACATGATTTTGTAAGGGGCACTGCATAAAAAGCCTCCCAGAAAACTAGTGGCTGCTCCTTGTGATCTTAATTTTCCTGTTAGGGAAGCTAGTACTTGCTCCATTTGAACTAGCTCATTGGGTTGAACTGAGGTTATTAACAAAGAAAGTCTTATTCATTGCATTGACTTCTGCACAAAGAGTATCCAAGTTGCAAGCTCTTATGGTGGGTCGGTCCTATCTTATTTTCCACTAAGGTAGTTTCTGAAATCTAAAAATTAAGGAGAAAGGATAATTCATACTTTGGATAGCCACAGACAACTCTGGTACTATCTTGAAAGAACAAAATCTTACAGAAGTTCTGATCAGTTGTTCATTTTTTGTGAAGGTTAAAAAAAGACACCTGTTAAAGCAAACGATTTCCAAATGACTTACTCTGCTATTATTTGTCATTTCCACCACAACAAAGTTATCCCAGGTAGATGTCTCATTCTACCAAGGGGCTTTATATGTGACTCTTTGGAAAGGACTGGATTCTAGATGCAGCAAGTTGGTCCTCTGTCCATACTTTTACAAAGCATTGTAAATTATATTCTTCTCCACGCCTAGGCCAGGCTTTACTATTACCATTTTCCAGGGGCTGCTGGACTCTTCTTCCTCCAAATTTTTTAAGCTATGGTAATCTATCCATATAGCTTAGGTTGTTGCAGTGGTGATCAAAATGATGAGCATTTTATAGTTGTGTAAGTAAGCGTACCATAATAGTAGATGTAGAAATGAGAAGTGCTGCAGTAGCCACTCCCTTCATCTCCTTTATTTTTGGTTCTGTTTTTTGCTTGGGCATGTATTTTTTTTTTCTTTTCCTAGTCCTGTCCTCCCGGGGCTTAGCCTCCCTTTCTCAGTTGTCATGAAAGATTTGAAGGACTTGTCATGGAAACCTGACTAATGATTTGGGCACATGAAAATTTTGGGTGCTAGCCCGCTGTTATATCTTATGCGGGATGTAATCCACATAACTTAGGCTACTGTAGCAGTGATCTGTTAAACATCTACTGTTATGCTACATTTACTTGCACGACTGTACTTTCTCCTGTCTTATGGAATTGTCCATGAGCAATTACCACAAGCTTCCTGACAGAATGGACCTACTCACACAAAACAGGGAGTTTGATACATCCCATTTTCAAACAACTTCAACTAACTGCCTGGATGATTCAGTCTTGATTCCTTTTAGGCACCTCTTTCAAGAGGATGTGCAGCGGGCACTAAAGAAAGCAAGAAAATCTGCTGCTAGAAAATCTTATATTGGCAAGTGGAAAAGATTTTCTAGTTGGTGCCTAGTCAATAAGTAAGGTCCCATCAGAGATTATGTACCACCGGTTCTTAAATATATGTGTGTGATCTGATCTTTTCTCTTCGTCCACATCAACAGTTGGATATATCGGATTCAGACGGATACGAGTTTGGCATTTTATGCAAGACTTTTAGCTCCAAGACTCAGGCTCCTTCCCTTCCCATAATGCATTTCCACTATACCAGTTCTTCAGATCTAATTTGCCACTTTACATGCAAGACATGGTTTTCAGGCTCAGCAGTCATAGTAGCTTTGGGTTATTCAGATAAGTGCTTAATTTCTTGCCTATTAAAAGCTAGTCGAGTTTTCCTTATTAGTGTTTCAGTGTATTCAGTTTAGCCTTTTCATGTATGAGTTTTGTGCTCCATTTTGGTAAATCTGTCTTTTGTCTTTATGGTGTTTTCCACTGTTTTTCTTTCTCTTTTCCTTCTCTGTTTAAAAAAAGTACTTGATGCCATGTCTGGGTTTTTGCCGGGTTTGAGCTACTAGTAATGAAAAAGCCTTAAAAAGGCCTTCATGGTCAGTAGGCTAGTACATACACCTTTTAGTGTTTGGTGTAACAGTCCTGAATTCTAGGACACTCTTGGCAGCATACTTCAGATTGGTGTGGTCCTTGAGAAGTCTTAGTGAAGCTGATGTACAGCTTCTTGAAGACACAGATCCAGCTGGGAGTTCTGCCTACTCCCTCTCCTCTGGGAGTTGGGGAACCTATTTAGGCCAGTCCCATTCTAGTGTCTTCTCCTCAGATCTGACCTTTAGATCAGGTAATATTGGAGACGGGTCCCCTTTTGTGGTGCCCTGTCCCATTGGAGAATGTAGTCTGGTCATCTTTGACTCTGATCATATTCTTCCTTCATTTGACTTTGACTTTGTCGGATCTCGATGGGTCCTGGAGCCAAGGGGGGGGGGGGTTCCACTGGGCTTTGTGAGTCAGTGTCAACTCTTAGATGCTTAAAGATGTCCTTTCCTCTTGGCACTTTGACCCTTTATGGCTTAGCTGTGGCATCTGCTTAGGGTCTGAGCCATACCTCATTCATTGAGGAACTCATATCTGGGTCATTGGATCTGAGAAGGTCCTCCTCGGGGCTGGCCTTGACCTCAGCTTTCGAGGCATTTGAAAAGATTCTTTCTCATGCTGGAGGGGAGGATCCCCACTTACATCTGAATACATCCTGATCCCTTGCTGCTTCTGGTGCTTTAGTTCCAACTCACTCCCTCTCCATGGGATAGCCAGACCTGATTGGTCTTGAACAAGTCCAGCCCTTGGGCTGCCTCAAACTTTTGGTTTCTCCCCTGATGCTGTTGTGGTGTCCCCACCCTTGGCCAGTAATCAAGGAGCCTGAATCCTCACCACTGATACTGGGGAGGGACGTTCACTTGGAGTACAAATGGATACACTAAGTATTTCCAGATGCAGACGTCGCTGCATCGAGCACAATTTCCCTTAAGAGCACACAGGGAACACAGTCAGCCCGAGGTCTGGAATTCTTTGTATCTGTCTCCCTCCAGAGCCCCCCAGTAAGGCTCCCCACTGGCACAGGTGTAGGGTTAAGTCCTCAGCCGAGTCTCCAAGCCACGTCCTGCAGCACCCTCTCTGTGAAACCAGTGTTTCATGTCCCTGTTCCAAGTAGCTGACACACACACTGTTAGAGATTTAATTTTCACACACACACACACACACACACACACACACACACACACACACACACACACACACACCTGGGAAAGGCTGACACAGATTACTCACTCTGCCAACTTTGCCCATACAATAAGGTAGAGTCACTGCCACCCATCAGTTACTGTAAGGCTCTTAAAAGGTATCCAGTTATGCTGAGTGAAGTTAATATTGATACAAATGGTAATGTTGACCAAACAGCCAGGCTTTCTGGAGTGGCCCGAGTTATCACCAAATAAATGTATGCAAATACTCTCAAAGCCTAAATATGTTCTAAAAGGACCAGCCACAATGAAAACTTTAAATATATTTCATAATAAATAATAAAAGAATATGAAAATACTGAATATATATTTGCAGTAAACACCATAGTTTCAGTCACAGGAAATATTAAATCTCCCATCAAAAAAATATTAAATCTCCCATCAAAAGCTTCGACTAAACAGAGCAGTTGAATATTTCAACTCCACATTTCTAAACATCCTCAACCACCTAGCCCCAATCAAAACAATTAGAGTATGCACTAACCCCTCCCCCTGTCTCCAAAAAAACACAAGAACCTTACTCCAAAATAGGGACAAAGCCTGGAAAACCTGGCGCCATCATAAAATACCCACAACTAGCAAGCCTTTCTTGAACTTCGGAATAAAGCCGAAAAATAGTCAAGCTGGATAAGAAAAATTACTACATCTCCTTACAGAACAAACATAATTCCAACCCTCAGAAATTCTGGGCAGCAGTAAATAGTATCCTTCAGCCCAGCAAATCCACCACACTACCCCAAATACATCCGGCACAAATCTAAACATAGCCTGAAGCTTTAACAACTATTTCACCTCCTCCATTCTCAAACTCATAAATGATTCTACTCACACCAACATCCCACAGCCCCCTAAGACCCAACAAAACATCACCCCCTTCTCACTCAAGTCAGTACAAACATCCACTATACAAAAATTCTTAACTAAACTCAAATCTACCACCTGCATTACCGACAACCTTCCCACCGAATACCTCCAACTCGCATCCACAGTCATAGCCTACCCTATTTCATTATTGGGCGGCGCAGTGGTGCAGTGGTTAACGCTGTCACCTCACAGCAAGAGGTTCTCCGGTCGATTCTCAGCTGTGGTACCTTCTGTGTGGAGTTTGCATGTTCTCCCTGCGTTCGCGTGGGTTTCCTCCTGGTACTCCGGTTTCCTCCCACATTCTAAAGACATGCTTCTGGAGCATTTCTCCCCGGGCCTCCGCTGAAAACAGGATCTGTGGAACCTAGTCGGATTGTCCCGGTCAACAAAATGTAAAATAAAATAAAAATAAAATAAATTATTAATTAACATGTCCATTACTGAAAACACTGTGCCAACTTTGTGGAAAACCTCATTCATTATTCCCTTACACAAAGGCGGCCCCTCTACCGACCTCTCTAACTGTTGCCCAATAGAGATCCTTTCATCCCTTTCAGAGATTCTAGACAAGTGCATTCATCACCAAATCCTCTCCATAACCTTCTCTCCTCAACCCAGCATGGCTTCTGCCCATCCCACAGTACTTCCACTGCCCTACTCAGATTCACCAACACTATAAACTCCTACAGGAACCGGCGTAAACTAGTCTCAGCTACCTTCCTCGACTTATATTTAAAACATTTGACACAGTATCTCACAAACAACTTCTAACCTGCCTCTCTTACCTCAACTTTAACACCCCTACTCTGCTCTGGTTCAAGATCTACCTAGACACTCGACACCAGTCTGTCAAATGGATCAACTCCCTATCTCCCCCACTCCCAGTCACCCTAGATGTACCCCAAGGTTCAATTCTCGGCCCACTTTTTAATATCTTCACCAACCAACTCCACCTAGCTACCAAAAAAGCCAATATAATCCAATAACACTGATGACACAGCCCTCATATGCTCTGCACCCAACATCCAAGTTCTAAAACAAAAATCCCAATTAGCCTTCACTGAAATTGAGAACTGGCTCAGTAACTCACAACTGATATTAAACCCCAGAAAAAATCCAACTCATGCTGTTTCATCCAACCAAGTCCAATGACCTCTCCTTTCCCATATTCTCTGCCAATAAGACCCAAATCACCCCTGTCTCAGACGCAAAACTCCTAGGAATTATCGTTGACCAACAGCTCAGATTTAACAAACACATATCAACAACCATCTCTAAAGTCCACAAAAAGTTGGCTCCCTGTACAGATGAAAAAGGTATCTAACCTTAGAATCTCATATTGCCATAGCCAGAACTCACCTCATATCTACACTTCTATACACTTCCCCCACACTAACAAATCTAAATAAAACTGACTTGAGTAAACTTTCCACCTGCTATAATAAAATTGCTAGATTTGCCACCAGTGCCAAATCACGTTCCCACCATTGCCATGCCCTATAAGACCCTACATTGGTTAGAATTCCCCAACCTACTGAAGTATCATCAACTCAACTTAGCCCACCAAATACTGTACTAGCCAAAAAAAAAAACCTTGCCATGGTTGACCTTCTTAACTTCTACAATTTTAATAGACAACTACGCTCCAACAACAAAGCCTTAATTGAAACCATCTCATGCAAAAACAACTCTGGGGAATCTCTCTCTGCCCATGAAAGTGCCACCTTAGGCTTCTGAAATGTACATCCTCTTTCAAGAGTCTCCTGAAATCATATCTCTACACTAACCATTTGTGCAACTGCAACAAACCTCCATAAAGCCACATATAACTATAGGAATATCTATGAACAACACAAGTGCATGCTCTATAAACATATTATATGCTGTTAATGCTATGTAACACCTGTCTGACTGCTTCTAAGCTGCTCACTGAAAGTATTGTATAAAATGTTATCTGTTCATCCATCCCAGGAATGGGCAATGCTGCAAACTGATATTTTTGTTGAGTTACACACTGTATATTTTGTACAAAAATGTCACCTTTCATCCAGGAATACACAATGTTACTAAGTGATTTATATTTCTATTGTGACATCCACCTGTACATTTTTATCTATGCACTGTCATATTTTTTCTCATCTTTATTGCATTTTGTAACTTTGTAATTTCAGGTTAATGTAATTTGCATGTTTTTTCTCTTATCTTTTTATGGACCTTTTCTCCCCAGGACTCCTCAGAAAACGGACATTTGCTGTCCAGTCGGACTATCCTGGATAACAAATGTTAAATAAATAAATAAATAAATAATAAATAAATAAATGCAGCTAGAATAGATTCACACATACAGAAAACACAGTAGTTAACTAATCTCAGTATATTTTCCTGACTAATCTAAAGAGTTACTATTCCCTGGTTCACCTAATAGAGCAAGGCAAGATGAAGTAGGAGAGGGATTCTTCTATGTTAAGTTCCAAGAAACTGGCTTCTCAGTCTGACTGAGAAACTTCTCAATGTAATATCTAAATACTATTTCTGGGTTAGCTTGCAAAATGACATCAGATCTGGTAATCTGGCTCTGTTTCCCACACTATCACCAACACTAGAAGCTGCTAAGATGTTAACACCTATATGTTACCATACACACAGATAGAGCTTTGCTCAGATCTGCTGCAGCTCCTGGAAGTCATAAAACAATTTCGAAACTCTACCCTGCCAAAGTAGCAATTATCTCCCTGCTAGAGACAATAAAGAAGGTGTCCTTATATTTGGTTTCTCAGACGTGTTGTATCTGGCTGCAACCAGAATTATAAGATACAGTCTTTATGGCCTAATTTAATTTAAACTATTTTTTCAAAGTTAGCCAGGACTGAGATTAACCTCTTCTCTTCCAGTATCCTCTGTTAAAACATACACATTTAATTTAGTTACAGTGCAGTCAGGAGCCACTGTTGGTACATTTTTATCACAAGCAACTTTACAAATACGTTTTCAACACAAGCATCTGTACAAATCAGTTTGATATACAAATGACATATAATTCTTTACAAAATTCCAGCTAGCTGTGCTGGCATATGTTACACATCCACTGCCCTACTTCTCCTGGCATGGCTGGCAATGACCTCAGATAATCACAGCTGCTATCATGAAAGAACACATGAAGCATCAAGACTCCCCTCAGGAGTCCCTTACAGAAGACACTAACCTTGATGAATGGTTAGAGTCCCCCAGCATCTCCCTTGGACAACATCTCCTTCAGAGATGACCTTGAATTATTGAAATAAAATGGAGGTTGTTCCACTCCCTTCCTGGGAGGAGTCTGTGTTCTTAGAGGCCTTTGGTTCTGGCCTGTCTACATCCTTGTAATTGGATGTTCACAGTTAACTTCAGGGATGCATACTATTACATCAAAATAGCCAGGCAGTTAAGGAAGTACCTATGTCGCTGTCTGGTAGCCAGTCATTTTCAATTCAGTACACTGCAGTTTTGTCTCTCCACAACCCACCAGGTGTTCACCAAGAGTGTGGCAGTGGAAGCTGCACAACTAGGACTGCAGGGGTTCCGAGTGTTTCCTTGTCTAGAAGATTGGCACATAATGGCCAACACAAATAAGTCCCTCAGTCTTGGCCAGAAACTCCTTACTCTGCCTGTGCTCATCCATGGGACTTAGTGTCATGTGGGAGAAATCAACTCTGGAACTAGTTCACAAGATAGATTGTATAAGGTACCACTTGGACTCTACTTCTCAGATTGCAAAGCTTCCATTAGCCAGACTATCATCACCACACTTGCAAGATTCTCAGGTGTTGCTGCACCAGCATTCCCCACAGCTCATCTAATCTTCCCTTGATGAGGATCCATGGCAATCTCTATCAGTTTCATCCCTCAGGTGAGGTACACTGTGAGGGTCCTTGGACTGCATTTGCCCAGTGGTCCATTCTATGTCAGCTGATAAATAACCTGGTTAGGCTCACCCTGAATTGCAGATGTGATGTTCAGTAGTTCCTTTATTTCAACCTGTTGTTTTACTCCAACCACTATGACTATAGACACTTTCTTGCTGGGTGGGGAGGGCATTTTGAAGGGAGAATTGTCCAGGGCACCTAGTCCCAGACCGAGGCCAAGCTTCATATCAATGTACTTGGAGATGTTGTCAGTCCTCGTAGCAGTGCAGGCCTTTCAGGATTGCCTCATCATGGCTGTAATTGCTGTCCAGATGGAGAATGTCTGTTTTCTGGTACGTCAAGCAAGGTGGAACCCATTCCTATTCCCAATGCTGGCAAGCCATGAGGCTTTGGCAGTGGGCAGTCTCTTCCCAGTGCTTTTTTTCCCCACACAGCACACCTCCCAATATTGTGTAGGCAACTTGAGAAGGTTGAGTCTTCTACCTCATGAGTTGTCTCTTAACCCATCAGTGGTATCTGAAATTTTCAGCCATTGGGGCCAGCCATGCTGTGACCTGTTTGTTGCCCCATCCTTTATCAAGTGCAGCAGATTTTTTGCCTTGATCATGCAAGATTGACAGTTCTCGAGCCAACCAGCACCTAGGCTCAAACCATGGCTAGAGAATCCATCCAAGACCCCAACAGAGAGATATTTGGGAATTTATGAGGCAGGGGCTGATTCAGGCAGTAATATTTTGTAAATGTGGTTGAAACACACCTCTTGACAGCACCATGGTTTATTCTTTTCACGTGTTTAACTTGTCTAATGTGTTTACTGAATCTAACATGGCTGTTTTCATAAAACGTTTCAGTTTTATTCCCAATTTCAGGCTGGACATTATTCAAGCTGTTACACTGTTAAAATTGTTCACTAGATTCACAAATGTAAAATTGATGTTTGTTGATAAAGCTGCTTCTATTGGATCCACTCCTTGTGTTTTACACAGGAAGAATACTTGTATGCCACCCCCAACACCCTAATTTTGGCATTTGAAAGGATTTGTGAAGATCAATTTAGAAATATTTATAACCAGTTTAAAAGGAGTCTGGTAACTCCTGACAGTTTATCCATTGAGGAGAGGGCATTGTTGAATACCCTTGCAAATGACAAACACATTCGTATTATGAAACCGGGCAAGGGTGGGGGATAGTTATAATGAATAGCATTGACTACTTTTCCAAAATATTCTTTTTCTAAAGACACCACTTACAAAAGGGTCTCTCTGAAATAAATGTTGCATATGCCAAACTGGATTTTTTCTGCTTGATGTGGTCTTACAGGGGGAAGTAGACCATGAGTTATGGAAATATCTGAACGTAGCTAAGCCCAAGCTAGCATCAATTTTCAGTATTTCTAGAATACACAAAAATGCCATACCCTCCCCCGACCAGTTTTTCTTTTGCAGAAGGTTCCAAAACGGAGCCCTTGGCCAAATTAGTAGATTTTAAATTCAAGTCTTTGTTAAATTCTGTTACACACATAGTGAAAAATTCTTGTCATCTGATGGAGACCCTGAATTCTTTAGATTTTGCTGGTGATGTTATATTCATCATTGTGGGTGTGGTCAAGTTATTTTTCTGGCATACCCCATGACAACGGGCTCTAGTGGTTTCATTCTTTCCTATCTGAGTTCATGTCACCTTCTACACAGGATATAGGTGTGGTCACCTCCCTGCTTAGATTAACCTTGAATAATTTATTTTATTTTTTGAGCCAGAGTGTTATTACCAAACTTCTGGTGTAGCCATGGGTGCTACTTGCACCCTGTGTATGCCAATAGTGTGCTTGCTATGTGGGAAAAGAAGTTTGTTTTCACCATCAGTTTATGGCCTTGCTGCATGGGTACTAGAGGTACCTTGATGATGCCATAATCTTATGGAAAGGTAGTTTAAACCAATGAGAAACATTTTTTGAGTTGTAGCAAGACTCTACATATTTTTTAAAGTTAACTTTTTTACTAGCACTGATATTAATTATCTTGACATTTTATTGGGGAAAAACATGGTCAAGAGTTGTTATTCACTGACAATTTGTAGAAAAGAGACCTTCACTAACACCTGTCTCCATTTTGACAGTTGTCATCCCATGTAGCAAAAAAAGTCCGGTGTCAAGGGACATATGGTTAGACTGTCCGGACTTGTATCTGGTGACACCACCTTTGACAAAGAGGTGCAGTACTTGATGTGCTTGTTCCTAGACAGTGGTTATCCTATCCAACTCTTAAGGGGATATAAGGGCTGAAGTGGAGGGACATCGACACGACCGTTTCTCCACAACTCTTAATATAAACACCGATTGTATTAGCAATGTCATCACACAGTGTGGTATGTTGACAGTTAATGAGACCACATCTGACATTGCAAAAGGACAAAATGTTTCAGTGAAGCTGACCACACCACTTTTTGTTATCTCTTTCAGCACCAATGCACACTAACACCATTAGGTTGTACTCAAACATTGTATTTACAGACGAGGTTAAAAAATGTCTTGGTAGTACCCCGACTGTTGTCTTCTCAAAAGGTAGAAACATCAGAACCATTTTGGAGTCCACTTCAAGGGGGGTATCTTTGACGCACAGTAATATGCAGAAAGAAGGATTTTGTAAATGGTGTAGATGTATTCATGTAGGTCCCTGTACAGTGGTCTACAATTCTTGAGAACCATACCATGTCTCTCAGCAACAAGTACCGTTATGGTCAAGTCATAGTACATGTTGGTGTGAACAACTTGACATGTACACCTCTGAACTACATGAAGGTAGACATGATTGAACTCTCTAATTATGTGTCAAAGGCAGGTTTGTCCCTAGCCTAGCGCAGCATATTACCCTTGCCTAGGGTGATATCACAATACAAAGAGAAATTCATTGACTTCAATAATTGGCTTAGTTTCTGGTGTTTTTCTAAGGGGATCCAATTTCTGTCAGCCTGGTGTGACATGATCGATAGACCTCAGTGATTTTGCAAGAGATGGTCTTCATCTGTCACACCTAGGATTTCAGCTGCTGGCAAAGGCTCTTGCTCACCCTCATAGTAGCTTTTTTAGGCAATGTCAGAAGGACAAAATTTCCAGCCTAAAAATGTAATCAAAAAACATCCTCAAGGTTATGCTGCCAAACTCTAGGAGTCTTAGGATGAAACTGCGCTCACTGGAAGCAGTCCTCACATTGGAAGACACCAACATCTGTGCAGTCATGGAGACCTGGTTCAAGGCTGTGGAGAGCACCTCAGGTATACCAGGTTGCACCTCCTACCACAAATTCAGACCACAGATGGAAGGTGTAAAAACTAAAGGAGGCGATGTATCAATATTCATTAACGATAAATACACCTTCAGATTGGTTAATCAGTATGATTCTCTGGAGACACTTCAGGTGCAACTAACTGTTCGTAGTATATCTATTCAAGTCATTGCCAGCTACAGGATCCCCTCCATGAATCAGAACACCCATTATGCCTACTTGGATCTACTGGAATCCATCAAGATACATCTGAACACCTTGGTTCTGAGTTATTTTAATTACCCATCCATTGACTGGGTAAATTACTTGTGCTCAAACTCACTTGTCGAAAGGTTCCTCGAGTTCATTAACTCCAACACCCTGGACCAGCTGATGGACACTCCAGCTAGGGTGCTAGCATCCTGGATCTGGTGCTTACCAATATGGGGGACTTCTAAAGCACCCCTACTGTGAGGTCTTCCCTTGTCAGATCTGACCACAGATCAGTCTCATTCGAAGTAACTCACACCTCCCCCCCTCTAACAGCAACTAAACTAAAAAACTTCTCCAGTGTAGATTATATCCTTCTGAGGGGTGGTATAAATAGCTTCACTGCACCAACCCCCTCAGATGGAACTGGCAACTCTGCCAACTCCTACACCACTGCTTTTTACAAACATCTATATAACTGCATTGAAGAGGCCGTACCTGATAGGACCATAACAAGCTCTTCAAGGAAAAGCAAACCTGTCTAGTGGACAACTGCCATTAACAGGCTTTACAACAAGAGGGAGAAATTGTTGTCCAAAAGTAAGAGGGAGTGTGCCCTAAACTGGAAACACTTCCTTCTCAGCTTAAACAAGCAAATAGGACTTCTTGTGAAGTTCTCCATAGCAAACTATGAATCCAAATTATCGTCCTCAACTAAGGACATCCATAAGGCATTTTTTATTTACTTCTGTAGCCTAAAACATAAGACCCAGGTTTGCACCAAACTGGTAGTTAATGATACCACATACAGTGAGCCTGCGGACATAGCAAACCTGTCAGCTGACAGGTTCTGTGAAAACTTCACTCCTATGTCCCCGCCATATGTGTACCCCATGATATTCCTTCCACCTGTCCCCCACCTTGTATCTCTAGAGAGCAGGTCATATACACCCTAAGGCCAAAAACACAGCATCTATGGGAACTGATAACATCCCAGGCTGCATCCTACATGGGCTCCAACAAGAATGAACTACAACATTGGGTACTCATTTCAGTCATAGTCTAAGCACCAGCTTCATCCCAGCTGAATGGAAAAAGGCCACCATTATCCCTTTGCACAAAGGTGGTGCTTTCACTGACCCTGGGAACTATAGACCTATTAGCTTGACTAACTTTATCTGCAAGGCCATGGAGCAACTAATCATGGACCTTATCAACAAAGATGTAGGTAATCTTCAAACACTTGACCATACTCAGTTTGGATTTGTCAAAGGGAAGTCATGCCTGTTAAACCTGATGGACTACTACAAGACAGTCACCAGAGCCCTGGACAAGGGAAAAACTGTGCATACAGCCTACCTGGATTTGGCCAAGGATTTTGACACTATTCCCCACTCTGGTATTATTGACAAACTCACCTAGCTAGGTATCAACCCTTATATCATTAGGTGGGTCACTAACTGGCTCACTAATAGAACCCATACAGTCAAAGTATGGGAATTCACTTCCAACAGTAGACCCGTAACCAGTGGTATTCCACAGGGATCAGTTCTCAGACCTCTATTGTTCGGAATCTATTTCTCTGATGTATAAGCAAACTAAAGGTCTGTGGCTGACAAAGTTTGCTGACTATTGCAAACTGGGAATGGTCGTAGAATCCCCAGACAATGTCAACATCCTACAAGAGGGTCTTGCATAAACAAATGATTGGTGCCAGAGTCACGGCCTTAAACTCAATGCCAAAAAATGTATTATCATCCCTTTCAGTAAGAGTGATGTTCTAGCTACCACATCAGTAGAAACGCCCTAAGCATGCACTCAGTGGTGAGAGAACTGGGCACACAGGTTAACAGCAGGCTTACCTTTGATCGCCATGTCTCCACAGTGATAAGAAGGGCATTCTGTATTGCTCATCTCATAAGTAAAGGCACTGTCTCCAGAAAAATAAAAAAGTTGTAACCTCCCTGTACTCTTTCCTCCTCATACCAATAATTGAGTACAGTGCCTCTTTTGGTATGCACCTGCAGCAGTTCGAGAGTCCACAAAGGTTCCTCACAAGGAGAATTCAGGATCATCATCTGTGGATCAGCTGAAGTCATGGTCACTTTACTCCGTTTCATATGGACTACTCTGAGGCTATCTCTGCTTTGTGTATAAAGCAATGTGTGACTCTGCTTTATTGGAAATGCATATCCATAAGTCCATTGGCTTACGGGTTACTCGCTATAAAGACTTTAATCTGGTATGTGACATTAATAGAAGCTGCTGGAGGGACAGATTTGTTTTCCAGAGGTTACCACACCTGTGGAATAGACACCCAATTCATGTAAAGCACAGCACCCCTTTGGCCCTCTTCAAGTGCAATCTGGACAATTGGATGGGTAATCCTAAAATTACCCCTGGGGTTCCACCTGTGCCTCTGTTGGGCGGGGCAGTAGGTGCTGATCTTGAAAACAAGGGCAGCGTAGTAACTTCCTATGATCTTATGCCCTGGGAAGATTAATTGTAATACTACCCACATAGTCTGTTTAGCTTCATGTGATTCTTGCAGTACATATTATGTGGGTAAAACTATCAGAAAGGTGATAGACTATGTGACCATTATTATGATATCAGGAAAAAGAAAAACACACACTGTTGTCTGTCCCAATAACAGAAAGTTAACCTTTTTTGCTGTTGACAGGGTGATGGTTGTTCCACTTGGGGGAGACACTGAGACTCTGCTTGAGCTCGAGGAACTAGTCTGGCAGTTGAGGCTCAATGCATCAGTTCACCAGGATTAAATTACTCTGTTTCCATTTCTAGCATTTTAAAGATGAAGGTTACTATAGTTTAATCCTTTTATTCATATTTATTCATATGTACCTCAAATATAACATTTATACATTTTATTTATGTATATATTTGCATGTTTTTTATACTGCAATATGTTTATCATCATAGTGAGCTGTCCTGCTCGCTGTTTGGGTTTGCACATCTTTTTTGTTTTACTGTGGTGTTGGAGTGCAGTGATTTAATCTGATATAACATAATTAACCAATTAATTACATCACTGTGCCTCTCATTGGTGGGTTGTGTGCACTTAATGCTTCAGGTTTCACCAGAATTCACTCTGATGAATTATTTTTTAAATGTAAAAACAAAAGCGCTCAGTTTTCTTTTTGAATAAACCAATTTACAGTTTCATTGGTGGCATCCTTGGTAATTTTATTATTTTTTTAGTTCCTGAAGGATGCTGTCGTCCATACTTTGCCCCAGGACTCCTTTTGACTTTTCCCCAATCTCTGCTCAAAGCCACATTCCTTCAGAAAGTGGCTTGGTGCAAGGCAAGAGTGATTCGCATTGCCCCCTTTTGTTCCTGTCAGGTTTGGTTTCCTTCTCTTTGACTTTGCATAGTTCACCCTCTTTGGTTCCTGGATTAAAGTCTGGATGTGCTCTCTTTCATCTGTTTAGCAGACCTCATCTGGACATCAAATCCCTCAAACTGGCTGTAGATCAATATGTGTGTATGTATCTTTAAGACATTATCCAAGAGCTTGCACAAATGTAGAAATACTGAGCATGTACAAGCTAGACTGCCATTTTGTAGTTAGCTGTTGCGATGTAAGCATGTATGTATGTAAGGTCTGTCTTAACTAGTTCGATCGTACCTTATGATGCTGCTATCCATCCTGATGTCTCTCTCTGTATTAAAGCATCTAAACAACCCCCCCCCCCCACTGCTTGTCATTAATGTTAGAGAAGGACAAGCGACATGGTGTCAGAAGTGGCATGTCTAAAAGGACGTGGTACCAGAAGTGGCATATCTAAAGGACATGGAGTCAGAACCGTCATATCCAAAGGGCATGCAGTTAGAGGCGGCATGGCTAAAACAACTTAAGGCACTTGCTTAGAACTGGAGGAATATACACGAGTGAATCATCCCTAAATTGTGCAGACTTGGCAAAACAGGTCAGAAATGAATTTCAGATATTAAAACTTGCTCAGTACTATTTATTTTTTTGTAAAATATGAAACGGGGAATACAGAATGTTCTAAACAATATTCTCATAAACCAATATATACGATATTGATAAAAATATTCAAATTACTGTGGAAATGTTAGAAATAAGGTCCAAATTGCATAAAACAAAATAGAGGGAAAGAATGCGTTTTTACAAAGCTTGTATTTTTCATATGAAGCAAAGATATCCAAGTTATCAGAAGTGTATAAAGTGTTGTCATGTTTGTGCAGTGTTACAGTAAAGTTATTTCAGAAACTACAACCATTACAAGGCATATTTCACAGAGTACAGCCATTACAGAGCATATTTTGCAAAGTACAGTATTCTGAAGAGTTTATTGTGCATTTGAATACTTTTACAAGCTCACAGAACTGTTTGTTCGTACACAATTACAAGGGTCATATTTTTGGTGTATTTGTGTATACTTTGTGAGCATGGCAGACAGATTTTGAAAACCTAGTGCACTTGTGTTGTTTGACAGTAATATTGCTGAGAACTGGAGAGTGTTTGAGCAAGAGTACGACATTTTCATACGGTCTGCATTTTCTGATAAAGATGACCGTACAAAGACATTTATTCTACTTAATTTAGCTGTGTCAGAAGCTATAGAAAGGGAATGTTCATTTGTGTATGCACCTGCTGTATCTATACAGGAGAGGTGTAAAAACCATCATATTGTTGAGTCAAGGGAGGACCCAGAATGCTTAAAATGTATGTTTAGAGAAATGTGTAACCCCCAGACAAATGTACTTATTTTACACAAGGGATCAAAAACATGGTGAAACTTTTGCAGCATATATAACTGACCTGAGGAATAAGGCTAAAACATGCAGGTTTGGTGACTTAAGGGATGAGTTGATAAAAGACAGACTTGTGTGTGGCATAAAAAATGATGCTGTGAGAAAGATTTTGCTTTGTGACAGTGATTTAACTTTCACTAAGACTATTGAGATTTGTCAGATATATGAGCTTACAGAAAAGCACACAAATATGCTTACAAATGAGAACAGCTCTAGCACAGTGATAACGCTCATGTTGATAGTATGCAGCACATTATTAAAAGAAACAGGCCCAAGCACATGGCAGCAGCTGTAAACCCTGCAGCACTCACTGGTAAACCCTAGAACTTTCCAGCAAAATTCAGTGTTTGCACAGTCTCGGTGAAGCATAAGAGTGAGTCAGCAAACTCAAAGCATGAGCCCCGACCTAGCTTCATTGCCAACTGTCATAATTGTGGCGGAAGTCATGAATCTAAAAGGGAGAAATGTTTAGATTTTGGTCAACAATGCCACAAATGTAATAAATGGAATAATTTCAAAAGATTTTGTAAATCAGACGGCCCACATTCTTTTATTAAAAAGGAACATTTTAAGAAACGTGTTGATCAATTAGAAAGCTATGGAGTAGGGCCGCAGGCTACTCTTTATGTTGATGGTGTGTCAGTGCTTCATGAAGCGGTCAGTGCGGTAGATTTAAGAGCAAAGAATTAAGTATTTTATACTGTTCGGATAAATGGCAAAACATAGAACTCAAAGTTTACACAGGTTCCATGTGCAATGTTATGTCTACAGAAGCATTTGCTTGAGTGTGTCGGGGTGAAAAGCTTGATTTGGCAAGGTGTGCAAAGCTTTTGCTTATGGAAGTGAAGAAATTCAAACCGAAGGCTCAGTAGTGCTTTCATGTTACTCTGCCGGAAGAAGCTACGACTTATTTTATGTGGTTAAGAGGCACCTCCAGTCATTATTAAGGCTCAGAGGTAGTTTGAAAATGGGACTTTCGTTTAATAATGCTGCAGAGTAACATGAAAGCACTACTGAATTGTATTTATTCTGCTGCATTTATCACTGCTTGGTAGGAGCCTGATTAAATTGTAACTGAAATTAAGGTCTGCTAAACTATGATATGGTTTAACTTCATACAATTTTTATTCAAGTTTATATATTAATTTTACACACAACTTTTATTAGGCATCTATTTATGTAATGTCATTCTTTAGGGCCATGTATTTTGAATTTTACATGCAAAGTGTGAATTTAAGTGTAGTATATGTTTGTTCCACCAGGTGGTGCTAGTGTAGTTTTTTTATCAGTACACATCAATTTGTTTGTTTGTGTCTTTCGTCTTTTCCCGGTTAGGGGTCGCCACAGCGGAACTCCGGTCCGCTAATGATTGGTAGTGGATTTTTATGTACCGGGTTACCAGCCCTGGCGCACAACCTTCAACGAAGGCACGCCCCATTCACGTATGCCTCAATACACATCAATGCTTAGGTCTATATATGTACATATTTATTTTCCTTTTATGCATTTCAACACCGTGTTTTTATGTCTTTCATGATTGACTGTTTCATATACACACTTTTACATTTTTAATTAATGTTGTTTTTTTCATTGATTCATTCAAACAGGTTATATATTTAATTGTGTAATGAGGTCAGTTTTATTTGATGAAGTAGTTGTTGACGAAAACGTAAAAGGAACTGGTTACACAGCATTATTATTTGTGTTTCATTGGAATAAAGTGAAGTTTTGTCCTGTAGCCGAGTTCTCTGTGCCTTTTTTCGGTTTACTGGTATAAATTGTAACTGTTATTCTAAGCCTTTCGGTTTAAGCACTTGGGCTTCAGACCAGGTGTTTTACATTAGGAAGGTTTATGGTCTGCACTGTTGTGGCAGGACAGGTAGCTTACATCCTTCTAAATTGGGAATTGCCGATTGAAGGCTCAGTGTTTGTTATTCTGAAAGTGTATTAGTTCTGGTTTAAGCACTTGGGCTTCAGGCCAGTTCTTTTACATTAAGAAGGTTTGTGGTCTGCACTCTTGTGGGAGAAGAGGTTAGATTCTGCCCTTCTGAGCTGCTTATTTGAACTGTTTCTTTCTGAAATTGGTTCACCTTATTTGCTGTAGCATAGACTAGATTCAGGCATGCTGAATCTAGCTTTGTTTGTATAACTTGAGCAATAATCCAGGACATCTTTTTTGAAGAAGGTTCTCCTGCATCCTAGTGGCAGGAATGTGCAGTTAGACCTTGTCTTATTGAAGACTGCTGGAACACAGGGCTCAGTGTTGAGCTTTTTTACTGGGTAATTTGTTTAAATCAGTTCACTCGTTTTCTATTGTGATATATATATATAAAAAATGCACTTTATTCATCTGATTTTGCTGTATTTGTGTTTCTTCCTGCTTTATTGCATTTATTCTGCTGCATTTATTACTGCTTGTTAGTAGCCTGATAAAATTGTAACTGTTATTCTAAGCCTTTGGTTGAAGCACTTGGGCTTCAGACCAGTTGTTTTACATTAAGAAGGTTTGTGGTCTGCACTGTTGTGGCAGGACAGGTAGCTTACATCCTTCTTAGTTGGGAGTTGCTGATTGAAGGCTTAGTGTCTGTTATTCTAAGAGTGTATTTGTTCTGGTTTAAGAACTTGGGCTTCGGGACAGTTATTTTACATTAAGAAGGTGTGGTCTGCACTCTTGTGGGAGGAGGGGGTAGATTCTGCCCTTCTGAGGTGGGAAGTTCTGGTTAAAGGCTTATTGTGCCTGCTTGTTTGAACTGTTTCTTTCTGAAATTGGTACGCCTTGTTTGCTGTAGCATAGACTAAATTCAGACCCGCTGAATCTAGCTTTGTTTGTATAACTTGAGCACTAATCCAGACCATTTTTTTTGGAGAAGGTTCCCCTGCACCCTAGTGGCAGGAGTGTGCAGTTAGATCTTGTCTGGTCGAAGACTGTCGGAACGGGGCTCAGTTTTTAGCTTTTTATTGGTTAATTTGTTTAAATCAGTTTGCTCATTTGCTACTGTTATATTAAAATAAATAAAAAAATACACTTTATGCATCGCCGCTTAGCTAAGGTTAAACTATTCCTGGCGCCATAAAGTCTGCTCTTCAAATTTTCCCTTAGAACGATCAAGTTTTTTAGTTTTAGCACTCAAATCTGTTTCTTTGAGCTCAGCACTTGTTCAGAACTCGTTGTAAGCACTAAATAAGCTACAAATTACTACAGCACTCAACTTCCCTCACTTGCCTAGAGGAAAACAGTTTTGAGTACTTAATAAATAGGCACCTATCCAGGCATGTCTAAGGGTCAGCTCCTGGTGTTTTCTCCTGTCTACCTGATGAATCTGGGCATCTTGGGGCAATGCCAATGCAGCAATTGCCTCATGTACACAGACAACCCTCTCCTCCTACCACCCAACACTACAGCCTGTGAGAGATGCACTTATGTAGCCAAACTGGAAGCAAAGATCTCTTCACCCGAGACTGGAATAGACACTCGAGGAGAAGGTAAACATGTACACCACACCACACTCATCACATAGTCCCTCAAAACCTACACCACCAAAACACACACATAGCAACACAAAACACACACTTACATTCGTGGAGGCTCTCAGTAAAAATCTGCTCAAGCAACAGAGACTTCCAAAGCAGAAACACATGCAACCTCCACCTCCAACACAACCCAAATGACACATAGCCCTCAAACTCCATGTGCCACTCAACCACAGCCCATAAGGCACAGCAACGTACCCAACACTCTAGTCATAGGTGACTCTATAGTCAGGCACACTGATGTTCCACTCACCAGGCTAAACAAGGAGAAATTTACTGTCAGCTGCCTGTCGGGTGCCAGGATCCGCGACATAACGCACGCACTCAGGTCACTCCACAACAAGTACAACTATAACTCTGTCATTGTCCTTGTTGGTGTGAATGACCTGAGATATACCTCCCTGGACTGCATTCAAAGAGACATGGAGGAGCTCTCTGATCTTGTAGCCCAGGCAGGTATGACCTTAGCCCTGAGTAGCATCCTGCCATCACCCAGAATGATACCACAGTACAAGGACAAAATGATTGACTTCAACAATTGGCTAAGCTTCTGGTGTCATTCTAAGGGGATCCAGTATTTGTCTGCCTTGGATGACATGCTTTGCCAGAGATGGCCTGCACTTATCGCCCTTGGGATTCCGGATACTGGCTAAGGCTCTTGCCACCCTTATAGTGCCTTTTTTAGGCAAGGTTCACATGACAAATTCTCCACCGTAACAGGTACAAGTAAGCAAAATCTGAGGGTAATGCTACTCAATGCTAGAAGTCTAAACCACGAAATGCATTCACTCGAGGCACTCCTTAAAATAGAGAACATCGACGTCTGTGTAGTGACAGAGACCTGGTTCAGGGCTCCAGAGAGCACCCCTGCATTACCAGGCCATAATTCATACCACACCATTTGGCCACCTGACTTGGACCGAAACACTAAAGGTGGAGGTGTGTCCATATTCATTAAGGATATCCACACTTCCAGGCTAGTTGCTCAGCATAATGCATCCGAGATTATCCAAGCACAACTAACTCTGAGCAAGACCGCAATCCAAATTGTAACTTGTTACAGTTCCCCCACCATGCCCCAGGATTCCCACTCCTTGTTTCTTGATACACTGGAAAATATTAGGGTACAACCCAACACCCTAATAATGGGCAGTTTCAACTACCCCACCATTAACTGGGAAAATTACTCATGTACTAATTCTTTTGCTCAACGTTTTCTGGAATTCATAAATTCCAACGCCTTGGATCAACTTATCCATACCCCCACAAGGGGCAACAATATCCTAGACCCGGTCATTACCAACATGGGCAACCGGTGTATACACCAGAGGTCAATTCCTCATTGGTTAGATCCGACCACAAGCTAATTAGCTTAGACATCCTCATCCCGCCCCCTCCCCCCATTAGGGAAACCACCGTAAAAAAATTCTCCAAAGCCAACTTCATGCCTCTTAAGACAGAAGTGGCAAACTTCACGACACCCATGCAGATGGACAGTAGAGGTACGACTGCTGAATCCTACACAAATGCACTTTATAAGCACTTACACGGATTGTAAGCCACGGTGGTGCAGCGGTAGCGTTGTTGCCTCACAGCAAGAGGTTCTCCCGTTCGATTCTCGGCTGGAGTGCTTTCTGTGTGGAGTCTGCATGTCCTCCCCGCGGTCGAGTGGCATTCGAAAGACATGCGTAGAATGGACATGCCTTCGTTGAAGGTTGGGCATCGAGCTGGCACCTCGGCACCCGTAAAAAATCTACTGCCAATCATTAGCGGACTGGAGTTCCGCTGTGGCGACCCCTAACCAGGAAAAGTCGAAAGAAAAACAACAACACGAGTGCATGGATCGTGCTATCCCTAACAGAACTAAGATGCTATCCTCCAAAAAAAGGAAGCCAATCTGGTGGTCCCCTGCCATAGACAAACTCTACAACAGAAGAAAGAAACTGTTGCAAAAAAGAGTAAAATCCCATGTCTGGAAGAACTCCCTGATCAGCCTCAGTAAGAAGCTGAGCTCCCTCATAAAATCCTCCAAAGCTAGTTATGAAAACAAAATCACTACTAAAGACAACCACAAAGCATTCTATAGCTATGTCAAGAATCTCAGTGGCAACACTCAGATCTGCTCTGAGTTACAGCACAATGGCATTAAATATACAGAACCAACTGATATTGCCAACATTCTGGCAGATAGGTTCAGTGCTAACTTTGCCCCCCCCCCACCCACCCCCTAAAGGACCCATCTATATACCGGAAGAATGCAAAGTTCCTGTAATCATGGCTGCACAGGTAAAAATCACACTCTCCAAAGCCAAGAACACAGCATCCATGGGACCTGACAACATCCCAGGCTGCATTCCACATGAATTACAGAATGAACTGGCACCCCACCTAAGCACCATGTTCAATCATAGCCTCACCTCAGGCTTTGTGCCCACTGAATGGCACACAGCGACGGTTATCCCACTCCACAAAGGGGGAGTCACCATGGACCCCTGGAACTACCACCCCATTAGCCTAACGAGCCTGGTCTGCAAGGCTATGGAACGTATCATTGTGGAACTTATAAACAAAGACATTGGTAATCTCCAAACACTGGACCCCACCCAGTTCGGGTTTCTCCCCTAAACCTGATTATGCTTTGGTGACTGCTTCAAAGAAGTCAGACGAGGGTAAAGTGGTTCACACAGCATATCTAGATCTCGCCAAGACTTTTTACACCATCCCCCACTGGAATTATAGATAAACTCACTAAACTAGGTATAAATCCCTATGTCACAAGATGGGTTGCCAACTGGCTCACTGACAGAACCCACACTGTGAAAGTAGCAGACTCCAAATCCAACTTCAGACCAGTAACAAGTAGAGTACCACAGGGTTCAATCCTGGGTCCTCTCCTGTTTGGTGTCTACTTTTTTGAAGTACAGGCTAACACAGAAGGTCTTTGGCTAATGAAGTTCGCAGATGACTGCAAACTAGGAGACATAATTGAAACTCCTAACAATGTGGACATCCTACAAAAGGGCCTCGCTGAGACAGATGCCTGGTTTCAAAGCCATGGCCCCAAGCTCAGTGCCAAAAAGTGCATTGTCATCCCCTTTGGTAAAACTCTATACACGGGCTACCACATAGGTGGTAGTCTACTTAACACTGAAAGTGTGATAAGAGACCTTGGGACACAGGTGGACAGCAGTCTCTCCTTTGATAATCACATCGCCACAGTAGTCAGGAAATCCTTCTATGTGGCACACCATATCACAAAAGGTTTCTTATCCAGGAAAAAAGAGGTCATTGTTCCCCTCTACTTGTCACTCATTAGACCCATTATAGAGTACAACGGCCCTTTTGGTATGTACCTCATAAGACATCTACAACAACTGGAAAGGCCACAGAAATACCTCACAAAGAGGATTACCAGCCTCAAGCAGTTGCCCTACGCAGACCGTCTCAAAACTCCAGCTTTACTCCGTCGCATATCGCCTACTCAGAGGCGATCTCTGCCTAACATACAAAGCTACGTCAAACCCAGAGCTGTTGGACATGCTCCACTTACAGAAATCCCAATCCCTCCGAGCTACACGCTCTAGGGACCTAAACCTTGTCACCACAATAAACAGAACATGCTGGAGGGATAGATTCCTGCCCCAGAGACTTCCCATACTCCGTACATACTACCTATCGATATCAAATAAAGCTCCTCATTAACACTCAAGAAAAATCTTGATGATTGGATGAGAAATATGAAATTCACCTCTGGGATCACCTCTGTGGTTATGCTGAATAGGGGTACAGGAAAATAATTTTCTTGGGTGGCGAATGCCAGGGTACCTTTTTGGCTAGGCTTGTATTGGCCCTAGGGCCAATAGCCTAGTACCTACCTATGAACCTAATAATGAAGTCTACCATGTTAGCTTAAAAGACCGCTACTCTAATTTTGCCCAGTATATTTTTTGCACCTATGCCAAGGGTTCCCAAAGTGTGTGCAGCGGCGCACTGAGGAGCTGCGGCTTCCTCACAGGTGCACCACAAACTAATAAGCTTAGCTGCAAAATAAACCGCAAACAGTTCACAGTTTATTTTGCAGCTAAGCTTATTAGTTTGCGACGAGTTAAGTCTAGATCTACACTGTAGCTTTTTAGCAGAACTAGCATCCCACCCACCGGGCCGTGGAGCACTTGGAACCGGGCCGTCAGGTAAGTGAATGCCTGTGTGTGTGTGTGTGTGTGTGTGTGTGTGTGTGTGTGTGTGTGTGTGTGTGTGTGTGTGTGTGAGAATATGTGCGTGAATGCAAAAGAGTCTGTGTATGAGAGAGATCGGGAGAGTGAGAGCGATGTGTGAGTGAATGCAGGTATGAATGAAGAAGTGGCTGTGTGTGTATGTGTGAGATCGGAAGAGTGAGATGGATGTATGAATGAATGCGTAACTGGGTGTGTGGCATGTGGGTGTGAGATTGGGAGAGTTAGAGCGATGTATGAATGAATGGTTAAGTGGGTGTGTGGCATGTGGGTGTGACAGACAGTGAGAGCGATGTGTGAATGAATGCAGGTATGAATGAGGAAGTGACTGTGCGTGTGTTTGATCGGGAGAGAGCGATGTGTGAGTGAATGCAGGTATGAATGAGGAAGTGATTGTGTGTGTGTGTGTGTGTGTGTGTTTGTGTGTCACGGGGAGAGAGTGAAGAGTAAGAGTGATCCCTGGCAGCAGCAGCAATGAGGTCTGTGTAAGTCTGGACTATACCACTGGGCACACACCTCTCACCCTCTTAGATCAAGAAATCTGGACAAAACCAAAAATAGTGGAGGTACAAAGGCACAAAATCGGGACACTTTTAAGTACTGCTCTCACAAACTTAGAAAGTAGATAGAAATACAGGTTTTGCATTAGCATGAATTTTCAGAAGGGTATGAACTATGAAACTCAACTGTCTGTCATTATTTTCTGGCTTCAACCTCAATGATCTGACAATGATTTGCCAGAAAACAATAATTTTATGAGAAAAAGACCAAAAATGAGGCAAAAATCTGGACATTCTACAAAAATCTATACAGTTGAGAGGTACGCTGGACAGAGCCAAATAATAGGGACAGATTTTAAATATTGCTTTTATAAACTTAAAATTAATAAGATTGCCATTAGGTTTGCTTACGTCTCAACCATAGTAGATCAGTGTTATGCTGTTAAGCAGAATGTACACTTTTTTTCGGTAATTGTCTTTTTATTGTACTTTTGAGCTTCTCTCCCCAGGTCTTCTAGTCCATTCGGGCAGCCTCGTTAAACAAATGTCAAATAAATAAATGAAATATGCACTTTATGCGTGCAGTGGGGGAGGCCTTAGGAAAACCTGGATTCAGCAAGGGAGCAGAGAATTGAAAAAGTTTGGGAACCACTGACCTATGCTGATCTTTTCGAAGACAAACTAGGGAAACTTCCAGTTGTTTCCTCCATGAAGTTAGACCCAGAGGTCAGTCCAGTTAGCAAAGTTCCAATAGCCATGCAGGACAGAGTCAATGCCGAACTAGATAAAATAGTGTGACAAGTTTTGATTTGTCCAGTTGAAACTCCAACTGAACAGGTATTTGCCATGGTGGTAGCTCATAAGAAAAGCACAGATGACATCAGAATATGTATTGACCCATGAGATTTGAACAAAGCACTTAAAAGATTTCATCATCCAATGCGTACACACGAAGAAGTCACAGCCTTGATGCCAGATGCCACTATTTTTTCTGTCTTAGGTGCAGAGAGTTCATTTTGGCAAATTCAGCTTGACAAGAAACCATTGTTGCTCACTACTTTCAGTACTTTGTTTGGCAGGTACAGATTTTTGAGAATGCCATTTGGGATAAATTATGCAAGTGAAGTTACAGTAGACAGCATAATAGTAGGAGGCCACGATGAAGCAGAGCATGACAAAAACCTCAGAAAGGTTCTAGAAAGAGCACGTTCAAGTGAATCTCAAGTTCGCTCCACACAAATGCAAATTCAGGATCCAAGAAGTTATTCATGTTGGTCATCTACTTACAAGTACAGGCCTACAACCAGACCCTTCCAAATAAAAAAAAAATTCTTGAGATGCCAGCTCCAGACAATGTTCAAGCCCTACAAAGTTTTCTTGGCATGGTCAGCTACCAGGGCAAATTCATTCCAGACTTGAGCCAACTTTCAGCACCACTCAGAGAGCTGATACGTAAAGATGTATCCCGGTCTTGGTTAGAGGAACACCAAAGAGCATTTGATGTCCTGAAACAGAATTGTTAGTCCACCAACTCTCAGATACTCTGATGTTCACAAACCAGTTACACTTTCTTGTGACGCTTCGAAATTTGGTCTTGGTGCAGTCAATCTACAAGAGGATCAACCTGTTGCCTACACATTTTGAACTCTTACCCAAACTGAGATGCAGTATGCCCAAATTGAGAGAGAGCTTTTGGCAATTGTGCTTGCATGTTCCAAGTTCCATGATTATGTTTATAGTAGACCTATTTAGATCAAAACAGACCACCAGCCTCTAGTCACTATCTTGAGAAAGCCTGTGCATTCCACTCCATCCAGACTGTAACATGTGATGCTGAAATTGCAAAAGTACAATTTCAGTTTTGTCCACAAGAAAGGCAAACTTCTTTATCTTGCTGATACATTATCCAGATCACCCAGAAGTACAAAAAACTGTACAAGAATGAGAGTCTTGATTTTGAAGTAACGGAAGTGAGAAATCTTTCTTCCACACATCTTGATAAGTTGAGAGATCACACAACCACAGATCCAGTTTTACAAATGCTCAACCACTTTATCAAACAAGGATGGCTGTCAAAGCAGTCTAGTTTACCTCAAGAAGTGCAACCTTATTTTTTATACATGTATGAGATTTTGTCTGACAAAGGTGTCATTATGAACGGTCCAAAAGTAATTGTTCCACAGTCTTTGCAATCAGAGTACATTACTATCCTGCATCATGGTCACCCATGAACTGAATCTACCAAAAGAAGGATGAGAGGACTAGTATTTTGGCCTTCTATGTCACAAGACATTGAGAGAGCACTTTCATCTTGTTCAGTGTAAGCCACATCAACAGAAGGAACCACTTCAGCTTAACCAGATTCCTGGACTACCATGTATGAGTCTGCACAAAGTTATTTCTGACAGTGGTATGCAGTTTACAAGCTAACAGTTCAAATGATTTGCTGAAGAATGGGACTTTACTCATGTCACAAGTTGTCCTGAGTACCCACAGTCAAATAGTTTGGCAGAACGTGCAGTTCTAAGTGCAAAGTAGTTACTAGAGAAGTCAAAACGAGATAATCGTGATGTTTTCCTGAATCTCTTAAATCTCAGAAATATTCCTCATGATAAACATCTTGGTTCACCTGCTCAGAGACTTCTGTCGAGACAAACCAGATGTACATTGCCAATCAGTAGTCAGTTATTGGTTCCATGTGTCAAGAACAACAGATCAGTGAAAACCAATCTGTTGAAGTGCTTAACCCAGAAGTCCTACTGCGATAAGACCAGTAAACCGCTCAATCCATTACGAGAAGAAGTGGTAAGGATGCAAACGTCCAAAGGTTATGATCAGATTGGTGGTGTGAAGAATACTGGTTCAGAGCCGAGAGCATACATTGTGGGAACAGAAGCAGCAATCTTTAGGTGTAATCGGAAGCATTTGAGACTGGTGTCGGAGCCTATACCACAGCATATAGTCTGTGAGAAAGACTCTCTATCTCAGAGTGAGTTGTCTGGTTTTCCAATTCCAGAGGACATTCCTATTCCTGATATGAGTCATGCACTGCAGACTGTCCTTGTTGCTAAACCTGGTCCCAACTGTTATGTTATAAGATATGGTCTCATCTCTAAACCCTGTAGCCAGATATAAAGCAACTTAGAGATGAACATTGTGTTTTGTTTCTAATGTATATAGTAATGCATGTCCAGCTCTGATGTTTGTATAAAGGCCAATCTTATCTTTTTAAGAGGAGGAAGTAGATTCAGTATGTATGACCCTTTAAGAAGCTATCCAAGGGCTTGCACAAGTGTATAAATACTTCACATATGCAAGTTACTGCCATTTTGTAGTTAGCCGTTGAGATGTAAGCATGTATGTATGTAAGGCCTGTCTGTTAACTAGTTCATTCATACCTTATGATGCTGCTGCTGCTATCCATCCTGATGTGTTTCTATGTATTAAAGCATCTAAACAAACCCCCCCCCCCGCCTGCTTGTCATTAATGTTAGAGAAAGACGAGCAACACTGACCACTTGGTTTCTCCACTTTTGGTGATGGCCAGCAGTTCCTGGCTTTCGTCTGATGTTCACATCTTCATTTCCTATCAAAAGCCCTCCATGAAGAAAGTTTACAGAAGTGGAAGAGATTTTCGTTTTGGGTTTGTTCCAAGGGTCTAGATCCCTTTTCAGCTTTACTGACATCTGTTTTGGATTTCTTAGCAGACCTCTTTCACTCAGGGGCCAATTACTCTGTTGATAAAATTCACTTGCCTGCTATTTCTTCTTCTCATGTGGTCAAACATCATACCGTCATTGCTTCTGTTAAAGGTGAAAGTGCTTTTTTGTTACTTCCATCAGTGAGAGATCTGGTGCCTCCCAGGGATTTTACTCTTCTGATTCAAGACCTCAATCTTTCCTCTTTTCGACCTGTAGATTCTGCTGAACTGAAGTTTCTGCCCTGGACAATTCTTTTTTTTAGTAGCTGTTAGTTCTGCTAGTAGGATTTCTGAGTTGCAAGCATCATCTTGGAAGTCTCTGTAATCTAATCTTTCACAAAGACAGGGTGTCTCTCAGAACTAACTCAGAATTTCCTACAAGATAGCTTCTGTATATGCCTTGGACCTTGTACATTGTTTTTCTTACAAAGATAAATACAAATTGCATTTATTGGATGTTAACGATCAGTTCTGCTTTTACTTGCATTGTACAAAACACATTCAAAAGTCTATCTTTTTGTCTCTTTCTCTAAATTCAGGTTGAGCTCCAGGTTTACTAAGGTTACATTGCGCCGGTGGCTTTCTGAATGTAAAGCCTTTATTTATCACTCTAAAGGGCTATTCTTGCCCTCCAAACGAAAAGCACACATTATTACAAAGATTGCTACATCTATGGCTGTCAGTAGTGTCCCTGTTGATATTTGTGCAGCTATTTCATAGTCTACAGTTCGTAATTTATTTCTCATTAATAACGTGATCTCAGTCCATATCAGGAACTTGCTTTAGTTCCGCCTTACTCTGGAAAATCCTGCCACAGGGCCTCAAAGAGTTCATGTAGCTGAAAATAATTCTGTCGCAATTGTTGACACAAATAGAAGAGGCAATATCATATACCAAAGTTAGATATTACCATAATGCTAGATCCATGTTGTCTTCTATTGGCCATCTTAACTTTGCCCCCCCCCCCCCATCAAATTGTCTTCTCTCTCTGGCTCATGATGGAATGCACTGATCGTATCTGGATCCTTGACCTTCAACAGTCTGCAGATATGTACCTGATAGTGGAGGTGTTACTTGTACATTGTGATATCATGTTATTTGTGGGATAAACTCGATCTGAAGGACTGGTAGGGTGGCAGTCCATTATGGGAAGGGGAGGAGCCTGAACCTTGCAGTTGAAAGTCATGTCTAAAGCACTGAAGTCTGATCCATTCTGATTCAGTATACCCAGTTGCTGAGACGGACCGAAGACAACATGGATCTAGCATTAAGTACATGACTTTCATTTAACTTTCCTCTGGCCTGTCTTATCTAGGTACATCTTGTGGCCATTTCAGCATGCCTCCCATGGATCCTCCCCTTTCTTCTCTGGTTTTGGTAAAACTGTTTCTGAAGGGGTTTTAAATCTTAGACCTGATGGAAAACAGGTGGCTTTTTTCTGAGATCTTAACTTTGTGTTGGAAAAGTAAACCATGTCCCCCTTTAAACCAGCTTATCAAGTGTATTTAAAGTTCATTACATGAAGACTGTGCTAATTGCTTTGACATCTGCAAGAAGAGTATCTGACTTACAAGTTCTCATGGAGGGTGAACTCTTATCTGGCCTTCCATAGAGATAGGGTCTACATAAGAACAAATCCCTCAATTATGCCCAGCATTGTTTCAGAGTTTACTTTGAATCAAGCCAGTGTTTTCGCTAGACCTTCAGAACCGGGGAAAAAGGATTCTACGTAATCTGGATGTGTTCACTCAGCTCAGGTACTATCTTGACTGAATTAAGCCCTTTAGAAAAGCTGATCAGCTGTTTATTTCTTAAGATGTGATAAAGAAGGGACAAACAGTGTCAAAGCAGACTATTTCCAGATGGTTGTCCTCTACTACTGCTTTGTGTTATACCCAGCATGGCAGACCATTTCCAGGCAATATCAAGGCACATTTTACAAGAGCCTTGGCAACTTCTGTAGCATATTGGCAAGGGGTGGACTCAAAGCATGCTAGAGGAAGCAGCTTGGTGTTCTGTCTGCATACTTTTACAAAGCATTGCAAACTCTATACTTTTTCCAGATCCAAGACTGTCTTTGCTGGGATTGTTCTCCAGGGGCACATGCATCCTTATCCTTCCATTGTGTATAGGCTTTGTTAATCAAAAAGGCTGCTACGGCAGTGAGAATGGTGAGCATAGTACAGTTATGTAAGTTGCACTCACCATAACAGATGTTCAGATTCCTTACTGCAACCACCCCGCTTTTTTATATATAGTTAGCTATTGGAACATAAAAGTTTGGATTAGTGTTGTATGTTTACAGGTTCAAGATGAGTATGCTCATTTTCTTTTTAGGTAAGAAAGTCCTGAAGATTTCTTAAGTCTGAGTGCTGGTTTCTGTGCCATGGACTGATCATTTGATAGAGTGAAGGTTTTGGAGGGAGCCAGAGCCTTTTGAAGGTGGCAAGTTGTTGTAACCTGGGCTGTATGCAACTCATACAGCCAAAAAAAACTACTGCAGGAGCAAGGAATTTTAACATCTACTGTTATGTTAAGTGCAGACTTACACAGCTGAAATTTTTCTTCAAAGAGGTAAAAGGGTGGACAACTCTGACTTCATATAAGTGACGTGATGGCAGAAATCAAGATGATAGATCCATAGCTTCCCCTTTCATCAGCAAAAGCATTTTACAGGAAAGAAAGCCATTTACAATTGGGACTCAACAGGAAAAGCCAGACAGAACCTGAAGTTTTCAGAATGGCTGCAGCCTCCCTTATACCACAATTCCTTTCCTGATAATCCTATAAAGTATGTTTCAGAATCTCCTTTTTTCATGGCAGGAAATATTCACAAATATATTTCACAAAATACAGCATGGTTATGCACTAGAATTTGTTCATAACCCTCCCCTTGTTCCACAAATAACTCGCATCACTTTTACAAAGCCTTCCTGTTGATGGATCATTTATTAGTATGAATTATTAAAAGCATTGAAGTTTTTACTCTAAACTTTCTAGTTCAAAAACAGAAAAAAAATCTGTAAACATAAAGATGCATCAAATCTGAACAAGTTAAGTATAAAATCATTCAGGATGATGATTCTGAAAGCAAGTTTTCCTTTCATAGAACAACATTTTTACATGGTAACCCTGAATGTGGAACATAGCAATCTTCACATCTCAGTAAGGCCACCTCCAGAAACTGTCTCAGATTACAGACTTAAGCATGGTTTTCAGCTGTGTCAGCTGAGCCCAGGGCCGGTGCTAGCATTTTGGGGGCCCCCAGCAAGTTTTAATTTGGGGCCTACTCAGGAGAATATAAGGTGTGGCCACATTACCGTTGCACCCCCTTCCATGTCAAACCCATCCAGCACTATTTAACGATCACTATAGTGTTACTAAATTCAGATTATTAAGAACTGGTGTGCCAAGGTACAAACACTGACCAGCATTTAATACTAATGCTACATTATGACAAACCCCTGTACCAGAACAAGGTAGGCACTCAGAGGTGCACACACACTGACTACATACTCTTCAACTGCACAGATTTTCAGAGAATGTCCAGATTTGACTCATTTTTTGGTCTGTTCCTCAAAATTTGTAGTTTTCTGGATTTTTTTTTTTTGTGGCAACTCAGTGAGGGTTGAATTCACTAAATAATTACACTCATTTGAGTTTCAGATTTCATATCCTTTAGAAAGTGCATAGTAATGTGCCTTTTATTCTAGCAACTTTTTAAGTTTCTAAGAGCAATATTTAAAATTTGTCCCAATTTCTGAGGCTGTTCCCTCATTATCTTTGGCTTTGTCTAGATTTTTTTTTGTGCCAAGAGATTGAGAGCGATTACTGACTTATGGCTGCCTGACATTTAGTAGCAACGTTGTTACATTACGACAAGAGATTGAGAGCTATTATTGACTTATGACTGACATTTAGTAGCAATGTTGTTACATTACGACAAGCATCTGTACTGCATCAAGGTATCCAGTCCACAGAAGTACACAAAGACATCCATACTGACTCCCACACACAGCACAGACACACAAGACAAAGACTAACACCAGGCTTTGAAAACAAAATAAAAAAAAGATAAAAAATAACATCCATTGTGTTTTCCTTCAAACCAACATTTTATTACACACAGAGTGAGTGATTTTGTCTATTTACATATGGACTTCTTTAGACTCTGAATACCAGATAAAACTCCGCTCATATTATAGCATAAGTTTCCAGCTGTGGGGTTAGTAGGTTACAGGGGAGCAAGACAGAAAACTGATAACTAAGTTTAACAGTCAAGTGCAAACTGTAAAGTGTGAAAATGTTTTTCATATACTAACTAATTCAGAGACTGTACACATATACGTACACATACAGTTGGGGTGTGGGGAAGATAGGGAAACACACTACAAAAACGTGGAATGTTACAGCTGTCACTTTTCCATGTTGTACATGACAGTTGCACCTTCAAGTTTGGAATTAAGTGCTGAATTGAAGTGAAGTGACTTTGTCATGTTGCCAGTCTACAAACAAAGAGGTGGACTCTGTAAAGATTAATTTTTTGGTAGGGGAGTTGCAATTGGCAGGCAATGGGAAGGAATTAATTCAGATGTGATATCGGGCTTCATTAAGAATGGTTACCAAAATCAGTGACTATTTTATTAGGAAAAGGAGGAGATATGTTATTGTATCATCCAGCCTTGAGTACTTTACTAGGACTTAGATAAACTTTGTGATTTTCAACTGTAGCAATTCATTATCTTTACTGTGTTCCTTGTGTATCTTTTACTGTTCATTGGAAATATTTACTGTGTGTCAAATATGCTAGTGATTGATCTGTTGATCTGCATCTTTGTTGTCCTTCCTGGGCTGAATCTGAAAATGGTCCAAGAAATTAGCACTCTAATCCAATTAACAAATTAGAATAAAGAAAATGATGCTGGAAGGTCAGAAAATTAGCATGGTTCAAAAAGGAAGTGAGTGAACTGATGGGGAAAAGAGAGAAGCATAAGGGATGGTAAGAAATAAAGGAAAGTTACACATAAATGGAAGCAAGAAATACCAACACTGTTTTTGCATTCGCTGACACCCTCACTCCAATGACATCTCCATAATTTAGGTCTTAAAAGTCACAACAAATCAAAGTCTGTTCAGGAAATAAACTGGCCTAGTGTGTGTTGAAGGGATAGCTATAAGGGGAATACAGAAGGAAAACACCTGAGACTGGGTTGCCAAATGCTAGAGTAAATACAGAAGCACATGGATGTGCTGAACAAATGTTTAACTTTACTCATCATAAGGTAGTATAGTGATAATGTACTGGCATGGAAGAGATAATGAGGGATGGAGGCAGAATCAAGCAGGCATGTGGCAACCTCTCTAGAGATGAAATTGTGAAAAAATAGATGGGATTAGGAAGAGATAAGGCAAAGATGCCAAGCCTCTACCTAAAGGTCTATAGAAACTGCTGGACTGTGCAGTGTGACACAGGGCTCTGCAGTGCCATCTTGTAGCTGGAATGGTAATAATGAATACAATCCATGGCAGTTGAAGTGCCTATGTGTTTCGATGGTGGTGTAGGTAACCATAAACCTATTACTGTCATGTTTATCCCAGACAAGTTGACTAACAAAAATATATGCTTAGAATCAGACCTGTCGTCGTCTTGAATGCTAATGGTGTGAGACATTTAAAGTCTACGGTTTGGTCTATGGTTTCAAATTGCCCAGGCATTCCCTATGCAATTTCCTAAAACTTCACATGCATGATAGTAGAAAATGGAAAACGAAACCCAAGAGATGTGGTGCTTCCTAATTTAAGGGTAGTACACACCAGGTGTAATGAATGCCTTTGAGGGTATTAAGTGTGAAAATGCACTCCTTTAGGAAACAGGTTACTACAGTAGAAATCTCTCTCCTTCAAGGATAGAAACCATAGAGCTGGTCATATTTAATAAGGAGTGTAAAGGCCACACTACTCTACAACAAATATAAAGAAGAGCTGCAGAGACGTTAAGGATTTTGTACTTGGAAATCACCTTAAATTAAATGAACACAAGGACTTCTGACAGTATTTTCATACTATAAGGGGAAAAGTGTACACAAAATAGATAAAGAAATATTAAAGAAGAAGAACTGAATAAGGCAATACAATTATATATTGTTTGTTACAATTACAGGGATTGTAATAATTCATCAGCTGTGTGGTGGTGGTGTGCTTTTAAAGAGAAATTAATGGAAAACATGGGTATCAGTGGAAGAAGAAAAGAGCAAAACAGGAAAATAGGGAGTATAGATTTGCCCATGGAAATTAATATAATGGTGGGATAATGAGGGAGAATTAAGAATTATGAGCTTGGGAAATGACTGAAAAAAGCATATATATATATACATATATATATATATATATATATATATATATATAAAGCAGGCAAGGCTGTGGAGTTTCAGCTTAGATTATTTCCAAGAAAATTGCCTGTAAAATAAGGGATGACGATAAGAGTTGTAATGACCAAGTATGTAGATTTAAAATGGGGGGGGGGACATTACAAAGCACATGTTTTTCACTTGTAGAAGGATTAGAACAATTGGGGATAAAACTGAAGAGGTTCTTAGAAATGGAGTACTTTAAGAATTTTAATATAGCCAGCATATATGGATTGTTGATAATTTAAACAATTAAAAAGACTTTTGTCTGTTTAGGGGTTTATCAGGGTATATGAACAGTCTGTTAAAAATGAAATAATTATGAACTAAGTGAAATGAAACTGTTTTTAAAGAATATGATCTGTTAATTTCACAGAGATGAAATTTCAAATATATTAATGCAGAGTAATGGACTATAGTCTGAATTTTATCGGAAATATAAATTAGTAAATACCTCCCTTTCAGCAAGTGCCATGGGAGCTTAAAAGGAAGCTCCTGATAAGGACATCCACTCATCATATTGTTTCATCATAAACAACTGACAAATTTTCAGCTCTAGCTTCAGGATCAGTTTTGTAACTTTTAAAGTTAATTCCTGCATCTTGGTGATTGCTTGTCAACAACCCCCCCCCCAGTAAATAGCATAATGAATTCTTCCAAGGGTTTACCATTTTACCAGACTTGCATGGAGGCGGGTGCATTATTTGGGCCAAACATGTTCGTGGAAGTGCCTGACTGATAACATCTCGCATATCTTGACGCTCTTCATTGCAGAGAAAGCATGCTAGCAGCTGAGCAGTAAGCCGCAAGAACTAATTTTGAAAGTTACAGATCAAATCCTGAAGACACTGCTTAATTTTAAAATATGTAATACGTTTAGACTTTGCGTCTCATGACGGCGGTTGACTAAATGTGAGTGGCAAGACTGGTTGAAAATGTTTTTAGATCTTCTCTGTGACAACCACCAAAGTGAACAGGACACCTGCTTAACACATTCACAGGGACAGCAGGACAGCAACAGGAATTCCAGAAGCTTGTATGAGAAGCATATTGATCTTCAAAACATATCTGTCAGCTGTACCCGATTTTGCAGAATATCCATGGTTTTGCCCTGTCTCTTGTAAGTTTTGACTTTCAGAAAAATCACAGAGGACTACAGGCAATAATTTACAGCCATTACAGTTTCAGACATGTATGTTATGCAAAAGTTATTGTCTTAACATTTTTTAAGTGAATTAGTGTAATATTAAAAAACGTCTCCAATTTTGGATTTTTGAGCCCCCCCATAAGATTTGGAGTTGAACAAAATCCTTGAGCACAGAGGTATGTCCCAAGCATCACAGACAACTCTGCAACTTGCTGAGCCACTAACTGTGCAGAAAAGATCAGGAACAGGAAAAGAAGGCACTGGTGCAAAAGTAGTAGTTGTCAGAACCCTTAAACTCCATGAATTCTTGATGGTATTAGGTTAAGTTGTTTTAAAGGAGCATTTAAAAGGAAGGGATAGCCTACAATAAACAACTTCCCCAGTGACAACTGTCTGCTGCATTTGTATTTAAATAGTTGCCAGTCACGTTGTCTTTATTATTTGTTACAGCTTATAGGCTGATTAGCCACTGGCTAGTTGGGAAACCTATCTCATGCGTACTGTTTCGCTACACCCCTTAGTACAAAGTTTCATCCTTCTAAAATTAACACACGAGTAGCAAAATTAACAGTAATTGATGAACCAGTAGTAATAATCAAAATAGTCCTCCTCACATGGGTAATTGGCTAGGCTTAAAGTGGTCAATAAGGGCATTTAGTCTAGTGCTAATCTTTGAAGCTATGAAAACAAACTAATGTGAAAAAATGATTGTTAGTGACATATATATATATATATATATATATATATATATATATATATATATATATATAAAAATATATATATATATATATATATATAATTCCATTTTCAAAGTACTGCATGGCAACAGTGTTTCAGTAAAGATATATTTAAATAGAAAGTAATTTTGCCTAAGAAACAGGGTCAAAACCATTGTAACATTTTCTTGTTTATATTGCTTCAACACCATTTTATACACTGTAGCCCATAACCCTTAAAGCTGCCAAGTATGCAGCGTGGCACCGTTCAGATGTCGGGTGCAAAGCATGTGTGCTGCATAGTAGGCCAGCATACTGCTAGCTGCAAAGTCTAACCAGCTAATGCAAAAGTTCTGCTGAAATTCAAGGATCTGGGATATCTTGTGCTGTTATATGAACAGTGAAGGCAACAGTAGAAAGTAAACAAAGTGTTCATTATAGCTGCCAGGCTCATCTGTACTGCAATAAAAAGCACACAGTTGGAAGAAAAGATTAAACTGGGCAACAGTATATCGGTTTATAGATTTCTATTCTCAAAGGTACTGCAACACCACCATTTGTTAGGCACTTATCCCTTTGTAGAAATCCAAAATACTTTTTTCCCAGTCAAGCTCCGTCTGGTAGTTTCTGATGCAGAAATCCAAATCAGTGAATAACGTACAGGGGTATAAAACGATTAGCAAAATATGCAACTTGCATATAATCTGTGGGTTGGGTTGCATGGAGTCTCTAAACAGCTAAATTGCTACTGGCACACTGCTGTTGTAGTAGTGATCACTTTATGTTTGACTGTAAACTACTACTATATACAGACATGGAATGTACATCCGTGGTGTTACACAGAATACTATTAACAGCAAACAAAATGAATGCATGACTCTACAGTGGACATCTTACTAAGGTCCACCTACAAATGCTTTTTTTGGACACTTCGTGAGCAATACTTAAGTATGTTGTCTGTTGTATGTATCCCTGTATGAAGGTGAAACCAGCTAAATAATGATGGTTTCCAGGAAGGATGTGTAAGCTTTGGTCTGATTAAACTGATTTGCTCCAAATCATACAGAGAACAAATCAAACCCTGATCTACATAGAGTAAATCATTATTTAAGCCATCTGCAACATATACTGTCACTATTACAAATATGCTGTGTAGGCCAATTGAGTGCAGCTTACAGACCAATCAAAAAAAAAGAGAAAAAAAATTTTGCAATTGCACGGTGACGACAGCTAGCTGTGCAGACATCCAAGAGGTGTGGAGGAACAAACTGAGGAGATGGAGAAACCAGCAGCTGCTACAAGGGGGCCCTCGTTAGCAGGGAAATAATCGGGGGCTGTCCACGGCCGCGGGTTTCACAGGTGCCTAACACCGGCTATGGCTGAGCCACCTTCAGCCTCCAAACTCCTTACCAGATGTTTTGCCCCAGTGTTTGTACATATCAGAATGCAAAGCATAATGCGCCGTCTTTGCTTGATTTAGCATATACAGCACACAATTGCACTCCTTTACTTTTCCAGCCTTGGCGAGTGATGGAATATAAGTTGTCTTCTGTGAACCCTCATCATCATTTATTTTTCTAGGGCCAGTTACAGGCTTTGTGTTGTAAAGTTTCCCTACATGGGGCAAAAGAGCAGAAGTTCATGAAGTCCTGGCAGATTTGTGTCAATACCAGGTCTAGGGTGCATACTTTTTTGCTTTCCATTATTTTCTCATGCTAGACTTTGCATGTGAAAGGCACAGTGACATTGCATAAATCTGTGGAACTAATCTGTTGGTCTATTGAATGTCATAATTTGTATTCCACAATATGTGAAGAAGATATTCCTAAGGTAGATAGATGTGGTAACCTTAGCCATTTGAATGAAAGCATCCTCGTTGAAAGTGCAGTTCTAATAAATTATTTTATTTATTTATTTATTTTACATTTGGTGACCAGGATTGTCCGACTGAGCTGAAGAGCCCTTTTTCAGTGGAGGCCCGGGGAGAAAAGCTCCAACATATACAATTTTCATTATAAATTAGCATTAAACAGCATTGTTACAGGATTATTACAAGGCATTAAGTAGCAGTACAATGTTATACAGTGTCAATAATCAGGAGTATAGCATAACTATTTAAAGATGTATGAAAAGAAATATGTCATTAAGATGAGTATAGTTTTTAGGGTAAGTGGTTAAAAAAACCCAGTTTTTATCATGATGTAGTTGCATGAAGGCAAGACAATTACAATAAATGTTTCTCTGAGGCAACTTGCTTAATAGATTTTAGAAGATGGTAGAAAGAGTAGTCAAGGAAGATTAGAGAGAGCTAGTGAGTTGAGGGCAGAAAGTAGATTAAGGTATGAGAATTAGGGAATGTTAAGGAGGGAGAGTGCAGTGGCAGGACCAGTGACTTTTAAAGTGCTCTTTGGTGGCTGTCTTAAATTGTTTAAGATGGGTAAGGGTCCTGATTTCTAGTGGGAGCCTATTCCAGGCAATAGTGGGGTGATAGCTGTACATGTTGCGTCCAAATTTAGACATAGATTTGTAGTAGGTCTTGGTTAGAGCTTCAGAGCGGTCTGGAGGGAGAATAATGGGAGATGAGAGGGGATAGTGCTGGGCAGTAGGAAGGCTGGTATAGGGTAGAATGTATGATCCGAAGCTGATAGAGAAGAAGCTGGTGGGGTAATTCACGCCAGTTTAGGTGTTTTAGAGAGAGAGAGACAGTGATGGGATTTGTAGGTAATTGCACCTGAGAAGCTCATTTCATCAACATGTCAGTACAGGGCAGCTGATCTCAACAAAAAGCCACTTTACTTAAACCTGAAAACAGTTTTCAGGACCCTGACAGTCTTTCCAGAACAACCTTCAGATCATTATGGGCAATACTACAGTAATGTATTGTATGAACAAAAAGGAAACAGACCCCCTCATACTGTAAGAAGAGACCTTCCAGATCTGAAAGTGAAAAATTACTCCCCAGTCTTCAAACCTTAGCACTTCATTTTCCAGGTTTACATAATCAGTACTACATTAACTAAGAATATAACTGTGCATGGATCCACAAATATTTCAGGTACTGTACAAATCTGAGCCAACCCAGGCGTGGACCTTTTTACTGCTTGTCACAACCATCATTTTAATTTATTTTGCTCCCTCATGCATCTTCATCCCAAAACGGTTTGGAAAGTTGGTACTTTCCTCTCTCCCGTGTACTTGAATCTTAATACATGAATTTTCTCCATTTCATCTAATTTAGAAGGTATTGCTCAAATCAGTACAAGTTAAGACCAGGAAAGTCTTCATAGTTTCCTTTTGACCAGGAAAACTGTGATATTCTGTGTTGATAGGCCTGATTCATCTTGCATATTATGGCCATTCACCATACGTCCTCACCTAAACACAAGGCAAGATACTACACGGAGTCTAAGAGCTGTTAATCTGTCAACCTGAACAATAGCATTTTGATTCCTAAAAATAACTCCTTTTCCAGTCAGGTTGCACATTTAAAGGAAGCTGGGAGACCTAATAAGAAAATCTTACATTCTAATGAAGAATGTCTCCCCCAGACTATGTCACTAAGTCTGGACCCTTTATCTTGCTCTGTAATACACTTATTGGAATGTTTCAATAATTTATTTTGATTTATGCCTGGCCTGTTTCTGCTTTTATACCAACATAGGTTCATAGGTGTGTACTAGGCTAATGGCCCTGGAGCCTTTACAAGCCTAGCACATAGGATTACCATGGCATCATGTCACCCGACCTTAGTTTCCAGTGTCTCTGTTGAGTAGAGCCACTGGAGTGATCTCCGGGGTGAATTTTCTATTTCCCATCCACTCATCAATATTTCTCTTGAAGAGGGCCAGTGAGGTGCTCTGTTTGACATGTATGGGAAGTCTATTCCATAGCATGGGCAGTCTCTGGGTTATGAACCTGTCTATCCGGCATGTTCTGTTGATTGTGGTAATGAGGTTGAGGTCTCTGGAGCGTGTGGTGTGGACTGGGATTTCTTTAGATGTAGCATTTCTAACAGAGTTTGGTTAGACATGGCTTTGTAAGTCAAGCAGAGATCGCCTCTAAGTAGGCGATATGAGACAGAGAATAGTTGGAGTTTTTTGAGTCTGTCCATGTAGGACAAGTGTTTAAGGCCTAGGATCCTCCTTATGAGGATACTTTTACTGCCTCTCCAGTTGTTGCAGGTATCTAGTGAGGTACATGCCAAATGGGGCATTGTACACGATGATTGGCCTAATGAGGGAAGAGTAGAGGGAGACAATGACCTCTTTCTTCCTGTATGCAAAACCCTTAGTAATGAGATGTGCCACATCTTTCTGACCACAGTGACAGTGTGGTGGTCAGAAGAGAGGTTGCTGTCAACCTGTGTTCCCAGATCTAGTATAATGCCTTCTGTGTTCAGTGGACTACCATTAATGTGGTAGTTCATGGAAACTGGGTTTTTCCCAAAGGGGATGATGACACATTTTTTGGCATTGAGCTTAAGGCCATGGTTCTGACATCAGTCGGTCTCGGTGAGGCTTTTCTGTAGGATGTCAACATCACTTGGGGAGTTAATGGCTCCCAACTTGCAATCATCTGTGAACTTTGTCAGCCAGAGTCCCGTTGTCTTGGACTTGACTTCTGAGAAGTAGATACCAAACAGAAGAGGACCCAGGACCGATCCCCGTGGAACTCTACTCGTGACTAGTTGGCAGTCTGACTTGGAGTCAGCTACTTTCACACTGTGTGTTCTATTTGTGAGCCAGTTTGCAACCCACCTAGTGATATAGGGGTGGATGCCTAGCTTAGTGAGTTTTTCCTATGATTCCTGAGTGGGGAATGGTATCAAAGGCCTTGGCCAGATCAAGGTAGGCTGTATGAACCAGCTTGCCTTCATCCACAGCTCTGGTGACTGACTCAAAGAAGTTGACCAAATTGAGCAGGCATGATCTACCCTTCACAAAACCAAACTGTGTGGAATCCAGTGTTTGGAGATTCCCTATATCCTTGTTTATTAGGTCCATGATGATGTGTTCCATAGCTTTGTATATTAAACTTGTCAGGATAATGGGGCGATAGTTCCCAGGGTCTGTAGTCGCTCCTCCTTTGTGGAGAGGGTTGACTATAGCAGTGCATCATTTGGTAGGGACAAAGCCTGAGGTGATAATGTGATTGAACAGGGCACACAGGTGAGGTGCCAGTTCACTCTGTAGTTCATGTAGAACACAGAAAGGGATATTGTCAGGTCCCACAGAATATTCTTGGCCTTGGACAGTGCTGTTTTAACCTGTGCAACAATAATACTGGGTGCCTGGCAATCTACTGGTATTGTGCTTGGTCCATTGGGGGGAGGGGTAAAGTTGGCACTGAATCTGTCGGCCAGTATATTGGCAATACCGGTTGGCTCAGTATAGGAGGTACCATTATGCAGTAGCTCAGAGCAAATCTGGGTATTGCTGTGGAGGCTCTTTACATAACCATAGAAGGTCTTGTGGTTATCTTTACTATCTGCTGCAATTCTGTTTTCATAGCTAGCTTTATAGGATTTGATGAGGGATCTCTGATAAGGGAGTTTTTACAGTCTTGGGACTTCACTTTATTCCATATCAGTTTCCTCCTCCTGTTGTAGAGTTTGTCAGGGGACCACCAGATTGGCTTCCTTTTTTTGGAAGAGAGCATCTTGGTTCTATTTGGTACAGCAAGATCCATTCATTTGTGTATGTATGAGTACAGTGCATTGCTGTATGATTCGGCAGTCATGCAACTATTCTCCATTTGCATGGGTGCCATGAAGTTAGCCACCTCTGTTCTTAGGAGCCCAAAGTTAGCTTTGGAGAAGTTGTTCATGGTGGTTACCTTTGTGGGGTGTGTGGGAGGGATGTGGATTTCCAAGATGATTAGTTTATAGTCGGATCTAACCAGGGAGGAGTTGACTATTGTTGTAGAGCAATGGTTGCCCATGTTATTAATGACCAGGTCAAGGATGTTGCTACCTCTAGTCGTGGTAAGAACGAGCTGGTCCAGGGCATTGGAATTAATGAATTCCAGAAAACGTTGGGCAAGTGTATTGTTACATGAGTAGTTTTCTCAGTTAATGGAGGGGTAGTTGAAGTTGCCCAGTATGAGTGTGTTAGGTTGGACTCTAATGTTCTCCAGGGTGCTTAGGAGCGTGGAGTGAGTGTTTTGGGACATGGTTGGGTCCTATAACAGGCTACAACCTGAATCGCTGTCTTACCCAATTTTAGCTGCACCTGAAGTATCTCTGATGCATTAAGCTGGGCTACCAGTCTGGAGGTGTGCGCATCCTTTATGAATATGGAAACACCACCACCTTTGGAGCTTCGGTCCAAGTTCTGGGGCCGAAAGGTGTAGAATGAGTTATAGCCTGGTAGTGCAGGGGTGCTTTCTGCTGCCTTGAACCAGGTCTCTGTTACAGCACAAATGTTGATGTTCTCCATTTTAAGGAGTGTTTTGAGCGAGTGCATTTTGAGATTTAGACTTTTAGTGTTGAGCAGCATGACCCTCAGATTGCATTTGTTTGTAACTGTTATGGTGGTAATTTGGTCTTTGGAATACCGCCTAAAAAAGGCACTATAGGGGTGGCAAGTTCCTTGGCCAGTATCCGGAAGCCCAGGGGTGACAGATGCAGGCCATCTCTGGCAAAGCATCGAGGTTTGTCAATCATGTCATCCCAGGCAGACAGATACTGGATCCCCTTAGAATGACACAAGAAACTTAGCCAATTGTTGATATCAGTTATTTTCTGCTTGTACTGTGGTGTCATTCTGGGTGATAGTAGGATGTTGCTCAGGGCTAGGGTCGTACCCACCTGGGCTACATAATCCGAGAGCTCCTCCATATCTCTTTTCATGTAGTCCAGGGAGGTACGTCTCAGGTCATTACCAAGGATAACCGTTAACTGTATATTAATAAAACAAAGAACAGTAGGTAATTAATAAACCATAAAAAATCACGAAAAAATCACGGTAGTCCACTTTGCAATAAAGGCTGTCTTCCTAAATCCAAAAAGGTTCACCACCACCACTTCCAAATGTCAGAAAAGTATCACAAAACTCTTTTATTTAACAAATACATGTAGGTTTAGCACTTTCATCTCCACACTGGAGACCTCATCAGAACCATGTATCAAACTCATTGCAAACCTTATATACATATAAAATTTAAATGAACCAATTAATACAAACAATTAATCAATAAAACAATTATGCAGTATACATCTGTATGCATAAGGAATAGCTGACCATATTAAGTTAAGTAAATAAACATCCAACTGTGCTCGTGTGGGTAAAACGCGCGTTATGACATTAAAACTGTTACATTCACACACTGTATAAAATTTCATACCAAAATGTTGTGTATGTTAAAATATTTTCTTTCTCTTAAAAATGCTTTAAATATTTTTATATATATTTGTTATGTAAATACAATTTTAAATCTTTAAAAACATCTTTACATGCACATCATAAATATAATAAAATAGATGTAAATCTACATAACTAATAAATTATTATTATGAATATATAAATTGTATAATATGAAAATATATATGAAATATAAAAAATATAAAGGAAATATATATAATATAAAAAAATGCCAATATAGTAATGTTATATTGGGAAAGACAACATGTTTTTGGTACTGAATTTTCTACTTATATTAAAAGCTACTATCGGTTCCTGGACGATATATTTATTTTGTGGGATGGCCCTAATGAAGTTATAGGTAGATGTTAAGTTGTCTATCTCGGCTCCGACTCGGCCACTCTAAAAGCTCGAGAGTTGGTTCCACTGGCTCGAGGCTCCCCTTTTATCCCACAATGCTAGGCGGTAATACCCCAGATCTCGTTTGCCGCTACAGCGATCGAGGTGTGTTGTTCCAACCGGCTTCAGGTTAGTCTATTTAGAACAGTCTAAAAGTTAATTTAAACCCCTTTAAATTAGTTTTCACTCATAATTCCCTTAGTTAAGTAGTTTTTTTTATCCTTTCCTTCCTGTTTATCCACCCTTTTTTACCACAAGAACTTAAGAGTTCTTCCCTTGGCCTTCGGGCCCTCCCATCCCTTTTAGTAGTGGAGTGTATATGTTTTTGTAGGGATTAATAGAACTAAATTTATTAGTTTAATTTTAGTTTTAATTTTAGTGGATAGTGTAATTGGTGTGTTTGTACTTGTGTGGTGATTACACATTATTTCTTGGACATGTCTAAGGATTCAAAGGTCTCAGGCTTTAAGAAGTGTGACTCGTGCTGTCAGAAGATGTCTCTGACATACGGTCACACTTCTTGCGTATACTGCCTGGGACCTTTACACCTGCAGGACTCTTGTGCTGTATGCCATGGCTTCAGCCCTAGAGTCCTGCAGGAAAGAAAAAATAAGCTTATTTTACGAGGCTTATTGAAACCTGAGGGTCCCCCGACTCTTCCTTCGGGCAAACCCTCCAAGCCTTCTAGGTCGTCGGCTCCAGCTTCTGAGTCGACACCTAAGGCTTCGAAGTCTGCTACAACATCGGCTCCGGCTGGAGCCGATGAGACTCGAACACTTATTTCTTTGGTTCCCTCGGCTCCGGCCAGAGCCAAGATATTGGAAATCACTGAGTCGGCTCCGATAAAATTATCGGAACCGACAACTAGGAAAAGGTCTAGGTCACCGTCTCTTGGCTCCGTTCATTCGGCTCCAGCATCTCCCTTGCTGTCTGAACGGAGCCATAGATCTCACTCCTCTAGGTCGTCGAGACTTTCGGACCATGACCTTCAGAGGGTAGTGAGTCGACTTCTAAAGTCCGAGGCACTGGCCCAAATGCTTCAGAGCCCGACTCATCAGTCGATGCTTAATCCTATTTCTCAAAATGTTCCTCCTCCGACTCCTTTGAGTTCGGAGCCGGGGCGTTTCGGACCCGAGACTGTGGCAGTGTCGGAGCTGATACAATTGTCTTCGGCGCCGTCGTCTGCTCCGATTTCTTCATTGGAAGAATCTCGGCACCGGACTTCCCTCATCGGCTCCAAGGGGGTGAGTGGCATCGGACCCTTGTCCGACCCCGCTCTCCCTCTCGGTGCTTCGGTGTTGGTGAGTTCGGCTCCGACATCGGCCTCGGAGCTATCACTGTCGGTGCCGAGGGAGGTTTTCAGCTTTTCAGAGCGGAGACCTCTGGCTCTGCCTGACAGGGGTGCGTTCGAGGTCATGCGGAGCGTGTTGGAACCTGGTTCAACTCCACAGTCGGCTCCGTCCGCCCCTCCTTCCTCGGTGCCTCAGGTAATTTCTACTCACTCCCTCATTCCAGACCGCAGAGAGCCAGCTCCTCAAGAATCCCCAGTGGGGATCTCATCCTCTTCCGAGGCCTCTCCTGAATTGGCAGGAGAGCCCCCTAGGAAGAGAAAGTGCAAGAGTAAGCACATAGACTCACCTGAGTCTGTCACTTCTGACATGGATTTAGAGGATTCTGAAGGTTTCCCCCGTTCCCCCTATGAAGATGTCTCCTTTGCAGACATCCTGGAGATCTTAAAACAGAGGGGGAATTGGCCAGCCCTCAACCCTTCGGAGGATGAATCTGTGTATCTTGAGGCATTCGGCTCGCCCTTCCACCTCCTGGGTGTCCCCCCCCTTTGACCCCCTCATGCAGGTGGTAGCAAAAAAGGCCTGGACGGCTCCTGACTCTGTGGACCCCACCCCCAGGAGACCTTCAAAGTTTATTACCGCCCCAGCGGACAAACAATTTTTGACCAAAGGAGTTTCTGTGGATGCTATGGTGGTAGCTGCTGCCACCAAGAAGGAATTAGCTGATCCTTCAGTGCCTGTCCATCCCCCTAACAAGGAGTCTAGGGCTATGGACAGGTACGGGAAGCGGATGTTTTCGTCAGCGACTTTTTCTATGCGTTCGCTGAACTACCTCTGTCATTTCACTTGTCTTCAAAGAGACTTGATCAAGGAAGCGAGTGAGATGTTAAAGGATCCAACAGCTGCGGGTTTCCAGGATAAGATGAACGCTCAGCTGGCTACCCTCAATTCAATAGCTAACTCCTCCATGCGCCTTCTTTCATATGCGGCTGATGGAGCGAGCAGAGCCGCAGGTACAGGTGTGGCCTTACGCCGGCATGCCTGGATGCGACTATGTAATTTTGCGGACCCCTTTAAGACGTCTTTCACTAACTCCCCGTTTGATGGATCGTCCCTTTTTGGTCCTCAAGTGAAAGAAACCCTGACAAGGTGCGAGACTGATGGCAAAACTCTTTCTGCCGTCTGAGTCCGTTTTTCTACTCCTTCTAGGCCTTACCCCAAGGGCCAGAAAAGTGGAAAGATGTGGTTCCGCAAGCAATCTCAAGGGGCTTTGCCTGACGCACAGAGTCGGTTCCCCTCTAGAGGCAGGGGGGGAACAATAATGGTAGACACCGCCCTAGAGGCGGGGGGGGGTCCGCAGAACCAGGGCAATCGAGAAACTTTTTCTGATAAGCCCTTTCAACATCCCTGAGGTGTTGCCCGACTGTCCACCTTCGGAGGCAGTCGAGGGAAGATTATCTCTGTACCCAGAAGCCTGGCGATCTCTAACTCAAGACAAGTGGGTACAGTCCATCATTTCCGAAGGCTATTCCATTCCGTTCTTTCACATTCCAAATCAATCAAAAAAGTCCCTTCCAGATGTTCCACCCGCTCAAAGGGAGCAAGCAGCGTTAGAAATTTCAAAGTTGCTTGCAAAAAGAGCCATTCAGCCAGTTCCAGCAGACCAGCAAGGATCCGGAATCTACTCCAAATTCTTTTTGGTTCCAAAGAAAACAGGGGACTGGAGGCCCATTTTGGATCTCAGCATCTTGAACAAGTCTGTCAAGAAAACAAGATTTTGGATGGTCACGTTGCAGTCCATCCTACCCCTATTGGGAAAGGAAAACTGGATGTGCTCTATAGACCTCCAGGATGCGTACTATCATATAAAGATGAACAGACGCTCCAGGAGATTTCTCCGCTTCAGGCTAGGAACCAGTCACTTTCAATTCAGAGCCCTGCCCTTTGGACTCACCACAGCCCCCCGGGTGTTTACCAAATGCATGGCAGTGGTCGCCTCTCATCTGAGACGTCAAGGATTCCAGGTGTTTCCATACTTAGACGACTGGCTCCTTACAGCTCCCACCAAGCATCTTCTACTACTTGCCAGAGACTACACCTTTCGCATATTTCGAAAGCTAGGTATCTCAATAAATTTCAAAAAGTCTGTTTTGTCACCTTGTCATGCTATTACCTTCATAGGCACAAATCTAGACACAGTCAGCATGTCAGCCAGACTCACAGACCAAAGGATAGCAGACATACACAAACTAGTCTCTCTTCTTTTCCACAGCAATAAAATCAAAGTCAGATTGGTCCTGAAAGTACTGGGGATAATGGCAGCTGCTATCCCTCTTCTTCTATTAGCCAGATTTCACATGAGAATCTTACAATGGATGCTCTTCACACAATGGTCATACCAACAACTTCCGATGTCCCACACCATTGTGATAACGCAAGCATGCAGGAATCACCTTCTTTGGTGGATTACATCCCCCCAGCTCTTCTTAGGAAGACCCTTTGTTCCCCCCCCCCCCCGGTTGCTACTCTGACAACGGACGCCTCCCTGATCGGGTGGGGGGGGCATTATCAGGGCAGGACAGTCCAGGGCATATGGCAACCTTTCGAACGCCACTTGCATATAAATGTTCTAGAGATGAGAGCAGTGCTTTTAGCATTGCAGGCCCTTCAAGACTCTCTTCCAATGGGAACGATAGCAATTCAGATGGACAACATGTCTGTAGTGTGGTATATCAACAAACAGGGCGGAACCAGATCCTACCCCCTATGTCGAGAGGCACTCAGACTGTGGCAATGGGCGATTTCTTCTCAGCGGTTTCTGATAGCAACGCACATCCCCGGGAAGTCCAGTGTCATTGCGGACAAATTGAGCAGAGCTATTCTCATGCCTCACGAGTGGTCTCTGAAAAATTCAGTGTTGGAAAAAGTTTTTCTGAAGTGGGGCCAGCCTTGCTGCGACCTTTTTGCTACTCCCCAAAACAGCAAGTGCAGAAATTATTTCACCCTCTTTCCTCTACCAGGCCATCCCAGCAGAGACGCTCTAGTCCAACATTGGCCCCGGGGACTTCTGTATGCCTTTCCTCCCTTCCCACTGATTTCTCAAGTGATACAGAAAGCCATCGCTCAGAAAGCTTCCTTGATCCTCATTGCCCCTTACTGGCCTCGACAGGTTTGGTTCCCTTTCCTACACCATTTTCTGTTGGAGCAACCCTGGCATCTGGACCCAGTTCCTGATCTTTTGATCCATCAGTCGGGTCAGTTACATCGCTCCCTCCCCTCTCTGAACCTCACTGCTTGGTTCCTCCAATTCCAACCATAGCCAGGCTTCCCCTAATATCTCACTCAGTTCGAGATATTTTAATAGCTTCCCATAAATCCTCCACTCGGAAGATTTATCTTAGTAAGTGGAAACGTTTCTCCTATTGGGCACAAGGAAGGGACATAGAGCCTTTCACTGCTCCATTCAATCGGTCCTTGATTTTTTAGCCGAACTTTTCCACGCAGGTTCGTCTCCTTCTACTCTTAAGGTTCAACTGGCAGCTATATCTAACTTTCATGTTGGAATATCAGACTCTGCCATCATGTCTCACAAACTTTGCAAAGCCTTTTTGAAGGGAGTTTTTCTACTCAAGCCTCCTATTAGAAATCCTCCTCCTTCTTGGGACCTTAACTTAGTTCTAACATCTTTGATTCTTCCCCCTTTTGAACCTGCAGCTTCGTGTTCAATGAAATTGCTATCCTGGAAAACACTCTTTTTGGTAGCCATTACTTCGGCTAGAAGAGTCTCTGAACTTCATGAACTCTGTAGTCGACCTCCTTACCTCTTGTTTCATAAGGATAGGGTATCCTTACGGACCAACCCATCCTTCTTACCCAAAGTAGCCTCTCTGGCAAACCTAAATCAAAACATTGACCTTCCTGTTTTTTTTCCTAACTATTCCAACAGGTCTGAACAAAAATTACATTGGCTAGATATTCATCGACAATTAAGGTATTACTTAGACAGGACCAAACAGATCAGAAAGGCTGACCAACTGTTTGTTTCTTATGCAGAAGGCAGAATGGGCCTTCCAGTTTCGAAAGTATCACTCTCCAGATGGCTTACATCCTTGATTTCTTTTGTGTATGAGATTAGGCATCAAAAGTTACCAAACAAACCTAAGGCTCATTCAACTAGAGCTTTGGCTACTTCTATAGCTTTCCAAGACAGACTGCCTATTGATACGATTTGTGCGGCAGCTACATGGGCTACTCCTCATACTTTCATTTCTCATTATAAGTTGGACTTAGCTTCTAGACACAGAGCTAACTTTGGTTCCACTGTAAAGAGTCTGTTCCAATAGGCCACCCGGGACAAGGTGCTAGGGACGCGGTCCCATCCAGCAAGAATGAAGGCGAGATAGACAACTTAACATATAGAAGTTATGTACCTACCATAACGTTCCATGTTAGTTGTCTTCTTCTCGCCTTCTTTCTGCCCCACCTCCTTCCCCCTAGCCTGGACAGACCTAGAGGAGTTTGATTGTGACCTTTTTTTCCTACCACCTCTATTTGTATATATGTATATACTTTTATGCATATATTCCCTCATCAGGTTGTAGGTCACCTTCTTTCTGTCATTTTTAGAGGTGGGTTTTTCTCCTTTCCAGTGTTTTCTGGATTTTGTTTTTCCTGGCTGGGCCTAGCTTACAAATGAGATCTGAGGTATTACCGCCTAGCATTGTGGGATAAAAGGGGAGCCTCGAACCGGTGGAACCAACTCTCGAGCTTTTAGAGTGGCTGAGTCGTTGCCGAGGATCGGCTCCGAACCCATCCAGCAAGAAAGAAGGCGAGAAGAAGACAACTAACATGGAACGTTATGGTAGGTACATAACTTCTATTTTTATTTCTTATATTAATCAGAGTACTACCTTTTTAAGATTTACCCATCATATAGATTCACATGAAATTCACTACCTTGATGTTAAGTTACGTAAATACTGTCGGGCCAATACGTACAAGTCAAATATCTACAGAAAAGAACATTTTTCTAACACATATTTGCATTTTAATAGTGACCACCCTGACCATCTCAAGAGGAATATAATTAAGGGACAGATGATTAGGGTGGCCCATATGACTTCAGACAGGGATGAATTTCTTATAGACATAGATAAAGTACAGAATAGGTTCTACCAAAGAGATTATCCTGTGGAAATTACACAGCCTATTAAAGAATATGTAGTCAAGGGATGGGGTGACAAATGTATACCTTTATTAAATTATACGAATGATAGAACTATGGAAAGAACTGAAAAAGTATTGCAGAACAATAAGAATGGTTTACCTTATTTGACTCTTACATATTTCCAGAATATAGGGTGGTTTCAGAAATGTATCAATGAGACATGGGATTTATTTAAAACAGTGTCTACAAGAACTACAATTTTTCAAAGTAAACTAACTTATAGTTACAGGAGAGGCTATAATATAAAAAAATATCCTAGAAAAAAAGAAATACATAAATCAAGGAGAAACAGTTTTAAATTAAATAGGTACTTTTAAATGTGGTAGATGCTCCCAATGTCCATTTATAGCCGGGGAAAAAACAGTTACACTACCTAGTTTAAACATTACATTGAAGTCTAAGAAGTATAGCAGTTGTTACACTAAGGGGTTGATTTATTTAGTATATTGTAAATTTTGTTGGAGTTTTTATATTGGCAAAACAGAATGTCACTTGAGAAAAAGGATATATGAGCACATGAGAGACATAAATCGTAAAAATTAAAATAATGCACTATATAGGCATTCCTTAACATGTGACAAGGCCAATTTTAAATTTTGGGTAGTTGAGGTTGTGGACCAGTTGGATAGAGGGAGTGACTGGGAGACTAAATTAGCTTATAGAGAGATGATATGGCAACTCAGGCTTGATGCCGTTAGTGGCAAGGGCCTGAATGACCATATATCCATTATGCCAGCCCTGAAATTATCTAATGACCCTAAAAAACATACATAAAATATATATATAATAAAAATATATAACAACATATAACACATTTTATTAGTATTATTTATTAAAGTTGTCTTATGTGACTAATTCTCATAGCCTATATGTATTTGTTTATTAAAATTATATATTCAACACTTTTTTTATATTTTTTATATTATATTTCCTTTATATTTTTTATATTTCATATATATTTTCATATTATACAATTTATATATTCATAATAATAATTTATTAGTTATGTAGATTTACATCTATTATATTTATGATGTGCATGTAAAGATGTTTTTAAAGATTTAAAATTATATTTGCATAAATATATATAAAAATATTTAAAGCATTTTTTAATAGGGAAAGATAAGATATTTTAATATACACAACATTTTAGTATGAAATTTTATACAGTGTGTGAATATAACAGTTTTAATGTCATAACACGTGTTTTATCCACACGAGCACAGTTGGATGTTTATTTACTTAACTTAATATGGTCAGTTATTCCTTATGCATACAGACGTATACTGCATAATTGTTTTATTGATTAATTGTTTGTTTGTATTGATTGGTTCATTTAAATTTTATATGTATATAAGGTTTGCAATGAGTTTGATGCATGGTTCTGACGAGGTCTCCAGTGTGGAGATGAAAGTGCTAAACCTACATATATTTGTTCAATAAAAGAGTTTTGTGATACTTTTCTGACGTTTGGAAGTGGTGGTGGTGAACCGTTTTGGATTTAGGAAGACAGCCTTTATTGCAACGTGGACTACCGTGATTTTTTAACTGTATATTAATGCCTTTCTCAAACAAGTTCTTCAGTTAAGACCACCAAGAAGACATCTCTTTCCCCCTTGGGACTTGAACTTTATTTTACAGAATCTGACATTACCTCACTTTGAACTAGTGGTCTTATAATACCTGTAACCAAAATCACATTTTTCTTTATTTTCTTGTTAGTGTTACCTTTGGTATAAAGACTTGAGTTACTTGCTCTTACTTGTACACTATGTTGCTTAATTTCATGGCAGGTGGGTGTTTCGGAAAACAAACCTATATTTCATTCCAAAATATGTATTGGGTGGTATTCTGAATCCGTCTGTATAACTACCACCAGTCTTTTACCCAAATTGCATGAATGAGGGGAACATCTACATACCAATATTTTTTACTTTACTTTTTTAAGCTGTCTTTGCCTTCATGGTTTCTAGATCATCAGACCCCTTTCTGTCACTGTCAAATGGCCCATTTTAGGTCATTACTGGGCTGAGGGTTGCCAGGGAGTCATTTAGACAGCCATTAAGACTAGCTTGAACATTTTCTGTTCATGCCATAGTTCTGTACACATCTAATAAAGCATTGGGGAATAGGTATGAAGTTGACTGACTATGGAGATAATTTCCTCACTGCTACAAGGGGCTTTCTCCAAGCAGGGTAAATTACACAACCGTGTATGCGCCAGTGTGTGCACATTCCTCCTCAATCCCCTGGTAAAGGTGCGCACACTGTATTCCTTCACTTCTCCCCCTCCCTATTAGGTTCCTCTAGTGTTAGAGATGCTTGTCAAACCCCAGTAACCTAGGTCACAGTCAGAGCACCATCCCTGTTTGCCTTGGAGCCCAGGCAATGTCTATGAACATGCTGGGTGTGTATAGAGTGTAGCGGAACTAATGACTTCAGGAAAACCTAATCAGCTTTTTCTTCCTGTTTCCATGGCATAGAGGGATGAAGCCCTGACTACATCTCTGATAACCCAAGATCAGTTAGTAGCTTGAACAGTGGAGGAGCTAGGTAAGAGAGGGTAGGGATATGTGGCTGATGTCAAAGATGCCCTTTGTGGGAGGGTGTGAGTCAGTACGTTTTGATTCATTGCTGGTACCTTGTGAAGGAAAGGTGGCATGGTGTGCAGCAGATGGGCTTTAAAGCCATGTTTACAAGCAAACTTTCATGGTGCAAACTTTCATGCAGGAATGTGCACACCTTCAGGAAAAGGTATTGCAAGCACTTGCATCTGTAAGAATAATGTGTAGTTGTTGCTTTGATAATGCCCTGCCACTGTAATCTCTCAGAAGATTGAATGAGATTGTTGATTGCCTGAGGTCTGATTTGAAAAAATGGATTAAAAAGGTAAAAATATTTGTTTAATTCAAGACAAGGAATGACCTACTAACTTGTTAATCAGACTTTGAATAAATGATTGCCCCACTGTATTGCAGATTGCTTTGACAAGTATAACAGACATCTGCAAGGAACAGTGAAATTATATTCCACTAAGGCAGTAAGCTATGTCAGCATATTTCAAAAATGTTTCTGTACAAGACAATGTAGAAGGTGCCACATGAACTATTGTCCAAACCCTCAAAAGAATTACAAGTTTGAAGCATAGTTCAGGGATTGGCTAGGTTTTTGCAAGGATGTGCTACTAGAGATCCTGTCACTGTCTATCTTCCTTGAGCAGAATAACACTGTTTAATAATCCACCCAAATGTTATGATTTGCTATCACAGTGACGCTTACAAAGAAAGTTAATGCAGTTATATGTAAAGTACTTAGCATAATATCTTGTCTTATTGGAGAGGTTACTGTAACAATAAAGATATGTTTTATAAATTCTTAAGGATATTTTACAGTTTCATTCTGTTTTATTGGGTTATTGCACAGTTATATTTTGACTAGTTTTTGTGCAAAAGACCGACTCATTAAAAACAAAAAATTTTAAAAGCACAGAAAGGATTTAAAGAGCAGAAAAAAGTTCCTAGCTATGCTGGTAGCATGTCATTTTCTTTTGCAGCAGTTAGGGTACCACATATCTCTGGCACAAGACCAACATAGTTCTTTATAAGGATGAGGGCACAGGTGATAAAAACTGTGGTCAGGAAAGGAAGACTATATGAGTTGGGAAACCCAAATGTTATGATTCACTGTTACAGTGGACTGTCCACAAGGGTCAACTGAGGTTCATCATACTATTAACTTTGCAGATGTTCTCCTTGTTTCACTGTTGCAGTCATCACATTTGGGTTATCCCTGCCTGGGTAGCCGTCAGTCGGCCCAAATACAAGAGGCTTAGTATTTCTGCATCAGTTGCTGTCGCTTCGGGACTGACGTCAGGTTGTCAGTAGTATAAAGTAAGGCAGCACACGCCATTACCCTAGTTTTTCTTGGTGTGGAGCCAGAAGCAGTTTGCACGAGTGTCGGTCGGCCGCTATCTGAGTTTCGGCTACTGAACTGAAGCTGAAGTCTTCTAAAGCTAAGGACCACATTGGGATCCTTTTTTCTTGCACTAACAGACATCAGAAAAAGTTAACAATTGTCTTGCCTTTGGAAAGCAAATGCCACACCGAGACTTTAATTCTTACTGCATCATTTGTTTAGCCCCAGACCACGCCATCCCCCACTGTAGCTTCTGTGGTTTCTTCAATGCCAGAACTATCCATCATCGGGCCCTTATTGTAGCTAGATATTTTCGCTTACAGTCCTCAAACTCCGATATGGCTTTGGTAAGTCATCCGCCAGCAGATCTTTCAAAAAAACGTAAAGATAAAGACAGAGACAGACCGCACAGGTCCTAACCTACCGACAATGCTCCCATTAAGCTAGTCGACATTTCTCCGGTCCTCAGTGAGGCGCTTTTGCAGCCCCTGATGCCCACTTCTGTGGATTCGCAGGCCACTACTGAGACCCTTTCGGAGTCATGTATGCTACAAAACTCTTCTTCAACTAAGGATCCTGTGATTGTCTCTACCTTGGATGGGTCCAGAGCCACTGAGCAGGCACCGGCTTCCGAGGAAGTCCTTCACGCTACCGATTCTCGACACAAACTGACATCGTCTTTCGTGACTACCATTCTTTTGAAAACAACTGAGTATCTTAGGCCCAGAGTATGAACCACACCCAAGAAACCGATGACCCAGTCTCAGGCACCTGCTTCGTTGCCTCAGTCCCAAATGCTTAAAATGGTGGAAGACTTTATCATGCTGATTGGGGAAGCCAAGCTACCCTCTCCAAAAGGAAGAGAGATCTGTCCCTTGTAGTTTTGTCTGAACAAGAGTCTGATGCATCTGAATATGGAGACGTGCAACCCCTCTCTACTTATGAGGATTCTGATGCAGAGGATTCCATCCCTTTAGCCTCTCCCCCGGAAAATTTTTCCTTTGGGGAAACCCTTCATACCTTAAGGGAGCATTTCCAGTGGGAGAGTCAGGACTACCCTCAGTCTAAAAAGAGATTCAGGGAATTCTTAGATCTTCCACAGCACAGACCCTTGGCCATCCCCCAAGTCCTGGATGTTGTGGAGGATGGTTTACTGGAATCCAGCTTGACTCCTGACACCCTCCCTCCTGCACACAAAAAAAAAAAACTGGTACTACAGCGTCCCTGACTCTCACAAATTTCTTTTTAAAAGTCCTGCTGCTGACCTTGAGGTTATTTCTCAAGGGCATAAAGGAATTAAAGCAACCTCTGCTAAGAATCCCACTCCTTCAGATAGGGATTCCCGAGCACTAGTCAGATGGGGTTAAAAAGTATACACCTCAGCTACTCTTGCTATCAGGGCACTAAATTGTCAGTTCCATTTGCTAAAATTTGAGCAACATACCCTGGAACTCCTCAAAAAAGTCTTCCTTTCCTGTTTGTGCAGAATCTAAAGAGTTACAAGAGTTAATGCATTCTGCAAATCAAGTAACTAAACACACCTTGCACTGTGGTTTTTACACCCTAGAAGCTTCTTGCAGGGCAGCAGTCACCAGATCTGTCATTAGAAGGCATGCATGGCTTAAAGAACAGCCCTTGCCAGACCATGTCAGATCTAAATTGTTGGATGCCCCCTTGCACAAAGACAACTTATTTGGCACCAAGGCAAAAGAGGTCTTAAAAAAGATGGAAGAAAAAGCAAAGTCTATGCAGACAGTTAAGGACTTTTTATAGGTCTAGCCACCCAGGTTCAGCAGACATTGTTCCACCAAGCACTGGTCCTTTCCTGCTCCCTCTAAGCCAGTTCAGCCCAGACCCCAGGGAACCAGACCCCACAGACAGCAGCCACAGGGAATGCAGCGATCTAAGCAGTGGATTACCTCCACTTCTAAACCATGGAGTTCTAAGCCACCCCCTTATGGTAAGAACTCACAATGACTCACCTCCACCCCCTCCCTCTGCCCACTCCTAGGAGGAAAACTCTCCTTTCACGCAAGCACCTGTGCCACCATTACCAACGACCGCTGGGTACTCAACATAGTGTCCCAGGGATACTAATTTTATTTCCACACCCTTCCAACCCCAAAAGGGTTCCCAGATCTACCTCCAAACCAGTGGGCAGAAGTGCAAAAGCAAGTCCTTTCCCTGCTCTCTATGAGGGTAGAAGAACACGTTCCTGCAGAACAGATAGACCGAGCTTTCTACTCCAGACTTTTTCTGGTACCAAAGAAAGAAGGCACCTGCCACCCCATCCTCGATCTATCCATTCTAAACACCTTCCTGGTGATCCCAAAATTCAAAATGCTCACCCTGCAGCATCTGCTACCCATGCTCTCCAAGGATGCTTGGCTAGCCACCCTGAATCTAAAAGAGGCCTACCTCCACATTCCTATCAGGGAATCATGCAGAAAATATCTTCGTTTCAGGGCAGGATCTCAGCACTTTCAGTTCGTTGCGCTCCCCTTTGGCTTATCTGCTGCTCCCAGAGTTTTCACAAAATGTCTGGCTCCGGCCATTGCCTTTTGCAGACAAAGGAATATCCAGATTTACCCCTACTTAAACGACTGCCTAATTCAGGCAGACAGCCAGGAAAAGCTGCTGAAGCACCTGGCCTTTGTAAAGTCCCTACTAACCTCCCTGGGGTACGCTATCAATGAAAAGAAATCCAAACAGGTGCCTACCCAAAGGATTATATTCCTGGGAGCAAGCCTGGACACAGCATCTCAGATGGCATTCTTCACACCAGAAAAACAAATTTTCCTGACAGCCTACTTCTCTCAGATAGCCACCCAGACCCCAGCTATCTGCAAGGAAAATCCTGGGGTCTTGGCATCTTGCATACTACTGAAACAAAGTCCTCTGCAAGTATGACCAGTGCAAGGCAAAAAGCGAACGTAACATGAAAAAAGCCAGCACCAACCATCAGTGTTTAAAAACCAGCACAAAATAAGCCGTAAAGTTTAGCGCATAAGATTTATTATTTAAATAAATCCCAGACCGGTTTCAGCCCAAAGGCTTTCATAAGTGGGGAAAAAATATTTGTCACATAAGCAGTTCACCACACATATTTATTAGATTAGCCCTCCAATCAGAATTCTTCCCTTGGTTCAGATGGTTTCCTGTGTAAAAAAATATAAACAATATTTGAAATAAGAAATATGCATTAAACATAATAAATACAAAAATAATGATAGTACATCATGAAATTATAAATGATCATTCAAACCAGACGAAAACAGAGCACCCAGTTTGATGATCCAATACTTCTCTTTCTTGTTTAGAATAGAATGCCATCCCTGTTTGTTGGATCTGTCACCATGGACCTTGTCAATTATCGTAAAGTGAAATCTAGACGATTTGTGGTGTAGACAGTGTCTGTATAAAGCATTGGTATCCCTTTTAATTCGCATGTCACTTCGATGTTCAGACATTTGCATTCTGAGTGGTCGTGATGTCTGTCCGACATAGAAAGCAGCATATGTACATGTCACAAGATACACAGCCCAATCACTGTTAAAGTGCCCAAAAAATTTGTCATATACACGGTTTGTGTTTTTATTAGAAAACTGTTTGGATGTAAAAATATATGGACGAGGAACAATGTCCACAACAGTATGTTCCCCAAAGCCTATCCCCCGTCATAGTCAATTGGTGACATACCATACCCCCGGAACTCTTTTGAAATGGGAGAAGAAGGAACCTAATGTTTTGCCTCTTCTATATCCATACTACTCATTCCATATGCCAGACTGCATATGAGGAAACTTCAATGGTACCTAAAAAGCCTTTGTTGTCAACACTCTGGAAGACCTGGAGACTCTTACACCTATAATTCCTTGCCTCAAAAAAGATTTTCTTTGGTGGGCAGCAGCAGCATGCTCCCACAACAAGGGACTACCTTTCTCACCACAGATGCATCAAATTATGCCTGGGGTGCACACCTGGATGACAGGTGCATACAGGGCCAATGGAGCCCACAGCAAATCCATCTGCACATCAGCCAAAAAGAGATGATGGCTGTCCAGCACTCCTTGATAGCTTTCAAGCCCCTTCTCTCCCCAGGAGCTCTCCTGATCAAAACAGACAACACCACTGTGATGTGGTATGTCAACAAGCAGGGAAGGACTCATTCCTACCCTCTATGCAGGTTGGCCATGACCCTTTGGCACACAGCCTCTGCCATGCAACATCACCTGCTAGCACGATTCCTACCAGGTTCTCTCAACTCTCTGACAGACCAATTAAGCAGAAATCTTCTGGACCAACATGAGTGGCATCTCATCAGAAAAACCTTCACCCTAATAACTCAGAAATGGGGCACCCCAAAGGTTGACCTCTGCCTCCCACACCAACCATCAGCTCAGCAAATTCTGCACCAGGGAACATCACTGCATGGCTTGGAAAGTGGATGCCCTGTCCTTCCCTGGGTCAATCTATCAGTCTGTCTTTCCTCCTCTACCTCTCATCCCCAGGGTGCTCCTCAAAATAAAGGGTGAAAACCCAAGGTCAATCGTTATAGCTCCAGACTGGCCTCGCCAGCACTGGTACCCCTTGCTGCACAGCCTATCCCCTATGCCACCATGGCATCTTCCCCAGATTCCAAACCTCTCCTGACCCAGAGGGAAGGGGAATTCATGCACCTCCAATTGCAGACACTCAGTTTGGCAGCTTGGCTTATTCCCTAACTCCCGATCAATCTGCCAACCTCAGTAAACAAGTTCTAGATGTTATAAGTGAGGCCAGATGCCCTAGCACTAGAAAGTCTTATGCTGACAAATGGAAAACGTTCTGCACCTGGATTCAGGCTAAGTGAGTCAGCACAGCCCTCCCTCCCTCCCTCCCTCCCTCTCTCTCATCCTGGACTACTTGGCTGACCTGCTACACAGTGGCCTCTCTTTTTCCTCTATTAAAATTAATGCCTCTGCTATATCTGCTCATTTTCCCACTAAATAGCCCCTTTTCTCACACCCTTTGATCAAACAGTTCCTAAGAGGGGCTAACAACTTGAGACCACCCAGAAGAGCACCAACCCCAGCTTGGGACCTCAACTTTGTGTTGGAGAAGCTCACCCTGCCCTCCTTCAAACCAGCTTCCTCTGCAGAGCTAAAATTTCTCTCCTGGAAGATGGCCTTTCTTCTGGCCATCACTTCAGCCAGAAGAGTCTTCGAGCTGCAAGCACTCATGGCTGTGGAACCCTTCATCATCTTCCATGCCAGCAGGCTATTCATCAGGACTAGCCTATCCTTCATGTCCAAGGTAGTGTCCAGTGTGGCTCTCAACCAATGCATTCATTTGCCCACCTTTTTTCCTAATCCCCAGAACAAGGGGTAAGGATCCTGCACACTCTAGACGTCCACAGACAACTCAGATTCTATCTAGACAGGACTAAATCCTTCAGAAAGTCTGATCAATTGCTGATTAGCTTTGCTACTGCAGTAGAAGGCAAAGCTATCTCCAAACAAACCACTTCCAAATGGATAGCACACTGCATCCATTTCTGCTACAAACAACATGGAAAGACTCCCCCCAAGGGGGTTAGAACTCACTCCACCAGGGCAGCCTCCACCTCTGCAGTTTTCCACAGAGGAGTCCCCACCAGGGACATCCTGGAGGCTGCCACCTGGACATCTGTTCACTCTTTTACCAGACATTACCACCTGCCTCTCTTCTCCAAATCCAGGGCAGAGTTTGCCTCGGCAGTCTTACAGGGCATCCTAGCCAGCCCATAGTTTCTTTAACTGCCTCCACTCATTTCCTCAGCTTTGGGAATCAACCCAAATGTGATGACTGCAACAGTGAAACACAAAGAACATAATACAGTTGTGTACACTTAACATAAATGTAGATGTTTGAGTGTATTCACTGTTGCAGTTCTGGTTTCCCTCCCTCCATCCTCTTCTTTCTTTTTTTTTTCTTCTCTTTCCTTACAAGGGACATATTGGTATTTACTTCTGCTGGTGGGGTTCTTCCACCAGAACCTGGGTCCTACTTGGGGGCAGGTTAAGGCAAGAAAAACTGATGTAATGGCGTCAGCTGCCTTACTGACAACCTGATGTCAGTCCTGAAGTGACAGCAACTGACGCAGAAATACTAAGCCTCTGGTATTTAGGCTGGCCAAGGGCTACCCTGGCAGGGATAACCCAAATGTAATGACTGCAACAGTGAATACACTCGAACATCTACATTTATGGTAAGTGTACACAACTGTACTTTATTACTTCATGGGAGTGTCACAAGTCGTTCAACTGGCAGCTGTGACTTCCAGATACATACCTTTTAAGGTTTCATCTGATTTCCCCTGATCTTCCATGCAAGAATGTTGGATGGTATAAGAGGGACATAAGCCAACAACATCTTCAGACCTTTCTTGCCTTAGTTTCCTAGCTGTGAATGGTATCAGCATTATCAGTCCACCTGCTTCCAGAAGACAGGTAAGTAATGTGTGTGTGGGGGGGTTCTTGTCTATCTTTGCACTTTTAGTTGGATCTCATGCCTTACAGTGACATTTCCAGATCTTCTGTTAAAACCAATAATAACATTGTGTGGAAAACAAATTCCACATGAAGACTTACATTCCCTTTACTTGTTCTACCTTGGCCAAGTGCATAATCTGCATGGATCTCCGCTTTGTGTTAGTTTCACCCAAGGACAGGCAGTCGAACTCTGTCTGCATGAGAGTTTTCACCATAAAAAGTGGCACCTATCTAGTGTCAAAACTCCATGGTGTTGACCAAGGTCCCCGGGAACCTTCTGTCAAAGAAAACATACTCCAAGAAGGAACATGAGGAGAAATGTTAGGTGACTAGGAATGTCCCGATAGATGAATCTGGTTTTCATAGGGAAGGCAGCTTTGGATGCAGTGATGTGCTTTTGCAGCCCCCGTCTTTGGAATTGGTCTCATCTGCTTTCTCTGCTGAAACTCTTTAGACCACCACACTGTCAGCTTTTTACATGTGCTCCCAGACTGAAGAATGTTTCTTAGCTTTTGATTCTGAGGAAACCTCTGTGTCTGAAGCTTGTGTCCTTGTTACTAAAGGGGAGGGCAATTTCCCCATGGTCTTTATTCATGCAGAGATTCCTTGGGACTGGATTGAGGACTAGGTCACCCACCGGCACCCCAGTGATGCTAGGGTAATCCTTTCCATAGTCATGAGGCGCAAAGCATGAAAGACTAAACCTGTACAAGTCAATTTACCATAATCTAGGTTGTGCAGTGCCTTGGTCCTTTCCACTTCCCAGGCTTTTTCTCTTCAACTTTTTCTACTGACTCAAGATTTCATGCCTTTTTTGAATCCAGGCAGCCAGCCCTGAAAATATTTGAGACATCTGGGGCTCCTTCAAAAGAAAAAAGGATGGAATCCACTGTAAATGATTCTGATATCCATAATTCAGAAGCTGATGAGCTGGTCTGTGTGGGACAGATCCTTTCTGCTGCCCATTATGGGTCTGACTTCAAGGATGCCCTATCTTCGCCTTTGCATCAGATTAATTCATCTTTAGGATACCCTTCATAAGATGAAGGATAAGTTCCAGTGGTGGTTTGAGGTGTTCTGAAAGGCTCAGCACAGATAGTGCTTTCATGAGCCTGCCTGTGCCTAGGGTACTTACTGCTCCTCCAGTTATGGATGTCCTGGAGGGAGTTTGCCAATGCATTTATGAAGCCAGATTTCCTCCTCCTTGCTCTCAAAAAGCCTGATCACTTTAAATGGTAAGAATTCCCATAAGTTCCTGTACAAAGAACCCTGTAGCTGATTCAGCTGTGGTGTTCCTGTATTCCACTAAGAGATTTGCCTCTGCTTCATGCAGGAACCCTGTATCAATGGCAAGGACAGTAGGAAGCTCAACAGATTTGGAAAAAATGTTTACACCTATGCAATCCTGTCCTTCAGAGCCTTGATCTACCATGTCCATGTGTCTTAATTTCTTTCATTTCTGCTAGAGGAGAGAATGGTGGCTAAGGCAGAGGGGATCTCCGAATAAGAATCTGAAGTGAGAAATGCTTGTATTTTTATGATCTTTATGCTGAGGTGGCCAAGCACTTGAAATGCAAAAATTATGTTTGTATGCATCATGTAAGACAGCAGCTATAGTGTGTGTGAGTCAGAGATGTGCCTGGTTGAGACCATGTAAAGACAGAAGTGAGCTCATTATTGCACCTATAGAGACATTCTGTTTGGGCCACCTGATGATGGTGTCTTCTGGACTGGAAGGAAAGACAAAACCAATACACTCTGTGAAGCAGCCTTTACAAGTCCAGGCTTCAAAATTCTGTAGGAATTACCAGCTAAATCTTGTTCTTTATATTCTAAGCTAGACATGAATAAGTCATGCAAAGGAGAAAGGGAAAATTCAGGAATGAGTGGCAAGCAAAACCTAAGGAAAAGCATGGGAACAACTGGGACTGTGAATCCCAGAGAGAACAGCCTTGATTCAGCCAGGCTACCCCCTTTCCCTCCCTCCCTTCCACACTCCCTCAGAGAGTTGGTTACTTACTTAGCCATTTCTGTTGAGAACTAGAATTCTAAAAATTTTGATAGAATAACATTTCTCGGGACCAGTAGGTCCTGAACATTGTACTGGTAGGGTTAAAACTACATTTTTAAAAAAGTTGCAAAGTGCAAATGAATAGCCCTGTTCCAAAAGACTGACTCAGTCTGGCTCCTCCTGTGCTGAGAGGTATGCTGGAGGAGGGGCCACAAAGCATACTCAGTAGAGAGAAAAGCATAGGCTTTTACTTGAGACTGTTCTTGGTGCCAAGAAAACAAGTCATGTGGAAACCCATTCTGGACTTATCTAAATAAATTCATAATCCTTACAAAGTTCAGCATGTTAACGCTTCAAGGTCTTCTCCCAGTTCTGTTACAGTAGACCTAAAGGATGCTTATCTCCACATTCCCATGGTCAGAGACTGTTCCTAAGGTGTACATTTGGGACGACAGTACCTGTTCATTTCCTTATTCTGTAGCTTGACTACTGTGACACTACCTGTTTATTTCCTTATTCTTTATCTCGACTACTGTACCCAAGGTACTTACCCAATGCCTGGCTCCAGTAATAGCCTTCGTCATGACAAAGGGCATTCATATTTAAACATGTTTGAGCAAAAGCAATTGACTCATTCAGGCAGATTCCATGGAAGAGCTGTAAAGGAGTTTAGATTTTACCCTAAGTTATTTTACAGACATGGGCCTCTGTTGGTTTAAAACAATCCAACATTACTCCTCCAAACAGCTTTTTGACACACACTTAGAGCCTTTTTTCCAGAGGACAGCATTTCCTCCTTTACTATTTACTTCAGAATGTATTCATTCTGGAGGCAATATCAGCCAGCAAGTTTTTCAGAGTTCTGGGCTTCCTGCAACCCAGTGGTGCCACTAGCCAAATTTGTTCATGAGAAACCTGCAGATATACCTCAGAAACAAGTGGCACCAGCACTCCCATTCTCTGGATGCCATGATTCACCTTCTGTCTTGCATCAGAAAAGAGAGGTTATAGTGGATAGGATGGCTCCAAACTCACACTGGTCATAGCTGTCCAGCCGACTATAATCCTCACAGTGGCCGACTTCTTAGATCTAGCTTGTGAGGTGCCTTGTGGGCATACAACAGGTTCAAAAGGCATGAACAAAATATGAGAAAATAAACATAAATGTGAAAAGTACAATAGCTGTCATTATGGCATTCAAAGCCTTCAGTCATATTTGGGATAAAGTGGTCTTGCAGCTTACTTTGCTATTTTAATGTTACACATCAGTGAATAGGGAGGGACATACTCGCACCTACTATGCAGGCTTGCTCTGTAAGCAGAGGAGATAGCCAGACTTCAGCCTACATTCCTTCCAAGAAAATATCGGAAGACAGGCTGAGCAGTTCTCAAATAGATCCTTGCAAATAGATTTTGAACAAGGATGTCTCCCTAGATGTAATCAAGATGTGGAGAGGTACCAGAAATGCACTTTTTGTCTAAATGGGCAACTGAGGAACTTCTAAGAAGAGCAGAAGCCTGTGAGATGGATGTGTTTTCCTTCAAATGAGGAAGTAGGTTTTTTCTTCTTCTTTGAGGATCCAAAGTGAATCTTTGGTCTATTCCAGGATCATTTTTATCCCAAAGAAGAAGAAGGTCCACAGACTAATTTTTGATTTAAGCAGATTGAATCACTTTGTGAAACATACCAAGTTCTGAATGGTCGCAGTGCACCCCATTCTACCTACCTAGAGGAAGGGCAACTGGATGTGCTTGATCAACCTCAAGGTTGTGTCTGTCTGCTATCATTATAAAGATAGCGAGTCAGTCCAGAAACTTCTACTATCATATAAAGGTAGCGAGGCAGTCCAGAAGCTTCTGGCTGGCAGCCAGTCATTATCAGTTCAGAGCACTGCCCTTTGGTCTCAACATCAACCCTAGGTGGACTTCCATGATGGTTGCACATTGAGTAACAGCTTAAATCTAGCTCTCCCAGCGTGAAAACAGAAACTTGGCAGAGAAAGCCAGCAAACCTAGATTTCTGGGTAAATTTTAGTAACTGGTTATTAAGTGCACTGCCTTGATGCCAGGAAAAAAAGAAATACAGAGGGCCCGAAGGAAAATCAGAAAAAACACTGACTGGGGAAGGTACTGTAGCTGTTCAGCAAAAAGCAGTGCAAGCTCCAAACATGCCTTCCAGTAACCTAGAGGAAAGCAACTAAACACAGACTTGACTAAAATGAATGAAACACTAGTGGAGTATATCGAATCAAATGATAAAACACTGGAAAAAAATGGAAGAAGCTTTTAAACAGATATTTAGATAAGGTGATAAAACTGCAAAACTCAGAGACTGAAATGAAGAAAAGGCTGGCTGAATATGAGGCTGCACAAAAAGAGATGTTTAAAAAAAAAAATAGAATTAGAGGACAGAGCATGTACGGAAAACCTGAGATTTTCTGCTGTACTCGAGAAGCTAAAAGGAACAGACTGTCTTAATTTTATGAAAGCTCAAATAAGTAACTGGGCTGGTATTCCACAACAGGAATTGTTAATTGAAAAGGCACATTGTGTGTATGCTCCAAACCTGGCTATGAGAAAACAGCCTCAACCTTTGATAGTAGCGATATAGTCTTACCAGCAGAAGGAGATGATTCTGACAAAACTGTGGCAGAAGGACAAAGTACTAAAAGTGGGAGACAGCAGAGTGTTTGTGGAGAATGACAATTCATTTTATACTAGGCAGAAGAGGAGTAAATTTCTCCCATTATTCATGGAATTTAAAGAAGCAAGGATGAGTTTCAAACTGCTGTACCCAGTTACCTTAAAAGTATTTTTCCCTGGAGGAAAAAAAATTTGATGAAGTACACGCTAAGGAAGAAATAAAAAAAGTTTGTCCAACAAATAGTGAGCTTTAAATCGGAATTAATTTCTGCTTTGTATTCTTTTGGTAATACAGACCACAGAGAGACTGTGCCAGTGAAAACTTTTCCAGTGTTTCAACAGAAAATGCTTGACAGGGGAAAAAGCACAACAGTTGATAGAAGAATTGAGAGCACATTGGAAATGAAGTAGAGACAGGGTTTGGGAGATGGCGACGAACAAGAATAGAACAAGACAATCTTGGAATATTGGACTTTCTTGGACTTCATTAAACATGTAGGGGACTCTAAACCATATACCTTACTTCATGTCACTAACGTTTGGAAAATAAAATCAGTAACTTGGAAGTTGACAAATGTGGGATTACAAAGCAATACTTATATTTATGAAACATGACATAACAAAAAATATTTTTTGGACTTAGTTAAACTTGTAGGGGACTCTAAAGCATATGCCCTACTTCGTCATTAATCTTTAGAAAAATACTCAGGAGAGGGGAAGAAGAGTGAGAAAGTTAACTGTAAGTAAAACAATTTTCTTTCTTAATAGTACTATTTAAATAGTGCATGACTTTCTTGCATATTATAAAGTGATTTTTTTTCATTTATTTTTAAGTGCAATGGGGATACTAAATATATGTATATTTTTAAGAAAGTATTTGAATTATAGGCTGAATTAATTGTTAATATTTGTACATTGTCAGATTCTTCTATGAACATGAATCTTATAGTATATATAATTTTTATACGTGCTGGTTGTTTACAGACTCAACAATGTGAGATATTTACTTGTCTGTTTTTAGGTTTTTACACCTTTAAGGCTGCTTTTTGGTTACCTAGTACTTAATACCTAATTGAAAATGCTTAATTGATTGATTTGAGTCATTCATTAATTACATGTTTTTAACCGAGTATAAAAGGACAGTTATTATTTCTGTAATTTGTCTGATGAAGTCCAGTCATTGTACTGGACGAAAAGTGCTTCAGGTTATTAAAGCCTTTCATTCAAGTTCTACAGTACCTTTGTTGCTTTTTGTAGTTTTTGTTTTTTCGTTCTTCGCCTATCTTGGATCTGACCTCTCTGAACAAATCGATAAAGCACATGAAGTTTCAAGATGGTCACACAATCCAGTCCTTCCTGCCTCTCTTGAAAGCGGACAAATGGATGTGCTCTGTGGACCTGAAGGACACGTACTACCATATAAAAATGGACAGATGCTCCAGGCAATTCCTCTGTTTCAGGCCGGGAGTCAGTAATTACCCATTCAGGTCACTCTTGTTTAGTCTCACCACAGCCCCCCCCCGGGTGGTCATCAAATGCATGGTAGTGGTAGCGGTGCATCTCAGACTGCAGGGCTACCAGGTTTTTCCATATCCAGATGACTGGCTTCTGATCACTCCAGCCAGGCATCTACTCACTCAAGCCAGAGATTAACTAGTACAGCTAAACCCAACCTTTATGGATAACTTTCAACATGCAGAAATCAAAGTTTGATCTGGTTCAGGTCATAGATTTCATTGGGGCCCATCTGAATACCAGGGCATCCTATGCTTATCTGATGACAGACATGGTAGTGAGTCTAAGAAGTCATATCAAACAACTTCTAACCATACCTCTGCCTCCAGCCAGTCTGGTTCTCAGAACATTGGTTTCAGTGGCAGCCACTTTAACTCTTCTGCCCTTGGCTCATTTCCACATGAGGATATTGCTATGGACATTAGTTCAATGGTCACTGCTCAGGAATCCTCTCAGTCTTCCCATAAAACTGTCGTGAGTTTGCAAGGAATCTCTGCCTTGATGGCATCAATCTGCAGATGTTACTCAAGGACATCCATTCATCCTTCCATCCCCATCCCCAAACACCATGTTGACCGCAGATGCCTCCCAGCTTGGGAGGGGGCATTATCTGGGTCGAATAGTCCAAGGTACGTTGACGTACCAGGAGACCAAGTTGCATATCAGTGTACTGGAGATGAGACCGGTGGTTCTAGCATTGCAGGAACTTGACAGCTTTCCTCCTCTTGGGACTATTGCGATCCAGACGGACAACATGTCAGTAGTTTGATACATCAACAAACAGGGAAGAACCTGTTCCTACTCCTATGTCTTGAAACAGTGAGGGTTGGCAGTGGATGATCTCCACCAACCGCTTTCTGGTAGCAATGCACATTCTGGGGGAGTCTATATTAGCAGACCAGCTCAGTTGAGTTTTACTGACGCCTCATGTCTCTGAATCAATCAATGGCAGACATGATCTCCCACAAATGGTGTCTCCCCTGCTCTGATCTGTTTGCATCCCCATTAAACAACAAATGCAGCAGGTACTTTGCCTTGATCCCTCCTCATTGACAGTCACCTAGGGACACACTTGTCTATGCTTGGCCCTCCGGTCTTCTGTATGCCTTTCTTCCTATTCCACTAATTCCCAAGTTCTTACAGAAAGCTTTCAGGTTGCAGAGCAAAGTAATCTTCATTGCTCCCTTTTGGGCTCGACAAACCTGGTTCACCTTCTTTTGGTCTCATTTGGTTTTCCCTGTGATGAGATTGGATCCGGTCGCAGATCTGCTCTCTCACCCATCTGGGCATCCCCATCCGGACTTAGAAGACCTGAAGCTAACCGCATAGTTTCTCCACTTCCAATTATGGCAAGATATCACATGCTTTTTTTCCCCGTTAGAGAGATTTTGGTGGTCTCACATAGGTCTTCGACAGGGAAGATGTATAGAAGCAAGTGGAAAAGATTTTCTATTAAGTTGGAACAAAAACGTATAGACCCTCTTACAGTACCAATTGCCGCTGTTCTTGACATTTTGGCTTCTCTTTTCAGTGATGGAGCTAGTTTTTCCACTGTCAAAGTCCAATTATCAGTTATGTCCAATTTTCACATTGGTTTGCATTCCTTATCCCTTGCTTCTTCTAAGCTTTCTAAAGCATTCCTTAGGGGCACTTTCCTGCGCTGGCCCCCAGTGAAAGAACCTACTCCACCGTGGAATTTATTGATTATTTTGCAAGCTTTGGCCCACCCACACTTTGAGCCTGCAGCTAATGTGGATTTTAAAAGTCCTTTACTCTTTTTCTAGTAGATATTATATTGGCAAGAAGAGTGTCTTAACTTCAAGCCCTTTCTTCGAAATTTCCATATTTGATCTTTCACAAGGATTGTTGGATTGTTACACACTGTAAATTAATCCCTCATTTTTACCTAAGGCGGCTAAGGAAGGGAACATTAGTCAGTCCATCAATATTCCAATCTTTTTTCCCAGTTATCAAAACAAAGGTAAATATACTGTCCATTTGATTGATGCTCTCATAGACAGCTTCATTTTTATTTTCGCAGAACAGCCATTTGTGAAGTCTGATCAGTTGTTCGTATCCTTTTCATTGGCAAAAAGTGGGTAAATCTGTTACCAAAGTCTCACTAGCAAGATGGTTAAAAGACTGCATTACATTTATTTACTCTTCCAAAACATTCCTTTGCCAGGACGAATTAAGGCCCTCTCCACAAGGTCCATTGCTATTTCTCAGGTCTTTTGGTCTAGTGTATCTATTGAGGACATTTGTGCTGCAGCTACTTGGTCTACTCCCCACACGTTTATTATGCATTACAAATTGGACATCCTATCCAGGAGTAGAAGTGCCTTTGGCTCTGCTGTTCTTCAGAATATGCTTCCATGAGGGCCACCATGGATCTTAGTAGCTGGGGACTCTGTCCCACAGGTTAATGAACAATATCAGATAAAGAAGTTATGTTCTTACTATAACATTTTGCCTGTTTTGACCAGCTTCATTTCCATTAACCTTTCTATCCCCCCATCCCCCTATCCCTTGTCTTTGGGAAAACTGGTTGAATGTTCAAGGAAGTTCAGTTCCTTATATTGAGCTCCTGATGTTGTTTAATTTATATAATTGTGTATGTTTCTCTAGTGTAAATATTCTTATGTGCTATGCCTTTTGGCAAACTCGATCTGAGGTATGTTTAGGGTGCGGGGCTTTTTGGGTATAGGGAGGAGCTCAAGTCAGGAAGCTCAAGGTCTAGAAGAGTGGCTGATCGAACTGGGACCCACAAATTAATGGAAATGAAGATGGACAACAGATGGAATGTTATGGTAAGAACATAATTTCTTTGTTAATACAGTTTACCTGATGCCCAGAGATCCCAAGCTTTTAGACAGAGTGGTCCGTATTTTGTCCTCTTCTCAGAAGTTGTCTACTTGCAAAGTCTATGCTAGTAAATGGAGATGCTTAGCCTTTTGGGCTTCTTCTAAAGGCTTGGACCCCTTCTCAGCACCTTTGGAGGGTATCTTTGATTGCCTTGCTGACTTGTTTCATTCATTATCTATTATTCCATGTTTAAAATGCAATTGACAGCTGTTTCTAACTTTCACATTGGTAGAGACAATTTTGCCCATGATGGAATTGAAGGTTTCAAAGGCCTTTCTCAGGAGAACTTTTTATTGTGACCTCCTGTTCAGGACCCTGTCCCTCCAAGGGATTTACCTTTTATGCATTGTGTGTTGCTAGACCTCATTTTGAGCCTTCAGCAATGGTTTCTCTAAAGTGGTTGTCTTGGAAGGCACTTTTCCTGGTCACTGTTACTTCAGGCAGGAGTGTGTCAGATCTGCAAGCTTTATCTTCAGTATCGCCATATTTGGTCTTTTGTAAGATAGTGTTTTTGTCAGAATGGATGCTACTTTTCTGCCTGTTGAAATTGGAAAACAGTTTAAAATCAGATCAGGCCATTCACTTACCATTGTTTTACCACAAAACCAAGGCAAAAGGTAGAATACAACTGACCACAGATACCAAAGTGCAAAGCAGATTTATTACTCTGACGTCTCGGCTGAAAAAAGCCTTCAAGGAGTAAAAAACATCACAAACAAATATGCTTAAATACTAATAGTTGTAACTATAAAACAATTAAACAATTTAAATGAATAATCTCCAATTTAGCTCTTCGTTTAAACCATGGGGATACAAATGATCAAACTTCAAAATATATAATGCTTCTTTAAACAGAAGCATTTTTTAAAAATTATTCCTATCATATACTGAAACATTTATTTTTTTCCAAAATAGTACCTTGTAAACCTTCATTATTACTATTATGGAACTGTTTAAAATGAGTTGCAACAGAACTTTCCATTTTCTGATTATAAATATCTCTTGCATGCTCTAACAATCTTACTTCAAATGCCCGTTTTGTTTCCCCAGTATAGTATAAATTGCAAGGGCATTTAAGAGCATATATCACTCCTGCAGTATCACAAGAAAATTTATTCCAAGTTTGAAATAAGATATTATTGGTACTAGAAAACCTAGGAACTATGTATTTACAAGCTTTGCATTTTTTGCAACAAAAAGTACATGTAAGACACAAACTACCAGGTATATTTATAGATGGCAAGCAAAATTTGCTCTTAACTAAAAAACTATGAATACTTCTTCCTCTTCTATATGAAACACCAAGGTTGGCTTTTAACCAAGAAGAGACATTTTTTAATGAGCATAAATATTTCCAATGATATTTAACCTGCTCTATTACTGTATCACTAAAACATCTATAAGTAGTAACAAAATAAATCATATCCTTGTCACTTTTTTTTACCAGATTTAAATAATAAGATTATCCACAAACACTTGAAGAAGCAGCAATAAACAAACACAATCCAAGTACTTAACCAGTCTTCTTTATTCACTTTCTGGTACCTTGGCCTTTCGCCTTCAAAGGATCATAAAAATGGTATGCTATCAAGAGTATATATACACACATAATTGATTTTAATTAACACAGACATCTGCAGTTAATTAACTAAATGCTGAGATAATCACATTATTTTAAAGTGTCATTCACAATATATTTAATGGTAGAAACAGTATGCAAAAAAATGCCATTAGTTAAATAACTAGATAAATAAGTAAATATATAATTCCATCTATAACTTTAATAATAACATTAATATTCAACAAACTAAATACTAAGTTCCAAATTAAGTCCACCAGGTTTCAACGTATTATACTTTAGAATCATTTTGGTTTCCAATTCAAGTAATTTTTGAATATAAATTCCCCCACTTTCAAAACAAAATGGCTTACCCAAAATGCAAAATTTTAAACTATTTGTGCAACCATCATGTTTATCAAAAAACTATATATTGTGAATGACACTTTAAAATAATGTGATTATCTGAGCATTTAGTTAATTAACTGCAGATGTCTGTGTTAATTAAAATCAATTATGTGTGTATATATACTCTTGATAGCATACACTTTTTATGATCCTTTGAAGGCGAAAGGCCGAGGTACCAGATCGTGAATAAAGAAGACTGGTTAAGTACTTGGATTGTGTTTGTTTATTAAATAATAAGATTGTCTATTCTAGTTATAATGTTTCATGTTTATGACATTACATAATTTATCCCAGCTTTTTTCTAATAAACTATAACTATAGCCTCTATTGCTGAACATTCTAACAGTTGATGTTCTTCATCTCACATTGCTGCAGTCATAACCTGTGGGTAGTCCGCTGTCCTCGGTCGGCCCGAATACCAAAGTGTTAGGCTGGCGTCGGTCATGGTCACTCAGATCTGACGTCAGTACGCCATGGTATTAAAGCGCATGACCGACGTCATATCCTCAGTCTTTCTTGCCGCATGGTCCGTAGCAGAAGCAACGTTTGCAAGTGCCGTTCGGCGTTCTGAAATTTTCGTATTCTGAGTTTCAGACCGAAAACCAAGTTGGGCTAAGTACCCCGTTGGGGAATATTTTTGTTTTTTCTTGCCTCAGTTAATTCCGGATGTCAGAAAAAGTGAATAATTGTATTTCTTGTGGGAAACAGATACCGCATAGGGATTACCACTCTCTCTGTATTCCTTGTTTGGGGCCTGAGCACGACGTAGTCGGGTGTAGCTTTTGTGCTAGATTTAATAAGCGCACCATTAAACGTAGGTTAGATTGCGCTAGGCTTGTCTTCAGTAAGCGGTGTAATTACAATATGCCGTCGGATCTTCCGACGCCCGCTACCGCTAAGAAGCACAAGGAAAAATTGTTAAAGTCCAAGCAGGATGAGTCGTCCGTTCCGGACGCCGGTTCTTTAGAAACTACGGTGGAATCTGTGGATCCAGCCGAGGTTTCAGCTGAGTCTCAGGGGGAGCCGTTAATTTTGCAAGATGTGGCCTCTCAGGAGTCGGGTCAGGCTGAGGGGGCCTCTCAGGTTGCTGTACTCCCTTCTTTGCATAAGGTGGTTAGGCCTTCCCCTTCTGTCTCTAAGGTACCCTCCAAGGTCAGGCCTGGTTTGTCTTCCTCTGGTGTCAGTCCTAGTTCTGCAGGTTCTGTACCTAAAAAACACATGCTTAAAATGGCAGAAGATTTGATTTCCTTAATCAGGGGTTCTATGCCCCCTCCAGATAAGAGGCCTAGGGTGGAGCCAGAGGTGGAAAGTTTGGAACATACTTCAGATTACTCAGAGTCTTCGGCTGAAGACATTCAGGATTTTCCTCCTTATTCTGATTCAGACACAGAGGATTCCAGTCCTTCTGCTTCTCCTCCAGAGGATTTTTCTTTTTCAGAAACCCTGCATTCTATGAGGGAGCATTTTAAATGGGAAGGTCAGGATTTCTCAGATTCCCGAAAGAGGCTTAGGGAATTTTTGTTTTTACCACAACATCGGCCCTTGGCTATACCTCCTGTTTTGGATGTTGTTCAGGATGTTTTCTCTGAGGCTTCCCTTAATCCAGACTCTTTGCCTCCTGCACCAGTTAAACCAGATAGGTATTACAGAGTGCCAGAGGCTCATAAATATCTGTATAAGAGCCCAAGGGCTGACCCAGAAACCATTAGCCAGGGACCTAAGGGTGTCAGGGCTTATGTTGTAAAGAATCCAGTTCCTATAGATAAAGATTCTAGAGCTTTGGATAGGTGGGGTAAAAAAGTGTATACCTCTTCCACTCTAGCAATGAGGGCTTTGAATTGCCAGTTTCATATGTTGAAGTACCAGAATTTTCTTCTTACTCAGTTAAAATCTAAGGTAGATGCTTTGGCAGAGGGCATAGAGTGTAAGGAATTACAGGATTTGGTTCATGCCTCTGATCAGGTGGGTAAGCATTCTTTGCAGTGTGGTTTCGATGCTTTACAGGCTTCTTCCAGGGTGGCTGCCACTGGATCAGTTATTTGTAGGCACGCCTGGCTTAAGGATCAGAACTTGTCAGAGCATGTTAAAGCTCGAATTTTGGATGCTCCTCTGCAGTCTGAAGTTTTGTTTGGTTCTCCTGTGGAGTCAGTCTTAAAGAAAATGGAAGACAAAGCTAAGTCTATGCAGACTGTTAAGGATTTTTTGCAGGTGCAGCCCCCTAAGTTTAGCAGAAATTGGCCTACTAAGGGATGGGCTTACCCTTCTTCTGATTTACAGTCTAGGGGCAGATCTAGACGTGGTAGGGGCAGAGCTCAGGGTTCTTTCAGGCCTAGAACGTGGAGTTCCCCTGCACAATCTACAGGTGAGGCCAGGGGCCAGTCCTTTCATAAACAGACCCAATGACCTGCATCTTCAGCTGCCAGATCCTGCCTGTCTGGCAGCTCCTCTGGGAGAAAAGTTGGCACTCTTCAGGCAAAACTGTCTTTTAGTCACCCAGGACAAATGGGTGTTGGACATTATAGACCGAGGCTACAAGTTTTATTTCCACACATTGCCTCCTTTCAAAGGCATGCCAGACGTTCCTCCTCAGCAAAGGGTGGAGGCTCACAAACAGATTTCTTTACTTCTTCAAATGGGGGCTATACTGCAGGTCCCTCTGTCAGAAGTGGGCCTAGGATTTTATTCTCGCCTGTTTCTTGTACCAAAGAAAGGAAACACTTGGAGGCCAATTTTGGATTTATCTATCCTCAACACATACCTGGACATTCCAAAATTCAAAATGTTGACGTTGCAACAACTTCTGCCTCTGTTGGGCAAAGATCACTGGATGGTAACTCTGGATCTCAAATAGGCTTATCTTCATATTCCTATCAGGCCCAGTTGCAGGAGATTCCTGCGTTTTCGGGCTGGGACTTTACATTATCAGTTCTCTGCATTGCCCTTTGGCTTATCTACTGCGCCCAGGGTGTTCACAAAGGTTCTGGCTCCGGTGATAGCCTTCTTAAGGTTAAGAGGAATACAAATTTATCCTTATTTGGACGATTGCCTGATTCTTGCTCAAGACAAAAACAAGCTACTTCACCATCTACAGTATGTTATGGCAGTGTTAAGGTGCCTAGGGTATTCTGTGAACGAAACAAAGTCCAGTCTAGTACCCTCTCAGGAAATGTGCTTTCTGGGTGTGAGACTGAATACAGCCTCCCAGATGGCTTTTTTGACCCCGGACAAGCAAAGAAATCTTACACTTTACTTCCAACAATTGTCTCTACGGTCCAGGCTGACTGCAAGGACAGTCCTTCAAGCCTTGGGGTTCATGGCATCTTGTATTCTGGTGCTTCCCAATGCCAAACTGCATATGAGGAAGCTACAATGGTATCTCAAAAGTGTATGGACCAACACTGCCACGATCTGGACACTGTCATTCAGATAATACCTTGCATTCAAAAGGAATTTTTGTGGTGGGCTCAGGAATGTCACCTAAACAAGGGACTCTCTGTGACCCGACCAGAGGCGAGTCAGATCTTAACGACAGATGCCTCAGACAAGGCTTGGGAGCACACCTCAATGGAAAATGGGTTCAAGACACATGGCCTGCCAGACTTCAACATTTACATATCAACTTGAAGGAGATGTTAGCAGTCCAATTTGCATTGATGGCTTTCAAGGATCTACTTCACCCAGGACAAGTGTTGATTCAAACAGACAACACAACTGTCATGTGGTACATCAACAAGCAAGGGGAACCCATTCGTACCCTCTTTGCAGGCAAGCTATGATTTTGTGGGAGACTGCTCTCAGTTTACACCTCACTCTTCAGGCAAGGTTTCTGCCAGGAGCACAGAACTCCTTAGCAGATGTTTTGAGCAGACAGATGGTGGATCCCCATGAGTGGAAGTTGGATCCTCATGTATTTCGACAGTTGACAGTGATATGGGGGACTCCAGACATAGATCTGTTCGCTTCTCCACTAAATTTCCAGTTGCCAAAGTTTTGCACAAAGATGTTTCATCCAACAGCTTGGAAAGTGGATGCTCTATCATTCAGTTGGAGCAATCTTCACGTCTATGCCTTTCCTCCTCTGCCTCTCCTTCCCAAGGTGCTCTTGAAGGTCAGACAGGACAAGCCTTCCATGATTCTAATAGCTCCAGATTGGCCTCGGCAGCACTGGTACCCTCTGCTGAGGAGTTTGAATGCGGAGCCTTCTTGGCCTTTGCCTTCAATTCCACACCTTTTGTCTCAGGCAGGCAATCATTTCCTCAATGTCAGGATACAGTCCCTGCATCTAACAGCCTGGCATATTCTGTTCTAGAACCTGGAGGGTCGCAGCTTCCTCAACAAGTTTTGAATGTCATTTTGGAGGCCAGAAGGCCTAGTACAAGGAAAGTTTATGCTGATAAATGGAGGAGATTTTTATTTGGAGCAAAGCAAAGAGCTTTGATGTTTCCAGGCCTAATTTGAGTGTTTCTCTTCAATATCTTACAGAATTATTAGACAAGGGTTTGTCTTTCACCTCTGTAAAAGTTCATGCTGCAGCCATTTCTGCTCACTATGACTGTGACCCACCATTATTCTCTCATCTTTTGTTTAAGCAATTCCTTAGAGGGCAAAGAACATAAGACCCCCATGAGAGCTCCTACTCCTTCCTGGGATCTCAATTTTGTGTTGGAAAAACTTACTTTACCTCCTTTTGAACCTGCAGCTACATCTGAGTTGAAGTTTTTGTCTTGGAAGACTGCTTTTTTGTTGGCCATTACGTCTGCTAGAAGGGTATCTGAATTACAGGCTCTAATGGCAGTTGAACCCTTCCTCATTTTTCATAAGGATAGGGTATCTCTGCATACTAACCCTACTTTTATGCCTAAAGTGGTTTCAAATGTGGCCTTGAACCAATCTATTCATTTGCCTACTTTTTATGCTGATCCCCAAAATAAAGGGGAGAAAATTTTGCACACTTTGGATATTCACAGGCAGTTGCATTATTATTTGAGCAGGACTAAAGGGTTCAGACAGTCTCAACAGTTATTTGTTTCTTTTGCTTTGGGCTCTCAGGGGAAACCTGTTTCAAAACAAACTATTTCTAAGTGGATTGGCCATTGTATTGCTTTTTGTTATTCTCATCATGGTAAGGAGATTCCGGCTGGAATCAGACCTCATTCCACTAGGGCTACTGCCACATCTACGGCTTTTTTAAGGGGTGTAGCTACTAAAGATATTTTGGAAGCAGCTACTTGGAGTTCAGTGCACACTTTTTCTAAACATTACCATCTCCCTCTTTATTCCAAATCTAGGGCTGGGTTTGCCACTGCAGTCTTACAGGGCATGTTAGCAGCTCCCAATGCTTTATGATTTTGCCAACCTCCCTTTACCTTTGCTTTGGGATTCTACCCACAGGTTATGACTGCAGCAATGTGAGATGAAGAACATAGTACAGTTTTGTACCTACCATAAATGTAGATGTTCGAAGATCCACATTGCTGCAGTCCAATTCCTCCCTCCTTCCCATCTGTAGTTTGGAGTGGTTGTATAGTTTGGGTTGTAAATATTGTTTGTACATGGGTTTTGGAGGTTTTTCTGTTTTTGGCTATGGCCTTTCTTTTTAGGGCCTTCTGACATCTGGGGCAAGAAAGACTGAGGATATGACGTCGGTCATGGGCTTTAATACCATGGCGTACTGACGTCAGATCTGAGCGACCATGACCGACGCCAGCCTAACACTTTGGTATTCGGGCCAACCGAGGACAGCGGACTACCCACAGGTTATGACTGCAGCAATGTGGATCTTCGAACATCTACATTTATGGTAGGTACAAAACTGTACTTTTGAAGTTCACGTCTAAAGTCTCCAAGATTATTACATAATCTGAAGATCCTAAGCATTTCCCCAAATGGAAGAGATGTAATAATATGTGAAGGATGACAACTATCACCATGTACATACCGAGTACCAGTATCAAACTTCCTATGTACGGAAGTAAGAAGTTCAGTACCATTCTTAATATTCAACACCACATCCAGGAAAGGTATACTAATACCCAATATGAGACCATCAAATTGTAAACCAAATCTATTATTATGTAACGTCTCAACAAAATAGGATACCTTTTCTGAACCACCTTCAGCTATAAAAATTAAATCATCAATGTATCGAAAATATCTAATAATATGATCACAAAAATATATTTCTGTATATGTATTAATTTTCAAAAAGGCCCATACATAAGTTAGTGTACATGGGGGCAAAGGCAGCCCCCATAGCTGTACCTTTTTTCTGTCTATACAAATCATTATTAAGTTCAAAGAAATTGAGTTAGAAATGAACCAATTATACTATATATTCCGTCACTGGAGAATTCCCCAGAAAAAAATCTTAGAGCTTCCATACCAAAGTCATGGCTAAGATTTGTATATAAAAGGTACATATTTTCATTCCATCTAACATTACTTATTTTAGTCAAAAAATCAAATACTTCACGTATATAAGATGGTAAAACAAATACTGCAGGAGCTAAATAACTGTGTAAAATATTCACAACGTGAAACTTGTAGTTCTCCCAGGTGGATTAATTAAATGTTTATGTATTTTGGGGAGGCAGTAAAAATGGGCCATTCTACATCCATCTGTTTTAAATTTCCTTTTAACATCTTCTTCAGAAAAATAGCCCAACCTCTTCCCCTTCTGTAGTAATTCACCATATTCTACTAAAGCTTGTTGATATATAGGCAGCTCTACCTTTTCATATGTTTCATAATCCTCCAAATGTTTCATGCACATATCTAGATAATGGACATAATGCATGATAACCAGCTTATTTCCCTTATCCGACGGTTTAAAAATCATCTCACTCATTTTACTTAATTTTTTCAGAACTTCCCATTCCAAAGCAGTGAGGTTGTAATTAACATTGTCTATTCCTATTAAAATCAATTAAAGCATCTTCTATCTCAAAATTCAACATATTAGAACAGTGAGCAACCTCTTCGTTCAAAAAAGGAGGTAAAAATTCACTGACTACATGAACATTGTGTGCATCTAACTTACAATACGCATTCGGTGAAACATCAGAGTCACAGGTATAAAAACTATCAAAAGATGTATTCCTACTATCCTCACTATTAATTAAATCATTTTCCACATAAGTATCCTTAAAAAAAATACTTCAAATGCAATTTCCTACTAAATTTAAATGCATCACATTTTATGTCATAACTCCTAGGAAGCACTGTAGGAATAAACTTTAGACCGCGGTTTAAAACCACCATTTCACAGTCCGTAAAACAATGTCCTGATAAATTGATAACATAACTGTCTTTGGAAGGTAAAAAATCAACTTTTACCTCTTTTATAACCCCTCTGGGGCGTGAAAGTCCCTTTGGAAGTATTCTTGTTGTTCACGGATCCGTTTTGTACCCTGTCTATTGCCCCTGTAACTGTTGTTGCCATTCCGAAAAGTTTGTTGTAAACGTTCCATTTGTTGTGCAGGGGGTAGGTCAGGGTATTCTTCTTGATTATCCAGCTCTTCTTCTCCCGAAGTCGGGTGGCCATCTGAAAACGAAGAATTATACACATACGGGCCCTCACCCTGTTTTTGAAATCTTACATGTTGACGAGCTTTCTTCCGATTGGTCCTGGAGAGAAATGCCTTTCCATTCTCATAATCATGAAGATCCCAAATTAATGTACGTTTTTTCCTTTCTACCAAGTCTATTTCATATCTTTTAAGTTTAACATTGATGTCATTTAAGAAAGCATCTCGGACATGGGCATACTTTCCTGTAGAAATAGTATTACAGACTTTTTTAATTTGATCTTTCAATTCAAGTTGCTTTACCCTGTCACGATCTAACAGGATGTTGACCCATTCTAAATTACACCTATGTGCTGCTGCTATCCAGCGTTTATGAAATTGGACATCAGCAGCATTCTGTAGATCGAAGGGCAAAGTGGGATCTTTGAAAACCCTTAGCCCCCTTGGTGTAATGTCTAAGTCAATATACTTTTGTAAGCCAGACATATTAAAGAAAGTAGAAGTCTCTTTCCATATGAATTTTTCTAACTGATCAAAAAGAGACTTACTTTCTTCTGGCATACTTGTCGGTAATTTTCTTCCAACAGTGTCAAATGGATTATGACGATGCTTGTTTCTATCCTGCTGCTATCTATCCCATGTATTCAGAGCTGAGGGTCCATTCACAGCCCCATGGTTAACTTGTAAATTGTGATCCAGAGCGGAATTGAGAAAATTGTCCACCGATAATTGAGAGCCATCGCCTATAGTCTCTCGAAGTACACGAGGAAAATTATATTGTGGATCTGTGGCCATAAAAACAAGAAGTTTCACCACAAAACCAAGGCAAAAGGCAGAATACAACTGACCACAGATACCAAAGTGCAAAGCAGATTTATTACTCTGATGTCTCTGCTGAAAAAAGCCTTCAAGGAGTAAAAAACATCACAAACAAGTATGATTAAATCCTAATAGTTGTAATTGTAAAACAATTAAACAATTTAAATTAATAATCTTCAATTTAGCTCTTTGTTTAAACCATGGGGATACAAATTATCAAACTTCAAAATATGTAATGCTTCTTTAAAGAGAAGCATTTTTTTTTAATTATTCATATCATATACTGAAACATTTATTTTTTCCAAAATAGAACCTTGTAAGCCTTGATTATTACTATTATGGAACTGTTTAAAATGAGTTGCAATAGAACTTTCCATTTTTCTGATTGAAAATATCTCTTGCATGCTCTAACAATCTTACTTTAAATGCCCGTTTTGTTTCCCCAGTATAGTATAAATTGCAAGGGCATTTAAGAGCATTTATCACTCCTGCAGTATCACAAGAAAATTTATTCCAAGTTTGAAATAAGATATTATTGATACTAGAAAAACTAGGAACTATGTATTTACAAGCTTTGTATTTTTTGCAACAAAAAGTACCTGTAAGACACAAACTACCATTGTTTTCCCTGAATTTTCAAACAAAGGAGAATATTTGAAAATTAATATTTTATTTGAATAGAATCAAGTCCTTCAGAAAGTCTAATCAGTTTCTCATTTTCAAAGGCCTGGTTAAGAAAGCCAGTGTTCAAGTCTGTTCTGAGTGGTTGGCTGATTGCAGTTCATTTGGAGATAGAAAAGGCTTTGCGTTGCAAACCAAAGGGTCACTCCATTAGGGCTGTGACTACCTCTATAGCTTTTATCTCGAAATCTGCTGTGTGTGACATTTTTGCTGCTGCTGCTACTTGAGTGGGTCCACACACCTTTGTATCTCACTACAACCTGGCTGTTGAGTCAAGGTCTGGGGCTCCCTTTGGTCCACCATATTTTGGAATGTGTTCTCATAGAACCTCCCTAGGGTACATCCTAAATCTTCTGCTGTTCCTCCTGTTTTGACTGTGTTGTTGGATGAATTTTCCAATGCTTCTAAGGCTCCAGACTTTAAGCCCCCTGCTTCCAAGAAACCTGACAGATTCTATAGGATGCCTGAGGACTGTAAATTTTTGTACAAGTGTCCTTCTGTTGACCCCTCGGTGGTGTCTGTAGCCTCTGCCAAGCCCTCTCAGCTGTTTCCTTCTCCCAAGTTACTGCCCTCTGATAAAGGTAGCAGGACCATGGAAAGAATAGGCGAGAAGGTTTACACATTTGCTGCCTTGGCTTTTAGGGCTGTTAATTATCAGACCCATATGTCCAGGTACTTGTTTGCTGTCCCAGGCTGGTCAGGTTATTATCTGATCTTCCGCACTCTGAGAGTCTAGGGTCTTCCTCCCAGGTGGCTTCCTGCTAGGCACTTCCTACCAGGTGGCTTGTCATTCGATCAAGTGTAGTTATGATGCAGCAGATGCTTCCTCTAGGGCTGCTGCTCTTGGGTCAGTGATGCGTGGGTATTCTCGGCTTTGGCTTCAACCTTTGCCTGGTGATATTAAGGCTAAGTTGATGGATGCCCCTCTTGATAATAAACACTTGTTTGTTGGATGTGCTCCTGATATGTTTAAGTCCCTTCTGGGTAGCTTTACAGGAACTTAAACATGTGTTTGTCTCTCCTGTGCCTAAATTTCAGAGAAACTACCCCAATAAGTCAGCCTTTGTTCGCAGGCAATCTTGCCCTCTTCCTAAGGGTAAAAAGGGTGGCAAGCAGACTCCTTCTGTTAACGGTACTCAGACAACAGTGCCTCAGAACTCTCCTTTTCCAGATAAACCAGGTGCTGTCTGACAACCCTATTCTTCTCAGCCATTTTTCTGTTTCTCTGCCTGTCTCTGTCTCTTTTCCTGATTTGTAGAAAACTGCTCCAAACTCCAAATACCACTAAACCAAGCAAAAAACACGAAAGCGAGGACAATTGCAGGCAGAAAAAGATCCTCCAATTTTATTGACACACAAAATCACGAAATAATAATTCACAGAATGAACGCCTTCACAGTTACAGCGTTTTCGTCCAAATGGACTTCATCAGATAAAATCACCTTTTACTTAATGGTATTTATATATAAAACCAATAAAAACTTGCACCAATCGTTAATCTATCTCATTTGAAACGTACAAATCAACCTACAAGCTACTGAATAAATAATTAGTTCATCACTTCCTGTTTCCATAAAAATTGATTCTTAGTTGTAAATAAATAGACTTTTAAGTAAATAAATAAATATAATTAATACATTAAAAACTCCTGAGAATGTTGACTGTTTATAAATATTCTATTATCATGTTAAAAATGTTAAAAAATGTTCATAAAAAAACCTTATTGAAGAACTGTTTTAACCTGAATGCTTAATACAAATGTTACCTAAAATACAACAAGGGTGCCACCTACTGTCAAAATCTAGTAATGGAATACAAAAATATCACACTCTAGCAGATCTGATTTTCAAGAGGGGCAAAATGGAAATGTATTCATTTAGCCCTGGTTTTTTATTTGCCTCCAGGGTCACTTGCCACCATAATTCTTTGTAGGCAATATTTTCCTCCCAAAGGCCTCCTCTTATATTTCTTTTTATTTGATCTAAGACAAAAAATTGGAATTTGGCCCCCACACATGTCTTAGTATGCCTATAAATAGCATTTGTTTCTTTTCCCTTTTTAACATCATACATGTGTTCATAAATGCGCCTCTTTAATGTCCTTTCCGTCTTTCCTATGTAAAAAGAAGGACATTCCATGCAAATAGCCAAATACACCAGCCCTATAGATTCACAATTGTAATAACCCTTACTAGTTATGCACCTTCCCCTGCTGGGCAAAAAGACTTTTTCTCTGTTTATAATATGTACACATTGTTTGCATTTGCCACATTTGAAAGTTCCAAGTTTATCCCTAGTTCCAAATTGACTTCTCTTATTACCACAATTATTATTTTCCAAGATCCCTTTTATACTTGCTGTATTTTTGAATACTATTCTTGGTGTCTCCTGTGGCAACCCATCCAAATCCGTGAGGGCCCTAAATCTCTCCCATTCCTTTTGGAATGTGTTTTTGATGTTTTTATTCAATAAATTATATTCTAGAACCAAGGATTTTTGAAAATTTCCTTCTTTCTCCACCTCTTTATTATTCTGCTCACCATTCTTACCAAAAGTGGGTTCAAACCTCCCTTTTCTTCCTTCTTCCACTTCAATTCTGATATTTTTGATAAATTCGGGTGGGTATTCTCTTTCTAGGAACATTTTCTCTAACAAATCACATTCTACTTTAAATTTTTCCTCATTATTTGTCATCCTAGACCCTCTCACAAATTGCCCTTTCACTATGTTTTTTTTGCAATATATTGGGTGGGCACTTTTGAAGTGCAAAAATGAATTCACATATGTGGGTTTTCTATAGACTTTTGTTTCAAACATTTTGTCACTTTTTGTAATTTCCACATCCAGGTATTGAATATTAGTTTCAGAATAAATATAAGTGAATTTTAAAAATTCTGTAGTCTTTTCTATATATGTAATAAATTCATCCAAAACATCCTTACCCCCTATCCAAAAAATTATAATGTCATCAAGAAACCTCTTGTATAAAGTCCAGAACTTTGCATAGGGGGAGTTCAATACATACCGTTCCTCCCAGTTTGCAAGAACTAAGTTGGCAAAGGTAGGTGCACAGGCTGCCCCATTACTCGCCTTGTAGCTGTCTAAAAAATTCACCATTAAAAGTTAAATAATTATTTTTAATACTAGGTCCATTAAACCTGTGCACTACCTTTTCTTCTAAAGTCAACTTACTATCCCCAAAAATTTCCTCTTCAAACATTCTTATACCAGCCTCATAAGGTATAGATCCAAATAAATCAACAATATCTATTGTGACAAAAATCAATTCTTCACTGTAAAAACTATTATTCAGCCCTCTCAGTAAGTCCCAAGAATCTTTTAAAATGGCTCTCTTTTCTAGCCATATGTGTTTGGCCTTTTGGTCCACATATTTTGCTAAAGAATTGGTTTTGGACCCTCCCGCTGAGACAATTGGTCTCAGTGGGGGTCAAACTGTTTATTGTGTATCTTTGGTATACCAAAGATGGCTGGTATAATAGGCTTCTCTATTTTCAAAAAGGAAAAAGTTTTCATATCAAAGAGGTTTTCGTTTAACATGTCTTCTAAGATATTATCAATACGTTCATAAGCAGTCTTAATTTCATTTAATGAGACTGTACTATATTTAACTTCATTTCTTAATATGTCGTTCATCTTTCCTTCATACAAAATAACATCCATCACAACTATACTCCCGCCCTTATCGGGTTTCATTACCCTTACATTTTTATTGTTTTTCAACTCTTCCAGCTTTTTATATTCTTGGGGGTTAAGATTGTAGTGTACTCTATTTTGTTTCACATTTCTTTCCATCTTCCTAATTTCATTCTCCATAATAAATTCAAAGTTCTTCAACTGATTATGAATCGGGGGGTTAAAGGTGGATTTTTTTACTAACTGATTCTTATTATTGTTAACATTTCCTATTCCCAAAGTATTTATACCTATCCCTTCCTTGTGAAATAACAATTCTAAATTCATTTTCCTAAGAAAAAGTTTCATATCAATTAATGTCTGAGTTGAATTGCCTTGGGTAAGTGGGATAAATTTAAAACCTTTCTCTAAAAGCTTAAAATGCTCAACTTTTAACACAATATTGCTAAAATTATAAATGGTGAACCCCTCAAGGGTATTAGTGTTTTCTTTAACTTCTATTTCAGGTGTATTCACATTTGGGTGGGGGGTCTCTAATAAAATGGTCTCCCCCTCCCCCTTCTCCCCCCTCGTTTCTGAAAATTTCCATAACTTCTGTTGTTTTCCCATCTCCCTTCTACATACCTATCAAGGGGTGGAAATTCAACATCATATTCATTCACATTAGTTTCCATCCCTTCCTCATTTTCGTAGTAATTTTCTACCACTTTATTATTTTTGTTATAATATTTAGGGAAATTATTATTATAATACTGTTTTCTAAAAAGTGGGGGTTTTGGGTAACAAACTTGGGTTTCATATTCATGAATATCCCTCCTTAATTTGTCCATTTTTCTGTCCACCAAAATCTTACATTTATTGTCAACATCATCCTTTAATTTAAAATACTTTTGTCTTTCCATTTCTATTTCAAACATCAAGTCATTTTTAATAGAAACATCCAAAGAATCAATTTGTGCTTGTAGGTTTTCCAAATTCCTATTATTCTCCTCTACAATTAATTTAACAATGTTCAAGCCACATGTATTAAATACTGCTAACAGTTCCTTATGAAAAATGGAGCCAGCTTGCACATTGTTCGGATATTTCCAGGTCCTAAGACCTTTAGGTACAATATCACGTTTTAGGCATTCATCCAAATATGCATTTTCAATGACAATACTTTTATATTTGTGCAACAGTTTGTATAAATTGTCCATCTTCTTATGGTAAGAATCCATGTTGTTACCATTAGGTAATCTATTACCAGAAATTTGAAAGCTATATTGTGCTTTCAACCAGTCTTTCAAATCAACAGTTTTTTTATGGCAAACAGTACCTGGTAAAGAGCGCCTTGTGTCCATTTGTTTCTTTTCAGCGCTCGACACGCCACGTTCCTGTGTATCCCCATAAAGGATACCGGGTGTAGCTCTTGATTGAAGCTACTGCGTTTGTTCATCTCCTTCTCGGCCTTTCTACCACTTAAATCCTTCCGCTTACTCCTCGGACGTTAGCCACTTGTTCTTCATATCCATTACTCATTGCCACCGCGCTCCTTTCACCTCCTGGTTCAACATAGATTTGCAAAGGGGTGTTAATAGGTCTATGAGCTCACTTAGTTGACCAATGAGCTTCCTAGACTGCCCCGAGTCCGTTGTCTCATTACTTCTCCCCTGCGTCTCCGCTTCCATATCAGCACTACCAACCAAGAAACTGTAGAAAACTGCTCCAAACTCCAAATACCACTAAACCAAGCAAAAACACAGGCGAGGACAATTGCAGGCAGAAAAAGATCCTCAATTTTATTCGACACACAAAATCACGAAATAATAATCCACAGAATGACGCCTTCACTTTCGTCCAAATGGACTTCATCAGATAAAATCACCTTTTTACTTAATGGTATTTATATATAAACTTACCAATCGTCAGAAGCTGCTGAATACAAACTCCAAATACCACTAAACCAAGCAAAAAAAAAAAGAAAACCACGGCGGGGACAATTGCAGGCAGAAAAAGATCCTCCAATTTGACACTGAAATCACGAAATAATAATCCACAGAATGGGCAGCATTCCACAGTTACAGCGTTTTTACGTCCAAATGGACTTCATCAGATAAAATCACCTTTTACTTAATGGTATTTATATATATATAAAACCAATAAAACTTGCACCAATCGTTAATCTATCTCATTTTGAGGCATTACAAATCAACCTACAAGCTGCTGAATAAATTTATTCGGTAGCTTGTAAAACCATTCTTCAAACAGACGAATAACGTTGGTCTATTTACAATGATTTGCGCTCACCATTAAGTAAAGGCGGTACCTCGATAATCCATTGAACAGCTATGACATTCGTCAATGGATATAAATGATTTGACAATCAGCAAGGCAAGAGGTCCTGCCGGTGTCTACGCTTTTAAATGTTTTAACAATTTAGTATTGAGCAGAATTTTCTGATTCTTCAGTTAATACTGGCGGGGACAGCGGGGCTGCAGTCATGTTCAGGGTGGTAACGTCGATGAACTGACGGCGACGGCGATGAGTGACGGCTGATCCGCGGCCCGCCGGGCATCGTGAGGTGCAGACGTCAGTGTCGGCGCTGGGCAGGTGGACGCAGGCTCTTCAGGCGCGTTGCGGTTGAACTGGTTGGCACAATGTAACTTTCAATTTCTGTGTTGCACAATGGTGACAACGCGGTTCTTCGCAGAGGCTGGACGGTTATATAAACGTTGCAAATGGTATTGTCATTGATGCATGTTCGGATGGTCTTCGCGGCTGGTCTTGGGACCTGGGTATCCGGGCAGTGACTGCTCCGGCCACGGGCTGATGGCGTGTTGTACGTATTGACGGGCGATGGGGTGATTGGCCAGAGAATAATGGGCTGGAAAACCTGGCACGAATTGATTCTTTGGATGTTTCAATGAAATGACGATGTTGGCTGAAAGCGGAAGATATTTTGGGTGAGATGATGACAATAAATGTGGATACGGTGGTTTAATGAACAAATGAAGGAGATATTCGCCAGATATGAAATTAATTTAAAACCAGCACAGAAGACGTGTTATGTTCAATTGTAACAGAGACGTGGGGTCAGTGGAGAGGAAGCGGAGATGGAGGCTGATTGAATAGCAGTGTTGGTCTTACCGATGGGCCAGTGGGGTGACGGAAGTTATGGAGGTTACAGAGGGAGAAGGGGAGGAGGACTCATTGTCAGAGACCCCTGTGTGAATGCCTGCAGTGGGGGTCAAAGAGCTGTAACCTGCCAGTTCACCATTACAGGGCACAGCACAGTGTGTTGGAAGTGACCTGGCACAGAAGAAGGTTTTGAAACCCCGCTGCAAGACAGTCCAACTCCAGACGATCGGTCAGTGCTCAGGCCTCATGGGAAAATGAATTCAAGTGTTATTCTGAGGGAAGGACTCATTCTGGGCTCTTTGAATGAGAAGTGCTGGCACAATAAAATCAGTGATAAAAATCCACCTGTGGAATCGTAATGTTGAAGAACTGAGGAATATTATGGAGAATAAAATAGGAAAGATGGAGAATGGTGCTGCAGTCTTGAGAATGGGACGGAGGTTGAGGGATGAGCGACGAGGAGGCTGTGGGTGGATGTGGGAGGGGGAAATGGGTTGACATGGTACGGTCGATGGGCGTGGTGGGAACTGGCAGGCGTGGAGACATTAGGCGAGCCTGTGTTTTCGCTTTGAAATGGAAGGCCTGACCGTCTTTGGTGTGCAAGATACCTGGGGCCCAACCCGGACCCCGCAGGGACCAGTTGTCTCGGCCGGAGAATTGAAAACAATTCTTTGACATCGTGGACCAGGCAAACACATATGACTGGAAAGAGGCCGTTCTTGGAACGCAGGAGGGGCTGAATAATGGTTTTGATGGTCACCAATGATGACCATTGAACTGACGGATCTATACTATAATTCAGTATAAATGTTTGAAGAGAGGGCCACAGAGATAATGAGGATGGGCAGAAGGGTGGTGTGCTGGGTGGACAGGCTGACAAAATGATTGACAGTGGTGGTTTGGACGCGGCTGAGGCAGTGGGGGCAGCGCAGTTCTTGCAGGCTGGGAGGCAGTGAACTCTGTGCAGGTTCTGGACTTGAGAGGTTTCTTGACATTATATTTTTTGGATGAGAAGTGAGCTGGATGGTTGTGCATGTATGAGAAGAGACTACAGGGCCACCCAGGATTCACTTATATTCTGAGCTGATACTTACGGATATTGGTGAACAGATATTTGAGCGGGGTTATGAAAACCCACATGTCAATTCATTTTGCGCCAGATGCCTGCAGAAAAACATGGGGCTGTTGGGGCGGCAAATAACGGGGAAGAACAGGTATTGGAAATAATTTCCTGAAAGGAATGCCACCGAAGACTATCAAAAATATCGGGGTAGTGGAAGAAGGAGGTTGAACACCATTCAATCGAGCAGAAACAAAGGAGAGAAAGGGTCTCAAAATCACTAGTTCGTGTTGTGAATAAAGGCATCGAGAGCACATTCAAGGAGATAAGGAAGACGGGGCCCTCACTTGGAGTTATACAGGAAGACACCAAATAGTTCAAAAGCCACAACATATAGGGATGTGGAAAATGTGGTGTGTGACAAAAGAATCAGACTCAAACTGAACTTCAAATATTGGCCGAAATGCAAACAATGTGTGCATATGAAACAGAGAAAAGTCTTTGCCAACGAGAGAATGCATAACAGAGGCGGGGCCAGCCTGATAGCCAGACATCTGCTGGGCTGAGTGTGTTGTTGTTACGTGGAATGTCCTTCTTTATGGGAAAGGCAGGCGCATTTGGTGCATGCTTGATGAGGAAAAACAAATGCTGTTATAAACTGAACTGTGTGTGAGGAGCAAGTCAGTACCTTAGATCAAATAAAAAATAGTGCTGAGGAAATGTGCCACCTGAGAGCCGTAATTGACAGCGACCTGGGCTGGGCGGCTAAATCAGACTCACATTTCCGACCCCGCCCTCTTAATCGGATCTGCTAGGTATTCCGTACTGAACACGACGATATTTATGATATGAAGTGACGTTGTGATGGCGGTCCGGGCGGACCCCAACAGGTTTTTATGAACGACCTGGCGACACAACGCGATAGGCGGTATAGGCATTGCGATCTCGAGGGCACAGTGTTGTTGCCGAAATCTGTTGTTACGACTGAATCAATTTTGTGAGCGCGGAAGTGATGAACGGTATTGTTCAGTAAAAAGGGTGGCAAGCAGACTCCTTCTGTTAACGGTACTCAGACAACAGTGCCTCAGAACTCTCCTTTTCCAGATAAACCAGGTGCTGTCTGACAACCCTATTCTTCTCAGCCATTTTTCTGTTTCTCTGCCTGTCTCTGTCTCTTTTCCTGATTTGCTACAAATTACTCCAGATTCCTGAATCCTGCCCATTATTTGCTAGGGGTATTTTATGATTTTGAAATCCCATCACTCTTTTATGGGTATTCCTCAGTCACCTGTGGAACAACTCTCCTCCTTTCCAGAGGTGCTTTGGGACCTTTTCACTCTCAGGGTACTATTCAAAAGGTGCCTGGGTCTGAAAGGGGGAGGGGGTTTCACTCCAGGATGTTTCTAGCACCCAGAAAAGAGGGTACTTTGAGACCAGTACTAGATCTCTCTTATCTAAACACTTTTCTGAAGGTGCCATCCTTTCAAATGTTTTCCCTTGAGACTTTGTTCCCTGTTTTACTTCCTCAGGCTTATATGGTGTCTCTGGATATCAAGGATGCCTGTCTCCATATTCCAATCCATCTCCTTTCTAGGCCATTTTTATGTTTATGTGTTACTTCCTGGCAGATCTGCTTTGTCCATTGGCCTTTCCATTGCCTCAAGGGTATTCACCAAATGCCTTGCTCGTGTGATTGCTTTTTGCAGGATTTAGAGGATCCAAGTATTTCCTTACTTGGACGACCTCCTGTTTCAGGCATTCTCTCCAGAGATCCTGTTGAAAAATTTATTTTGCCATTTCCCTTCCTGCAAAGCCTGGGGTTCACAATAAACTTCCAAAAGTCTCTTCTGGCTCCTCAGGACCATGTTTTTTTTGGGGTGCAGGATTCAGATGGTGCTTATGCTGGCATCTGTACCTTCTCCCAAGGCCTTGATCCTCATTTCCTTCTTTCCAACTCTTTTTCCTCTGGCCACTTTTACAACCTGGGAGTTTCTGATAGCTTTGAGATTCATGGCATCTACCCATCCCTATGCTCCCTCTGGCCAGACTCCACATGAGAAAGTTTCAGTGGTGTCTGAAGTCATTTTGGAAACATGGTGCATCCCGTAGAATTTGTAGTTCCTCTTCTACCTTGTCTCAAGAAGAAACTTCACTGGTGGATCCAGGAGTTGTCTCTAAATCCAGGGCTGCCTTTTCATTCCCCTTTTCCATCTCAGGAGCTGTTCACTGATACTTCAGACATGGGATTGGGAGCAGCTTTTGGCTTCCTAAAGGTGCAAGGGGTTTGGTCGCCTCTTCAACAGAAAGAGTACATCATTGTCAAAGATGAGAGCTGTTCTGCTGGTGCTTCAGACTTTTCATCCTCTTTTCTGCCCAGGACCTCTCAAGCTATTTCCAGACAATACCACTGTGATGTATGTAAACAAACTGGGGAGACAAGATCTTTGCTGGTTGGCACTCCTTGTGTGGGATCTTGCTGTCCAGTATCAAGTGACTCTTCAAGCAGTTTATATTCCCTTACATCAAAATATTGTGGCAAACACTCTGAGCAGGTCCTTAACTCAGTCCCAAGAATGTATGCTTCACAGGGATGTGTTGCTGGACATTGTCCACCAGTGAGGTAGTCCTCAAGTAGATCTCTTTGCCTCCTCTCTGACCAGACAACTTCCTCTGTTTTATTAAAAAAAAACTAACAAGCAGGTGGTCACCACTGCTTAACTCTTAAATAAAAACAGTAAATTTATTAAGGTAAACGTTAGCAGAGATGGTAAGCTCTTTCACAGTTATCAAACAGCTTCATGAGACCTAAATACAAAAACAGTGCAACGCTTATTTAAAGCTGTTAACAGCCAATAAAAACTGAACATTCAACAATTAATACCATTTCTAGGGTCATTATGCAATAAATACTTATTGCACAACTATGCAATTATGTCTGCAATACTTGATTAAACAATTGAAAATAAACATTACAAAATGCTAAACAAACTTATTAAAAAACTTATTAAAGAACTTATTAGAAAACTTCAATGGGGGAGTGGCCGAGCCTTGAGGACAGGGTTTAAAGAGACACGCTCATTTATGCCAGGAATCTTATTTACATTGAGATAAATAATCCAACAATGTTCCTTCATTTTCATCAAAGTCCTAAAATCATCACCTCTAATGTTAGGGCTAAGAACTTCCAGGGCAAAAAACTTAACTGTGCCTGTGGCCACAATTAGAGACATGCTAGGCTAAGGCATTGTTCAGATTCTTGTTTTTGATATCATTTACATGCTCAGGATTCCTTTCTTTAAACAGTCTGTTCATTTTCCCAATGTAGCTTTAAATTCTAGTCATTTTACCAATGTAGCTTTAAATAAGCATTGCTTTGTTTTTGTATTTAGGCATGATGAAGCAGTCTGACTGTGAAAGTGCTTACTGTCTCTGTTAACATTTATTGTTTTTATTTAAGAGTTAAGCCGTGGTAATTGCCTACTTTATTTTACATTTGTTAACCGGGGGTGTCTGAGCCGAAAAGGCCTTTTTTCAGCAGAGGCCCGGGGAGAAATGCTCCGCATAGAAAAATTACAGATACATTTAGTTATGTAGACATGATCAGTATACACACAAATTACAAAAGACATTTTTTTGCAGTTTTATGCAGCACATCAACAGTTACAGTGGAGAGAACAAACAAAAAATATTAATTTAAAAATAAAGGTAATTAATAGAGTTGTGGTGTACATCTGAAATTTGGAACATAGGTAGAATACATGCATATAGTACACAGGTACAGTACATACGTTGTAGATTAGCCAGTGTTTGTGAGTAAGACTGAAAACTATTATCAAGTACTCTAGGTTTAGTATGTGTATCTTACCTGCTTTCACTAGCCTGGGGAGCAATCATGGCACTGCCAACTTTGCTTGAGATGTTGCCTGATGAGGTCTTTAAGGGAGGCTTTGGACGATGTGTTTTGAATGCTAGTGGGGACAGAGTTCCATTTTTTGGCCACTGAACTACTATATAGTGCATCTCCAGAGCTGTTGTAGCTGTTGGTGACTTCTAATAGTAGTTTGCTTGATGATCTAAGAGGCGTTTTGGCTGAATGATGTTGTACTAGGTTTTTTAGGGCAGGACACATTGGGAAGGTAATAGATCGAATGACAGTGGCAGAGCTGATTGTACGTTAGGAGGTTGGGCAGTTCAATCTAGTGGAGCTGTCTTAGTGATGAGTTCTGTATGAGCAATTTGCAGCAAAGCGGGCAATTCTGTTATAGCAGGCTTCCATTTGCGTAGTTCAGTTTTGTTGAGATTAGTCAGAATGGGAGATGCATATAGTAGGGTGGATAGAAGTTGGGAGCGAGCAATGGCTGATCTTGTGTTGGCAAGAAATGGTTTGATACGGTAGAGTGATCCCAGTTTGGCATGTACTTTTTTAATCGTTAAGTTGAAATGACTATCAAATTTTAGGTGGGAGTCTGTGGTTATTCCCAATAGCTTAGCCTGTGCCACTGGAACGATTGGAGTAGCATTTGTGGAGTAGATAGTGAATTGACTGTTATCAGTGTTTTTGTTAGAACTGGTTATAATCATAAGCTGAGTTTTCTTTGAACTGAAGATAAGTTGTGCTTTGGTAAGGTAGTTTTCATTGTCAGAGAATGCTAGTTGAGTTGTTTGCATGAGGGTGGGAATGTTTTGTGCAGCACAGATTAAGGTAGTTTCATATGCATACTGAATGATTGATGCATGCTGTGTGGAGGTATGGAGGTCATTTGTGAAGACTGAATAGTAGTGGTCCTAAGATAGAACCCTGTGTCACTCCTATAGTTATGGGCAGCTGAGGAGAGAGAATTTTCCCATTTCACAGCTTGGTACCTGTCAGTTAAGAAGCTTTGGAACCAGGTAAGAGTGGAATTTGATAGGTGATATTGGTTTAGTTTGTTTAGCGGGATTTGGTGCGAGACTGTGTCAAACGCTTTGGACATATCCAAAAAAAGAGATGACACCTGCAGGCCTTCGTTTTTGAGGTGGTTTACTGTGTCTGTGAAGCAGAGGAGGGCTGTAGTGGTACTATGGGCAGGTCTGAAACCATGCTGAGTAGGTGACAGGTTGTTGCTGTCTAGGAGATATTTTAGCACCTGGGTATGGATGCATTTTTCTAGGATTTTGGCCCAGGGGGAGAGTAAAGCAATGGGTCTGTAGTTATTAAGTTTAGTGGAGGTCCCGCCTTTATGTATGGGTGTAACATAGGATATTTTCCAGAGTTAGGGCACATAGTTTTCAACAATTGATCTGTTTATGAGAGTGGAGATTGGGATAGTAATAGCATCTGCTGTGAGTTTCAAGAAATAGCTGGGAGTAGGTCGGCTGCTGTCAATGAGGTTTTTAGTTTGGAGAGCATGCTTTTGATTGAAGTGGTGGAAACCGTTTTGAGGGTAAAGCTTGTATTAGTGTTATTTGTGTTGGGGGAATAGTGAGGAAGGAACTGTCTTGTGATACTAAGGATAGAATTGAGTTCACAAAGTGGGAGTTGAATTGTCTTTTAATGGGAACTTTAGTGTCAGGGGTGGTTGGTTTGGGGGTAGCCTTTTGGGTGGGTTTTAGTAGCTGGTTTACATTTTTCCAAAATTTTCAGGGATTGTGTTGGTATTTAGTTTGTAATGTCGTGTAGTAGGATTTTTTTGTCCAGCCTAATGTATTTTTTTGCATGGTTGCGCAGTTCTTGGTACTTAGTTAGGCTTTGTGTTTCTTTGTTTTTTTGATAGTAAAGCCAGGCAGTGTCTCTGGACTTGAGGATTTGTTTGGTTTCTTTACTGAGCCCCAGGGGGTTTGTAGAGGTTCTAACCTTGATTTTGCGCAATGGAGCAACAGTGTCTAGGTGTTGTAGAAATGTTTTGTTGAAATGTGCTACAGCCTGGTCAAGTGGGAGGATTTTTAGGGGGTTCCAGTCACAGTTACACAGTAAAGTATTGAGGACCTCAGGAGAGATTTTTTTTGTGTTTCTAGTGGATATATAGTTAGTGGTTTTGCATATGCTTGTTCTACTACGTGTAAGGTACATTATGTTGTGGTCACTTAAGGTGTCTGGGAGACTGCCTGTGTGGGGTTGACTAGCTACTGGTAGCCATGGAGATTTATTAGATTACTTGGTGGTTATGATATGCAGGTGAACCAGTATAGGTTGAAATCCCCCAGAATAAGGGTTTCTTGTGAGTATGTGGAAGAACACCAGGATAAGAAGTCTTCAAGGCGAGCAGGTGAATTACCAGGTGGAATATAGATTACATTTGTGGTGATGACCTTTTTAAGTTGAAGTTGTGAGATAAGTATGTCCCAATTATTGGGGGAGGAGTAGGAGTTTGGTAATTGACATACAGTTAAGTTGGACCTATACAGTAAGACAGTTCCACCCCCTTTACGAAGTGGTCTGTCTTGTTTAATGATATTGTAGCCGGTAGGGAGAATTTCTGAATTAGCTATGTTTTTATTTAGCCAGGTTTCTGTTAAAGCAACAATGTCTGGGGAGTAGTGTGCTATTGTGGCCTGCAGTTCAGGTTTTTTATTTTTGATACTTCTAATATTAATATTTAGCATTAAAAGATGGTTTTGCTGCTGTTGTTGATTTTCCCAGGGATGAAGATAGTGGGGGTGTTATGTTCTGACATTTGTGTTGGACAGGATGGATTTGGGCCTGGGTTGGGGTGGATATCCCCACTTATGGTGAGCCTGGTGTTAAAATGGTGATACAGATGTTGGAGGGTGGTGATGAGTGTGAGAAAGTATTGTGTTCTTTTGGAGTAGGAATGAGAGCATATATGTTTAGTTCTGAATTGGTCCGTTATGTAGTTCTTGAACAATTGTGGGCAGATATTATAATGTGTGGTGTCTGTATATGAGAGTGCATAATGTAGTGTTGTGTTACTAAGTTTATGGATATTACTAGAATAATAACGTGGTGTTATAAAGAATTATGAGAAGGCAGACTAAACTTAGTTGTGCGATAGTCATGGTTATAAAGTTTAAGTTGGTTCTTGGTGGGGGTCTGGATAGGAATTATAGGGTTGCACTATATGTGGATGATGTAAATAATGCCTAGTGGGAATGAGAGTGGTTGGGAGTATTTTGTGGTGGAGCAAGTTGGTGTGGTGTAATGTGATCTGACTTGAGGAGCTGTGATTGTTGGAGGTGATGTAAGGGTGAGCTGTGATTACTATAAATGTAGAGGTAGTGGGGGCGGGAGGCAATAGGGGGAAGGGCAGGAGAGCGGAGAGAGCCCGAGCGTTGGCGGGGGTGAACGGAACGGGGCAGAACCACCAAAACAAGAGTAAAAAGTATTATTTTACAAATCTGAACACTTTAAACAAATTCCTGAGGTCTAATGGCTTTACCAGCAAGCAGATTGCAATTGCTGAAGAGCACTTGTGTCCTGGTGGGAGACTAGAAATTTAAAGAAGGCTCCATGCTCAGCAGGATTCTAGTATAGATTTAGTATTTGGGGGAGGGAGATAGCACAAGGGGTGTAAACCAGGTGGAATGCAAAGAAACCAGTGAAACCAGAGAGGCAATCAGTGGATATCTATCAGTGAAGGTAAGTAATAATTCAAACTACCTGTAAAGTGAAGGAGAGAAGAGACAGAAAAGTTTATTAAGGTTGGGAATGTGTCTTCTCACTGACTTGCTTATTAGTAGCTAGTTTGTGCACAGATTAGAGTAGGAAGATACATTAGCAATGAAGGGGAATGTATAGAGATGCAAATAAACAGGTGGGCCTCCAAGTGATACAAACTAAGGCAGAAAACACTGAGAGGGCTGTTTGATGGTTAATTTAGTCACAGTGATCTGAATTAAATGTATACCGTCTATTGGACAGATTGTTAATTTTATGAGCTTTGTGGTCTAGTGCGATCTTTACCAGCAGTTTGACCATTTTCCAGAGTTTCCTCTATTTTGTGCCAGAGTCCCAGGTCCTCTGGTTTGGAAGGTGGATGCCCTATTTTTTTTCTTGGGAAGGGGTTGCTTCTTTATGCTTTCCCTCCCCTTCCCCACATTCCAAAAGTCCTGTTCACAATTTAACAAGATGCTTCCAAAATCTTGCTGGTGACTCCCTTTTGGACGAGACTGCATTGATTCCCTCTTCTTCTGCATTTAGCCAAGGGCAATCACTACAAGTTACCTCACAGGGTTGACCTACTCACACAGGACAAGGGATCTGTCATCCATCCCCACTTGTCCATTCGTCTGTGGGTTTATAGGATTTAGATTCCACATAGATGCCTTTTATCTGAGGACGTGCTTCATGGAAACCCAATGCTGGAAAATCCTATTTATCCACAAGGAAGAGGTTTTCTGTTAGGTGTCTTTCTCATAATGTGGATCCACTTTCGGTGGATATTCTTTTGGATGTTCATTGTGTTACCCTGCTGCAGTCATCACACTTGGGTTATCCTGCCGTCAGGCGGTCCCGCAGTTGGCCTGAATTCCAAAGTCTTGGTCCGGCGTCGGTTGCTGTCGCTTCGTCCCTGACGTCAGTGCACCAAGGGTATATAAGAGGCATCCGACGCCATTTTCTTCAGTCTTTCTTGCCACGCGGTGCCCGAAGCAGAAGCAGTTCGCAAGTGCCAGTCAGCTGACACCTGAGATTTTCGAATCGAATTTCAGTCCGAAGTCGTCAATAAAGCTAAGTACCCCATTGGGGAACCTTTTCTTGCCTCAGTCCAATGTCAGAAAAAGTTAACAATTGCATTTCTTGTGGGAAGCAAATACCTCATAAGGACTTCCATTCTTTTTGTATTTTTTGCCTAGGCCCAGAGCACGACATCACAGGTTGTCGGTTTTGTGCTAGGTTTAATAAACGAACAATCAAACGCCGTTTTGACTTCGCACGACATTACTGTGGTAGGAAATTTAATTATATCATGCCATCGGAGCATCCGACGACCGGCATGCATAAAAAAACGCAAGGATAAGGACAAGCAGCCTAGGAGCAAGCCAGACTACGAGACCTCGGCTGGGCCTGTCGCCGGTTCTCTGGTTTTCAGTGAGGCACCTACGCAGCCCCTGACGACCGAAGAATTGGAACCCCAGACAGTTGCGGATTCTCAAGCGGAGTGTACTAGGCCGACACAGCCATCTTCATTAGGCCCTTCCGACACCGGAGCAGAAGGAGATCCCGGTGCAGTGGAAACACCTTCAGTTGCAGAAGGTGTCTTCAGACTGACTAACACTCACCATTAAATCTTATTCTAAGCTTAAAACTCCAGTAAAACTAAAAAAGACTGTACATCAGTCTACAGTTCAAGGCCCCATGCCTAAGAAACAGATGCTTAAGATGGCTGAAGATTTGATTACCCTAATCAGGGGTTCCCATCCCCCCCCAGATAAAAGACCAAGACGAGGAGGGTTATGCTTCCTCTGACCAGGTTTCAATTTCCCCAGATTCTTCTGAGGAACAGGATTACACTTTTCCCCCTTATGAGGACTCTATCCCCTCAGCATCTCCCCCTGAAGACTACTCCTTTGGGGAAACTTTACATACCATGAGGGTACATTTCCACTGGGAAGGCCAGGACTACTCTGATTCTAAGAAAAGGCTCCAAGAGTTCCTTTATTACCCCAGCACAGACCACTTGCTATCCCTCCAGTTTTAGATATTGTGGATGATAGTTACTTGGTATCTAGTCTAAATCCAGACTCTCTACCTCCTGCTCCAGCCAAACCAGACAGATACTACAGAGTGCCTGACTCACACAAATTCCTTTATAAAAGCCCTGTGGCTGACCCAGAAACAATTCCCCAGGGTCCTAAGGGTGCTAAAGCTTCTATGGCTAAAAGTCCTGTGCCCTCTGAAAGGGATTCCAGAGCCCTAGATTGATGGGGAAAGAAAATATACACCTCAGCAACTCTGGCTATGAGAGCATTAAATTGTCAGTTTCACATGCTGAAATATCAGCAATTCCTAATGTCTCAATTAAAGCAAAAAATGAGCACACATAAAGAACAGTCTGAATTCAACGAAATGCAGGATCTGTTGCATGCAGCTGAACAGGTGGGCAAACATACTTTACAATGTGGATTTGATTCATTGGAAGCTTCCTGCAGAGCAGCTGTTACTGGGTCTGTCATACGTAGGCATGCTTGGTTAAAAGAACAAACCCTGCCTGATCATGTTAAAGCAAAATTATTGGATGCACCTTTACAGCAAGATGTATTATTTGGTGTCAAAGCAGAAGAGGTCTTAAAGAAAATGGAGGATAAGGCAAAGTCTATGCAGACGGTCAAGGATTTTTTACAGGTACAACCCCCTCGTTTCAGCAAAAATTGGCCAACAAAAAACTGGTCCTTTCCAGCTTCTGACAGATCACAGAGGGGCAAATACAGACGCCCAAGGGGCAGAGGTCAGTCACAAGGCCCTTACAAACCTCGCCAATGGCGTACTGCTACCCAGAAAGGAGGGGAAGACAGGCCCCAAGCTAGCAGAAGACAAACACAATGACTCAATCCTCAAACTACCAAGCAAATCTCTCCTGGCAGCCCCCTTGGGAGGAAAAGCATTTTTTGCAGACAACTGGCACATCATCACAAGGGAGAAATGGGTCCTAAACATTGTCTCACAAGGATACAGATTCCACTTTCATACCTTGCCAAGGAAAAAAAGGAATGCCAAACCTGCCACCAAATCAATGGGCAGAGGCACAAAAACAAATTATAGCTCTCATGGACATGAGAGCCATTTAACAGGTACCTACACAGGAGCAAGGACAAGGATTTTACTCAAGACTCTTTCTAGTCCCAAGAAAAGACAAAGCATGGAGACCCATTCTGGATCTTTCATTTCTGAACACCTATCTGCAAGTACCAAAATTCAAGATGCTAATACTACAGTAGCTTCTTCCCATGCTGGGCAAGAATGCTTGGCTAGTAACGCTGGATCTCAAGGAGGCATACCTGCATGTCCGTATCAGACAAAATTGCAGAAGATACCTCCACTTCATTGCAGGTCCAACACACTATCAATTCTCTGCACTGCCCTTTGGCTTATCTACTGTGCCCAGGGTCTTCACAAAATGCCTAGCACCAGTAATTGCATACTGCAGACAAAGAGGAATTCAAATATACCCAGACCTGGACGACTGTCTTATTCAAGCAGAAAGCAAGGACATTCTTTTAAAGCATCTGGCATTTGTCAAACACCTTCTAAGTTGCCTAGGGTACACAGTAAACGAAATCAAAACTAGTGCCCTCACAAAACATAATATTCCTGGGTGCCAGCTTGAATACAACGGCCCAGATGGCTTATCTCACGCCAGACAAGCAACAACAGCTGACTCAGTATTTCAAAATAATGGCAACAAAGACCCAACTCCCTGCAAGAAAAATTCTGCAGGCCTTGGGATTCATGGCATCTTGCATACTACTAATACCATTTGCAAAACTGCATATGAGGAAATTACAATGGTACCTGAAAAGTGTATGGACTCAGCACAGCCACAGCTTGGAAACAGTGATACCACTCATTCCCTGCCTTCAACAGGAGTTTCTATGGTGGGCACAGGCATGTCACCTCAACAAGGGTCAGCCTTTCACCTTACCCACAGCCAGGCAAACTATGACAACAGATGCATCGGACTGTGCCTGGGGAGCACACGTGGCAGGACAGTGCATTCAGGGCAAATGGACTACAGATCAAAGGCATCTGCATATCAATCAAAAAGAAATGCTACCAGTACAGAATGCCCTAACAGCTTTCAAGGACCTCTTACACCCAGGGCAACTAATAATAAAGATGGACAACACCACAGTAATGTGGTACATAAGCAAGGGGGCACACATTCCTACCCTCTATGCAGGCAAGCAATGACCTTGTGGAACACAGCACTGTCTTACCAGGTTCAGTTACAAGCACAATTCCTGCCAGGAAAGAAAAACACGTTGGCAGATGACCTAAGCAGAAACATCATGGATCCACACGAGTGGAAACTAGATCCACAAGTATTTGCAATGATAGCTCAAAAATGGGGACGGACACTTATAGATCTGTTTGCCAGCCCCCAAAACTACTAACTTCAAAAATTTTGCACAAGGACATTCCATCCACAAGCTTGGAAAGTGGATGCCCTCTCATTCAATTGGAAAACATTAACAGTGTATGCCTTTCCTCCACTGCCTCTTCTAGCAAAGGTACTGCTGAAAGTCAGATTATAGAGGCCACAAATGATACTCATTGCGACAGACTGGCCACGCCAGCATTAATATCCAATTCTAAGGAACATGGCCCACGGCCCACCATGGATTTTACCACAAATTCCTCACCTGCTCACCCAGCGAGACAATCAGATTCTACACAGCCAGCTCAAGACTTTAAACCTGGCTGCATGGCAAATTACCTAAACAACCAGCCAACTCCTCTATCCAAAGCTGTTATGGATGTCATTCTGGAGGCCAGGAGGCCCAGCACCAGAAAAACCTATTCAGACAAATGGAAAAGATTTTGCGCCTGGAACCAGGCTAAAGGCCAAAATCCCCTTGATCCAAACATTCCTCAGATTCTACAATATTTAACTGAGAATGTTGCACAAAGGACTTTCCTTTTCATCTATTAAGATCCACGCCTCAGCAATTTCAGCTCATTACAACACGGATCCTCCTTTATTCTCACATCCACTCCTAAGACAGTACCTCAGAGGGGCTAAGAACATACGACCGCCCAGGAGAGCACCAACACCTACTTGGGATCTCAATTTTGTTCTGGAAAAGCCTACACTGCCGCCCTTTGAACCAGCGTTTTCAGCTGATTTAAAATTTCTTTCATGGAAAACTGCCCTGCTACTAGTAATAACCTCAGCTAGAAGAGTCTCAGAGCTACAGGCACTAATGGCTGTGGAGCCTTTCCTCATTTTTCATCAAGACAGAGTCTCTCTATGAACTAACCCTACCTTTATGCCAAAGGTGGTATCCAGTGTGGCCCTAAACCAAACCATTCATTTGACCACTTTTTCCCAAATACCCAGAACAAAGGAGAAAGACTCCTGCACTCTTTGGGCATTCACAGACAATTACATTACTACTTAGATAAAACTAAGGCTTTCAGAAAATATGAACAGCTCTTTGTAGCCTATGCTGCAGGATCACAAGGAAAAGCTATCTCAAAATAGACAATTTCTAAATGGATAGGGCATTGCATACGTTTCTGCTACACGCAGCATGGGAAACCGGTACCTGCTAACATTAGGTCCCACTCCACCAGGGCTACAGCTACATCAGCAGCCTTTCTCAGGGGAGTACCAACCAAGGAAATTCTGGAAGCTGCAACTTGGAGTTCAGTGCACACCTTCACCAAAGATGATCACTTACCCCTGTATTCTAAGACTAGAGCTGGTTTTGCCACTGCAGTTTTGCAGGGCCTACTAGCCTCTTCTAACCCTGTTTAACTCCACCACCCATCCTTAGCTTTGGGATTCAACCCAAGTGTGATGACTGCAGCAGGGTAACACGATGAACATAGTACAGATTTGTACCTACCATAAATGTAGATGTTCGAGTGTTCACTCTGCTGCAGTCCAGGTTTCCCTCCCTCCATCCCCTCTGAACTAGCTGAACTTATCTATGCCACTCTATCCTATACAACCTCTGTGGTGTATTTGCTTGTGCCTGAAGGTATTGTTTTATTTATATATATATATATATATATATATATATATATATATATATATATACATATATATATTGCCTACCTATTGGGGACACTTGACATCTGGGGCAAGAAAAACTGAAGAAAATGGCGTGGGATGCCTCTTATATACCCCTGGCGCACTGACGTCAAGGAAGAAGCGACAGCAACCGACTCCGGACCAGGACTTTGGAATTCAGGCCGACTGCAGGACCCCCTGACGGCAGGATAACCCAAGTGTGATGACTGCAGCAGGGTGAACACTCGAACATCTACATTTATGGTAGGTACAAAACTGTACTTTCTCTCTTGCCTGTGTGAATTGCTAAATGCTGGGTTGACTTATTCTGATAAGGCCCATTTATTAGCTGTCTCTGCTCGTCTGCCTTTATCTCCTCTTTTAGCTTCTAGATTTGAGTCTAAACTATTCCTAAAAGGTGTCCTTCATATTAGGCTTACCAGGAAGCCTGTTCACTCTCCCTGAGATCTTAATTTTGTTTTGGAAAAATTGACTCCGCTTCCTTGCAACATTGCTCTTGGAAAACTGTTCTTTTGTAAGCCCTTACTTCTGCCAGATGGGTGTCTGAGCTTCAGGCCCTTTTTTGGTGTTTCATAAGGACAAGGTATCCTTGTGTACTAATCCTTCTTTTATGCCCAAGATGGTGAATAAGTTGTCACTTAATCAGTCTGTTCATTTGCCTGCTTTTTCCTTTCTCTGCAATCTGCCACTGAGAAGATGCTGCACATGTTAGATGTGCATAGATGATTCAGATTTTATTTGGATAAGGCTAAGACTATTAGGAAGCCTGATCAGCTGTTTGTTTCCTTTCATCCCAGATCCTTGGGATCAGCTGTATCCAAGCAAACTGTTTGTTCTTGGATCTCAAAAGCTATTTCTTTTTGTTATTCCTTTCATGGTAGGCACCTTCCTTATTCTCTCTTAAAGCTCATTCTACTAGGGCTGTAGCTTCTTCTGGTGCTTTCTTCAAGGGTTTGGATACTAACTCTGTTCTTGAAGCAGCTACCTGGACTTCTGTGCATACATTTACCAAGCGCTATAAGTTTCATGGAATCTTTAGAGCTAGAGCTGGTTTTGCTAGGTCCATCCTTCATGGCTTCATTGAGGGCTCTGCTGGTCATTCCTCCTCCCAGGTGTGTTTCTGAGCTTTGGCACTCTCCCTAATGTTATAAATACTGCAACAGTGAAATGGAAGGACATAGTACAGTTGTGTAAAACCTTACCATAATGGTAGATGTCCTTCTCTTTATTATTGCAGCATTCACTAACTCCCTCCACCCCCTGGTCCATCTGTCTTCTGGATGTACTGATTACCTTTTAATTTTATTGGATGGCCTGTCAGTTCTAAAGATGGTATGTCTAGATGTCACATTTATGCCCTGTGCTATGCAGTGTGATGTATGGCATACCTTAAAGCAAGGCTTTGGTATACTGGCTGGACGTCGGCCACCCTTGGCAGGTGATCCTTAATATTATGACTACTGCAACAATGAAGAGAAGGTCATTTGCTGTTATGGTAAGATTTTTCACAGCTGTGTTTTCCATGTTGTCTATTTCTGTCCAGTTCAACCATCCCTCCCACCTGCCCCCTCCTATATTGTGTTTCTTTTGATCCTTGTATGACTGAGTCATGGAGTCTCCTTATTTTGTTTGGGATCCTTGGATGTCATGCTCTCAGAATTAGCAGTGGAAGGTGTTTGGAGAGGGGCAAACTTGATCTCAGGTAATTCTGTATAGGCTAGGTATTATGGGTCGAGGAGTTGGAGCTATGGGGCTGAAGTCTTTTGGAAATCGACGGTCTCTGATCTGAATCAGGTCTGATAACCCACAGGTTGATCAGGACAGAAACAGGCAGCATGGATCTATGATTATGGTAAGTACATAACTTTTGTTTTAATTTAATATCAGGGTCTCCCTTCACACCAGTCCATCTTTTATGCCAAAAGTGATCACACAGTTTCCCTCTGTCGGACCATTTATTTACCTGTGTGTTTTCCTATCCCTCAAAACAAGGGAGAGAAAACCCCTTCATTTTCTGCATGTTCATAGACAGTTGAAATTTTACTCACATGGTACTAGAGTTCAGAAAGACAGACCTGTTTTATTTGCTCCTTTGGTAAATAGAAAGGAGAGGAAATTACTCTACAAACAAATCCCTTCAAAATGGCTCACATATTGCATTTCTTGTTATTCTGCTCGCAGTAAACTTTTTTCTGAGCATGACAAAGCCCATTCTACTACAGCCACTAAAACCACCACAGCACACCTCAGAGAGTGGTAAGCATTTGATGTCTCTAAAAGTTGTCATATGGTACTATATGCATATATTCTCAAAGCACTATAATCTGAGGGCCCTTTTAGAGCTAAGGCTAGATTTGCCTGTGCCCTACCGTAGTGATTACTTTCATAATAATTTTTTGTGCTGCTGATCATCTTCTCCCTCCTTTCATTGAAAATCTTCTCAAGAACTAATTATTGTACAATGAACATAGTACAGTTGTGTTAGGGGCTAACCATAAATATTGATATCTGAGTGGATTCAGTGCTGCAGTCTGGGTTCCCTCCCACCTTTCCTTCTTTTATGCTTTGTACCTCAGGTTGAGATGGCTTCCCATCTGATCCTATTTTAACCTTTCCCGTCATCTAACCAGGCCCCCCTCCCTTTATAACCTTGTTATGCTTCCTAAAGAGGGAGATTGAGGATGTCTCAAGTGCATCTGTGGCACAGGGGACTATTCATATTGGTCTGTTTGGCCTCTTTGGTGCCAAGACTTTTACAGCTTGCTTGGTCAGGGCAAGAAAGATGTGAAGATGGTGTTGGCCAGTGTCCGTCCTAAACCCCAATGTCTTCTCACAACAGGGCATATCTCAAGACGTAATGGCTGCAACAGTGAATATACCTAAACATCTACATTTATGTTAAGTCCCTAACAAAACTGTACTAGCTGCTTGATAGCCTGCTTAGACTGTGTCAGAACAGTGACGTGGATTATTTGTTAAAAAACAAAGTAATCAGTTTAATATATTTAATTACCGTTGTGTGTGTATGTATGTGTATATCTATATCTGTACCTATAAAGATATATTTATTATTTATTTATTTAAGTTTGATGACCAGGAAGTCCACTGGGCCATAAAGAGCCTATTTTCAGTGGAGGCCCGAGGAGAAAAGCTCCAAATATTGCAAGTTACATATTACAAAAGAATAACAAGGTTTTGTACAGAAGAATTAAAACATTTAAAGAAATATAATACATTATGTAATAAGGTTTTAGTGAGTTAACATTTAAACAGAAGGTTACTAGCCCTTTTGGAGGTTGAGTAAACTGAACATTTGCAGAAAAAGACATTTTTGTCAAATAAGCTCTTTGTAAGTAAACATTAAACAAGTAGCTACTAGCCTTTTGCAGGTTAGGTGGACTACTTTGCATGGCGAGAGTACAAGAAAATTGTATTATGGAAAGCATAGTATTTTAGATAGCAGAGAGAAAATCAGTCCCTGGTAGGGCGAGACTGTTTAGATTGAGATGAAGCAATAGAATTGGTAAATGGTAATGATTTCAGTGCAGAGTAGAAAGAGATGGGGTGGAGAGGGGTTTATGTTGGAGCGTGACATGGGCATTCCCATTTGGCTGATAGATGAGCGAATAGCTGAGATTTGAAGTTGGTATGGTTTGGAAGGTTGTGAAGGTGAGGTATAAATATATATATATATATTTTTAAGGAGTTCCATGCTTTGAGAAGCCTCTTTCATCGATTGCTTTTTATGAAATGTGTTCTAGCCAGGCAGATTGCATTAACTGTGGGTAATGGTAGGGAGTAGTTGCTTTGTCTAAGGTGCAGTTTGTGCTTTGGGGGGAATCAGTTGGAGCAGTTTAGTCCTCTTAGCGAGGCAGTTGAGAGAAAATTGTGGTGGCACTTATTGACGGCCATCTATCTTTTTTCTAGTGAGTAGCATTGAATAGGCAGTGTTTTGCGATGCCTTCAGTGGTTTTCAGGAGTTTGTTTTAGATGTGACAGGGACTGCACGTTGTAAATATTCCATGCTTGCTTTGCTTCTGAGTTTAATCACGTTTCTCCAAGTAGAACATAAATGGAATGTCTTATTTTTTGATCCTACTGTTACATTATTTTTTTAAATAACGTCTGAAGGTTATCACTAAATCTCTGTTTGTAGTTAAGTATGACATAACTTGCGTTTGTATATATAAACCTAGAATGCTAAAAATTTCAGTTAAATTTATAAAGTAGTGGGACATTTTACCTTTGTCAGTAACTCTTTGAGCTCATGTTGTGCACCATTGCATCTTGGTGTCAGAGCAAATGGGTGCATCTCCCTTTTATGATTTTCAGACTGTGTTAGCTAACAAAAGTAGCAGACTTGATAAAAATGTTTATTTAATAGCTTTAATGTACGAAATGTATGGATTCAAAAGGCTAAACTCCTCTGTGCTTTGCATTTTTTTCCATTTTATGATATTTAGAACCGGAAGAATGCAGCAGTTTTCTTGATGGATTGTGATCATCTTATCGGTAGCCTTCCTGGAGTAAAATGGGCAGAGAAGTCATTAGCTTTTGCATCTGAACTACAACAGGAGTGCATAAGTTACATTGTAGCACATTTTTCTGATACAATAGAAACTGTTGGGTTTCATCATCTTCTCCAGGTAATGAACCTGCTCTGCATCCATGTTAAGTGTAATGCTGATTTTTATTTGTAAGCCTGTTGTTACAGTCATATTCATGTGTGCTGTTAGTATTAACATACTTCTTTAATTTCTTTCAATGTAAATCATTCACATTTTGTTTTAGTATGATTCACTTTTTTCTGTTTTTGTTTGAGTGAATTTCTTTAGAAGCTGGTTTTGCCATGTATTTATTTTCTGACCTTGAGAAGGTAGTTGCTTCTTTTCCTACATTGTCTTGTTTGTGGTATAGTTTACATTAGTAGAAAAAAAATTAGAGCATATGCATCAAAAGTGTAGCAAGGCATATTCAGTGTTGTTGTTGCTGTCTTTCATCTTTTTTCCGGTTAGGGGTTGCCACAGCGGAACTCCGGTCCGCTAATGATTGGCAGTAGATTTTCACGAATGCCGAGGTGCCAGCTTGACGTTCAACCTTTAACGAAGGCACGCCCATTTATGCATGTCTTTCAAACGCTCACCCAACCGCGGGGAGGGCATGCAGACTCCACACAGAAGGCACTCCCAGCACTCCAGCCGAGAATCGAACGGGAGAACCTCTTGCTGTAAGGCAACAACGCTACCTCTGCACCACACTTGTTAAATATATATTTTTTTTAAATATTCTCAGTAACAAGAAGCAATTAAAACAAATGTAGTAGTCAAAGAAAAAGACAAACGTATAATTAATGAAAGAGCTTACGCCTAGCAGTTAGTGTCCTATGTAAGAGAGAAAGTTGTAAAATACCAGGATATGTAAGCAGAAACTAGAGCAGTGTGAGATAAAGGGGCACCCAGATAATTCCAATAACAGTAGGCAAAACAGAGCAAATAAAAAATAATTTTCAAGCATACTTAAATATGCTACCGATACATGTAAATCTGTAGGAACTGCACTTGTTTCTGTGTTAATGAAATGAACATAATTCTGCTGTGATTGGGGCATGCACCACATGTTGTCTTCACTGAAATTATGCAGTACAGGAAAGATTGAGGTATATATATATATAGTCTTTAATGATGCAGTTACCCAGAGACTCCTTATTGAGTTACAGTCCACACTATTTAATGAAAACATTTAAGATTGCAGATAATAAATGCCAGAGAGGTGGAAGCCAAGAGATGACTTTCCAAGAGGTAGGAATAGAAAAATGTAAAAGCAGAAAATCTGAATAATTTTTAAGGCTTTAGCAGTTGCAAGTAGGAAGCAGCCTCTCACAAACGGTAAACAAAGAGCATGCTTGAGTCCTGGGAATAAATCAGTTTAAATCCCTTAAATTGATCTAATTACAAAAGAAAGCAAAGACTATGAAACTGAGTGTAATGATCTCTCCTTAAAGTCTTCACTGGCTATGGAAGTGTCTAAGATGAGAGCTGTCATGTCCATCTCAAAAGTCACCAGTGTGTGCGCCAGTAAATGTGATGCCTTTCCTGAACCAGGTACATTTTCATTACTTTCTTTCCGTTACCAAATGCAAGATGAAGACTGCTGCAAATTCTTGAAAGAGTCAACAAATGTGTTGGTTAAAAGAGCGGTTTAGGTTCACCAAGAAAGAGAAGCCATTTGGGTGAAAATCGAAGCTGAGGGGCCAGTGTCAGCTGTCTCATCTTAGTGTAAGGTTCTTTGTGGAGTGCTGCCATAAGAGCTCCTCCTGAGGATGAAGGTTGGGTATTAAAAGTTTTGCAAGTCAGAACTCAAGGAGCAGCAACTCACCAGGGAATGCAATTACTTTCTAAATGGAAATCATGAGTGTGCAGAAGCTTGTGCTCTAACTGGATCCAGCATAGCAGACATTGCACTTTGCTTTCCATCCAGCAAGGGAAGTGTAGGGGTGCTCAGAACATTAATAGAACATTTAACCTCAGTTCATTGTCCAATTCGATTCACACCTCTTGCATCTTTTGCTGTCATACGTACTGGATATTGAAAAGCATGAATGCACCAATAAGGGAATGAGGGCGTAGTAGTCATGTAGTGAATCAGAGACCAAAACATGTCATACAGAAGGCTGATGGAGATGTAATTTGTGTTATATTTGATTTATGATGCGTTCTTCAGTGAAATATGTGGACAAGTTTGCTTTAGATTAGTTATGTAACCCTAAGGTTTTTATTATCCTTGTTTTAACAGCAAATCATTGCATTACAGTTTTCTTATCTATGCCTAATTGTAATCATCTGTATTGTAACAGAGCAGCACTGGCATCTAGCTTCTGTAAGAAGAAATAATTTAAGCAGAGAAAATTGTTTAAAGCATTGTTCACATATGCCAGTTGGAATGCTCTTTCGTTTTGGGTATTCAATTACAAAGAAAACATACTTTGTACAAGTAAAGGAGGTCCAGGATGGACTGAGAGTAAGGACTGGTAGGTTAAGCTAAGGGTTGTAAGTATAAGGGTATTTGTGAGAGAAGTTTTGCAACTCAAATGTAGGTAAAGTAGCATTTATTTGTAGGATTTGGAAGGAGAGATTGGCAAGCAGTGACTTTTTTCCTTAGGAAACAAAAAGATGTTTCTTCAGAGGGGAGTTGCAAATGAATTGACAGGTTTTGTTTGCCACTAGTAAGGAATTTGTTATTTTTGGAGGATTTAGCTGCAGTTTTAAAATATCAGTGTATCTGTATGCACATAGACTTTTGGGTGCTAAATTTTCCACTCTGTTGTAAAAGAATGCTGTATTATTAGCAGTTTTTTAGACCTTCCCTCAATGATTAACTTTCTAACATAACTGGTGTAAGTTCTTATTCTAGTCATTGAACCAGACCATTTTTGCCATATGTGGAATCACAGGCAAAAATGTATGTAGATGAGGCAGACAGCTGTTTTGAGTTTCCAAAGAGCTTATTATTATTGGCAAATTCATATCAAGTTCGAGTAAAAGTTGAGTAACAACTATTTAATGGATTATTTGATAGTCAACATTAGATCACTGTTGCAATGGCCTAAGCTATTCTAGTTATAAGCTGCCCTGGAAAAGACCACCAGGCACATTACACAAACCCCGAACTGCAAAGGTACATAAAAGGATAATTTGAGCACTGAAAGCTTCTCAGCTTTTTTGCTATTAAAGTGTGCTCTCTGTGTAGGCTTATTGGAACTGTTAGCTATCTATTCTTCAAGGCTGGGCAGATGAGTACCCTGCTGGGGAATTTTTTCTAAGGAAAACGTGTGTTTTTTTTTTTCTGTTACCCTATTATTTTTATGCTAGAAAATTTATTTTTATGTACTGTTATACCCTGCAAGGGAGGTTTATTATGTGAAAGCTTGCGTGTAAAAATCTTTTTCTACTGTTTTTGACATATTTTTGTAGAATTATTGTTGGGGCAGGACATTATGCTTTGTGGGATGGTCATTTATTTATGTTTTTATCTCACAATCCTTGTTTTACTATCAAGACTTCACTATCTATCTTTCAGGCTTCTTTGATTAGACTCGTGTAGAAGTTACCAGTCTCCTCTGTTCTTTTTTCCCCTGTCTGTAAGATAAAAAAAAAAAAAAAACAGCTAGGGAATCTTTGGCTATCAGGCTGGCTGTGTTGCTACCTCAGCTGCCAATGGGTAGACTCACTGTGGTCAGACTTTTTTCCTCAGACCACTCAACAATGCCTTTCATTCCCGCTGGTGTAGCTGCATGGGGAGCCACTAAGGACAGGGAGTTAGATGCATCATCTGCAGCTGTACAATTGCTCTTGCCTGGGAATGGAGAATCCGTCTTGGTCTGAGAGAAGAAGCAGGTGAGAGTTTACCACATAGCCAAGCTAGGATGCCTGATCCCCAGGATTGTGCCTTTGCCATGAGGTCTGCCTTTTTCTAGGGAGTCTTCAGGAAAAGAAAGCAAAAAAATTAAGAATGTTAGTTCTGATTCTGTTACTATAAATGGAAGACTTGCTGAGATTTGATAAAAAAAAGTCTATTTTCACTTTTTCAGATATTTTCTCTACTTATTTCAAATAGAGAGAGTCTACTCTCATTCTGACACTGATTCTCGCACAAATGAAAAGGGAATGGAGGAGAATTACTTTTCTTTAGTGATTTCTTCACAGGCTTAAGATTCTGATTCTGAGGAAATGGTTACTTCAGATTTCCCAACAGAATAGCTATATTTTTCTGCGACCTTAGTTAAATTGAATATATATTGTAGTGAGAATAGCAGCGGTTAGCATTGCCGCCTCACAGCAAGAGGTTCTCCGGTTCGATCCTCGGCTGGGGTGCCTTTTGTGCGGAGTCTGCATGTCCTCCCTGTGGTCGCGTGGGATTCCTCCAGGTGCTCCAGTTTCCTCTCACATTCCAAAGACATGCTGTAGGTGGATTGGACACTCTAAACTGGCCCTAGGTGTGAGTGTGTGCATGTGTGTGCCTTCTGTGAAAGGTTGGGCGCCGGGCTAGCAACTCGCCACTGTAAAACTCCACTACCAATCATGAGCGGACAGGTGATCCGCTGTGGTGACCCATGACCGGGAAAAGCCGAAAGAAGAAGAAGAAGATTGTAGTGGGAATAGAATGAAGTCCCTATTTCCCAGCAAAAGTATTATGATTTGCTGCAATTGGATATTCCATGACTTGTTGCTCTCCCTCCTGTTTACCAGCTTTTAAGGATGTTTTCCTAACAGCTTGCAGTTTACCTGACATTAACCTCCTGCTTCTAAAAAGTGTGATAGGTTTTACAAAGTACTTCAGACTCAGATACAATTTTCTAGTCCTAAAGCAGATCCAGCAGTTATTTCCTTATTAAAAAATCACTGCTGCAAAACAGATTGTTAATGTTAATCCCATTCCCTCTGACAAGGATGAAAAAGCTTTTGATATATTTGGAAAATTTTTTTTTCTAGTATATTAACATTCAGAATTTTGGACTGCCAGACTCGTATGTTAAAATTGTTATTGGCTTCTTTTGAGAACATGAGAAAGTTAACTGTTAACCTGTCCTTTTCTGAGGTAAAGAATTCATTAAATGTCTTATTTGTATCTGTTTCTCATGTAACTAAACGCTCTAAAGTATTCTTATAATTCTGCTGATACATGGCCAGTTAATGAGAAGATCTAATTTGCTGTTTTCTCAAAACTTACCATAAGCTATTAAAACTTAGATTATTAAATTCTCCCCTTGTCAAGGGTATGCTGCTTGGCTCTTCTGCCGCTGAGGTTTTTAAAATATTTGAAGAGGGGGCATTTTGATTCCAGGGGTGAACCAAATTTTCCAGCCCCCCCCCCCACCTTTCTAACTGTAATGAAACTTTCTAACTGAACACCATTTTCAAATAGCAAGTTAAGCAGCAAGGAGCTAACAAACAATATTAAAAAAAAAAACAGTGGCAAGGAGGATGTAAAAAGAAAAGTCTCCCAGAAACAAGGACAGTCTAAAAAGTGAGAATGACCACTTCCCTTTCCAGGTTCCTATTTCCCATCCCCACCTCAACCACTCTGGAAGTCTGTCCTTCGGTCTAGGTCTTCATCTTTCACAATGGCATCCAGATTATTTCAAACAGGTGGGTTCTGAAAATCATCCAGAAGTGGTACATATGGTAGTGGGAGTTAGTCCCTTCCTCCTGTCAGAGGATTCTTCCTTAGCTTGCAAACCAAATTTCCCTGTTTTCTCTTTTAATTTCTCCAAGTCTTTTTGGGTTTCTAATACCATGACAGGAATTGACCCCATTCTTAAGTCAAAGTATGATTAAAGTTCATGAAATTAGCATTGTTTCAATCTCTGATGTTGAAACAAAACAGTCACACACCCTTATTACAGTTATTTTTGGTGTATTTGTCAACAGCTTGCCTGTTCTGGAGTGGTGTTTTGCTGAGGAGTTTAGGGTAATGTTTTTACAACTATTTTTTGCAACTACAATGAGGGTACTAATCTTTGATGTCAGCCTGAAGTGTTCTTTGCGGCACTCGCAATGTGCCCAGAAGTGATGACTCCTGCAATTTGTACAGAGTTACATGTATTGGTAACATATCCACGTATGATTGTGAATTCTTTTTTGTAAGACCCGTTGCTCCTACTACTGCTGGCTGGAACTGTCTGGATATCTTTCTTCCCATTGCTGTTGTTTCTGCCTGAAAATCCTGTTATTTTATAACTTTGTGTCTCTGTATGTAAGACACTGTAGTCACTGGGTGTAGCATTTTCAATGATTAATGCTACTTTTGCCTTCTTTTCTTAGACTACTATATCTGGTTTTCTCGTGTCTATCTGTTGAATTTTTGGTAATGGGTGATCCCATATGATGTAGACTTAATTATTTTCTGTGATGCTTTGTGGCTGATGATTAGTGTTTTTCAGCTACATCAGTATTAAATCCCCAGTGCATCAGTCTTGCCACATTATTATGCCTTTCAGTAAACAGTTCTTCTGCCATTAGTATGTCACAACCAGCAACAAGGTGTGCAACTGCTTCAAATTCTCTTTTACAAAACCTGCATTTATCTGTTTCTCCCACATGTTCAATGGACTTGTATGTAGTCCACTGTCTTAGGACACCAATATTAACCTTTTGTCTTTTAGTTTGAATTCGACTCTCCTTAATCATTCCTGCATTCGACCGTGATCAACATGAGGTTGTTCAAGGAGTTTTTTATACTTGCAGCTATAGTTATGCATTTTCCACATTTCTTGCCTTCTTATCTGATCCTTCACCTTATATTCTTTTTTTTTTGGCACATTCAGTTGCTGCCTGACTTTTATCTACTTCTGCTCTGATTTCCTTTCCTGTTTCACGCCGATGTGCTTCTGCTAGACTAATTTATCTATTTCATCTTAGCTATATTCTCATTTTTCAAAACTTTCACTGTTAGGATCTTGTGAGGTCAGCAAGATAAGTATGCAGTCCCACGATTGCAGATCTATACATGTAATCAATTTCAAGGAGGCCCATACGTCCTTCGAAACAGGGAATATGTAATCTTGGTATGCACTGAGTTTTATAAACCATTTGATGGGCATGAAGCATCCTTCTTGTTTGCCTGTCTAATCTCCAACACCTTTTGGGGCCAGTCCGTCACTCCAAAACTGGACAGGACAGGAAGAGCAAATTAGTTTATTGCTTGAACTTTGTTCCTTGATGTCATTGCTGTTTTCAGGATTAATTTAAGTCTTCTAAAATATTCCCTACTGAATTTTATTTGCATTTGTTCATGTTTTATTGTTGATCGTTCATCAGTCCCCAAGTATTTATACACTTCTTCTTGCGCAAGTTATTTTATATCACATTCTTGTCACAAACTTTGGTTTTCTTGGTGCTGCAGCATTCCTGCTTTAAAGGTTGCTTTTGTACATTTAGGAAGACGAAATGGCATTCTTATGTCATGTGAAAAAGTTTTGACTGCTTGCAGGTTTGCTTTCAGTTCCTCATTTGATGAGCTATACAATTTTAAATCATTGACAAAAAGAAGATAAATCTTTACACTTTATTGCTTTCTGGGAGCCAAATTATAGCCATGACCTAATCTGTTAAGCGAGCAGTGTAATGGGGTTAAGGGCAAGGAGGAAGAGCAGTGGTGACAAAGAGTCACCCTAGAATATCCCCCTTTGGATTTTTATCCCTGGAATAATTGTCCTTTATTATTGCTTAACTGCAAAGTGGTTTACCACTGTTTTATGGTCACAGTGATGTAGTTTCAATGTAGGGTGTATCTTATTCATTTTTAAGCACTCTTTTATCCATGAATGTGAGATACTGTCAAATGCTTTCTTGTAGTCTGTCCATGCCATACTTATATTCTTCCCCTTTTTAGAGTTCTCCACTATGACTTTATTTAACAGCAAATGCTCCTTGTTCCATATTACTTTCATTTTATTACCCTTTTGTTCTATTGCCATAATTGAGTTTTCTTCTATATGACTGTAAACTCTGTCGGCATCAGTTCCAGGGTATAGTTTGTATGTCGTTGGAAGGCAATGTATTGGTCTATAATTTTTAGGGTAGCTTGCAGGCTAACTCTTAAGTAGGAGCATTGTGTTTCCTGTTGTTAGGCAGGCTGATGTCTGTTTGGGGTGCGCATATAAATCTTACTCAAGGCTAAATCTTTGTGCAAAGATATTAATACTTTTAGCCAGAAGTTAGGTACTCCATCTGGACTTGGGGTTTTCCAGTTATAGGTTTGTCTTAACTTTGTTTCATTCTCTTTGGTCGTTACTTCGTCCGATTTCATATCCTGTACATTTGAACTTCTTATTCTTTCTTTTCTTCTTCTATCCATTTAGCATCTTTATGTTCCACAGGATCTTCATAAATAATTCTCCAAAATGTATCTATTTCTTTTTTTTTGGTGGTCTTTCAGTTCCTTTTACCTTGTTTCCCAGTTTTCTAAAAAACTTTTTTGGGTCATCAGTAAATTGCTTATTTTATCTCTTTCCTTTATATTTATCTGTGTACCTTCGAAGTTTTTCAGTCTGTGGTGATATTTTTCATTTGTCGGTGTTGTATGATAAATCCTCGTTGGTTATAATACTGCGCAGTGCTTTTGTCACGTTTATCTGTCAGACCATTTTTGTTGATCTGTTCTCTCTTCTAACATAGGATCATAGGAAGTTGCTATGCTATTGGCCCTGAGGCCCTTATAAGCCTAGCCAACAGTTTAGCCTATGTTTAGGCAAGTCAGCACCCAAAGCCCCTGTCCAGCAGGGACACGGGTGTAATCCCAGAGGTGTATTTTCCGTTTCCCCATCCAGTTATCTTGAAAAGGTACAATGAGGTACTCTGCTTGATGTGGAGAAGGGAGCCTGTTCCACAGATAGGGATTCTCTGGGACACATCTCTCCCGCCAACAAGTCCTATTGATGTCGCAGACCAGGTTGAGGTCACGTGCCTGGGTTACTCGAGTGGAGCTTGACTTGTGGATATGCAGTAGTCCCATCAAGGCGGGGGTCTGAGATTGTTTTGTATGCCAGACAGAGGTCACCTCTGAGGAGTCTGTATGAAACTGAGTAGAGGGATAGAGCTTTTAGCATATCTGTGTAGGGTAGATGTTTGAAGCCCTGGATTCTTCTGGTGAGGAACCTATGCGGTCTTTCCAGCTACTGCATGTGTTTTGCGAGGTACATACCGAAGGGGGCATTGTACTCAATAATTGGCCTTATGAGGGAAGAATACAAGGATGTTATGACCTTGTTGTCCCTGGATGAGATACCCTTACTTATGAGGTGCACCATATGGAAAGCTTTCCGTACAATGGAAGCAACATGGTGGTCAAAAGTCAGGTTGCTATCAACCTGGGTGCCCAAATCCCTCATGACTGATTGTGTGCTTAGGACGTTATTAATGTGATATGTTGGGACATCACTCTCCCCAAAGGGGATGATGATGCATTTTTTGGCATTCAGCTTGAGACCATGTTTCTGGCACCAGTCATTTGTTTGGGTGAGACCCTGTTGGAGGATGTCCACTTCACTTGGGGAATTGATGATCATGTCCAACTTGCAGTCATCTGCAAACTTGGTCAGCCATAGCCCATTGGTTTTGGCCTGCACCTCAGAGAAGTATATCCCGATTAACAGAGGCCCAAGACCGATCCCTGGGGTACGTCACTCATTACAGGTCTACTGCTGGAGGTGGCTTCCCCTGTTTTGATTAGGTGAGTTCTATCAGTGAGCCAGTTTTCTACCCATCTGGTAACATTTGGATTGATACCTAGTTAAGAGAGTTTGTCTACTATGCCCAAGTGTGGAATAGTGTCAAAGGCCTTGGCCAGGTCAAGGTAGGTGGTGTGCACTATCTTCCCTTCGTCCATGGCTTTGGTGACTGTCCCAAAAAAGTCAACTAGATTTAACAGACATGACCTCCCCTTGACAAAGCCAAACTGTGTGGGGTCTAGCGTTTGGAGGTTGCCAGTGTCCCTGTTAATGAGATCCATGATAATCCATTCCATGGCCTTGCAGATCAGGCTAGTTAGGCTCATGTGTCTATAATTTCCCAGATCGGTGGGTGCTCCACCTTTGTGCAAAGGAATGATGACAGTGGCTGTCCTCCACTTGGTTGGGGCAAAGCCGGTACTCAGGCTTTGGTTGAATAGGGTGCCTAATGGTGCTACAAGTTCATGCCTGAGTTTATGTAGGATGCAGCCTGGGATGTTATCTGGTCCTATGGAGGCTGTATTTTTTTGCCTTTGAGAGGGCAGTGATGACCTGTTACCTAGAGATAAGGGGACGGGGGCAGGTACTGAGGATGTCCTGATTTAGAAATGGGGGGACAGAGGGGTGAAGTTTTCACTGAATCTGTCAGTCAGTAGGTTGGCTTTATTTACAGCATTTGTGTATGTGGTTTCCTTGACCACCAGTTCTGAACAGATCTGGGTGCTTTCTTTGGGATTGTGGACATATGTGAAGAAGGCCTTATGATTGTCTCTAGTAGATGTGGCCAATTTGGACTCAAAGTTGGCTTTAGAGTATTTCACTAGCGCTCTTATTTGTTTGTTCAGGCTAAGGAGAGATTGTTTCCAATTGGGCACCTGTTCCTTCTTGGTCCTGGACAGCAATTTTTTCCTTTTGTTATATAGTTTGTTTATTGAAGATGTCCACCAGACAGGTTTACTCTTCCTTACGGAGGATAATTTTGTCCTGTCAGGTATTCCTGTTTCCATGCATCTATATAAGCACTCGTGTAGTACTTTGGTGTAGATTTAGACATTGGTGCCAGTTCCAACAGAGGGGGGGGGGCTGTGAAGATGTTTATACCATCCCTCAGGGGGTTGTAATCAGCTTTGGAGAAGTTTTTTTTATTTGACCCTAGCTAGAGGGGGGACAGAGAAGATGTTGACTTAGAAAGTGACTGCTTTATGGTCAGATTTTACCAGTTAGGATGATACTGTAGGGGTGCTGCAGTGGTTACTCATGTTGGTTAATATCAAGTCCAAGATGATATCACCTGTTGTGGGGGTATCGACTAGCTGCTCCAAGGCATTTGCATTGATAAAATCAAGGAATCTCTGGGTATTTGCATTCTGGCATGATTAGAGTAGTTTTTCCAGTCTCTGATTGGGTAGTTAAAGTCACCCAGGGTCAGAGTAAAGGGTTGAATCTTGATAGATTCAAAGAGGTCTAGATAGGTGGAGTGGACATGCTGAGTCAAATTTGTGGGCCTGTAGCTAGCTGTGATTTGAATAGAGGTCTTGTCAATGGTTAACTGCACCTGGAGTGTCTCCTGTGCATCATACTGTTTGGCCAGCCTGGAGGTGTGTGTGTCTTTAATATACATTGAAACTCCACCTCCTTTGGCTTTGCTGCCCACAGTTTGGGGTTTGAATGTATGATAGGATGAGTAACCAGGTAAAGCTGGGGTGCTCTCCGCAGCTTTGAACCAGGTTTCTGTGACTGCACAAATATCAGCATCCTTCAGGGATAAGAACGCTTGCAGTGAGTGCAGTTTCATGTTTAGGCTCCTAACGTTTAGCAGCATGACCTTTAATTTGCATTTTGTTGAAATTTTTATATTGGTTTTATCGACCTCAGGACTTTTCCTAAAAAAGGCACTGTGGGAGAAACAAGGGCCTTTGCCAGAAGCCTGAAGCCCAAGTGAGACAGATGCAGACTGTCTCTAGCAAAGCATCGTGGTGTGTCAATCATATCTTCCCAAGCTGTCAGGTACAGGATCCCCCTGAAATGACACCAGAAACTAAGCCAGTTGTTAAAGTCAATCATTTTCTGTTTGTATTGAGGCATCATTCTGGGTGACAGTAGAATGCTACTTAAAGCTATGGGCATGCCTGCCTGGGATACATATTCAGTGAGCTCAATCATGTCTCTCTTCATGTAGTCCAGGGAGGTGCATCTCAAGTTGTTCACCCCAACATGGACTATGACAGAGTCATAACAGTACCTGTTGTTGAAAGACTTGAGTGCGTGTGTGATATGGCGGATTCTTTCACCTGACAGACGACTAACTGTGACTTTTCCTTTATCCCACCTGGTGAGAGGCACATGTGTGTGTCTCATAATGGAGTCTCCTATGGCTAATATGTTGAGTTTATGGTTAGGCCTTTGTGGTTGCGAGAGACAGGTGTGTGGACTATGCATGGTATGTGCTGTGGAGGGTTGTGGAGTTTGCTTGTGTTTTTGCCTCTGAGGTCTCCTTTGTTTGAGTATGTTTTTGTTGAGAACCTACACATATATGGGTGTGTGTTGTATAGTTGAGGGTGGTGTTTGAGGTGTAGTGACTGTGTTGATAACCTTCTCAGTGTCAGATATATTGGATTGTGAGGGAGAGAGCATAGACTCTAGGTTCTTAATGTAATTGCATCTCTCACAAATTGTATCCCTAGGTGGAAATAGCAGATGGTTGTCCGTGTGTGCATGAGGCAGTTGCTACACTGTCTCAAGATGCCCATATCAACCAGGCTGGCAGGAGAAACCATAGGAAATTATCCATCCATATTTGTCAGAATCTGAGGGAGAAAGGCCAGGAAAAGCTAAGGGGTAGGCTTAGAATAACACTTACAGTTTAAATAGGCTAAAAACAATCAGTAATAAATGCAGCAGAAAAGATGTAATTGAAAACTTTAGAGAACAAGTAGCTGAAAAAGCAAGATGAAGTTATAGAGTAGGAGGGAGGAAACACAAATACTGTAAAAACAGCTGATTTTTTTTTTGAATGGGAAGGGAGAAAGGAGAAATGAAGGATAATTCAATGTAAAGAAACTTTGGGGGTTGGCCTTCCCAAATAACAGTGGCACTTCTTGCCTTTATTGCTTTATAGTATTCTTTATTCGATACTTCCATGATGCATTAAATTTCTCACCTTCATTTCCCTTACTACCCTATGTTCTTGTGGTAAGACTTTGTTATTAATTTGGCTACACAGTAGTGCATCCTATTTACTTCTGTTATATTGCACAAATCTGTATGGGCAGTCCTAATTACTGTGTTCATTTGTTTTATCAAACTTCTAACTTTTTGGGTTTTATTGCCCTTCTGTAGTCTTTCTTTCATTGATCTTAGTATGTCTGTCCATCTCTATTAAATCAAGTAACTATTCTCTCAGATCATTTTCTTCTAAACTGTGGGGACATTCTTTGTTTGCCATTTCCTGCGGACATTCTGTAGAAAGTTCCAGAACTTCTTCCTGTGTCATGTTCTCTTCAGTTTCACCCTATGCCATTTACTTATTTATTTAACATTTGTTTACCGGGAAAATCCAACTTGGAACAAAGCCAATTTTCAGTGGAGGCCTGGGGAGAAACGCTCCAGATGCATTTCTGTCTGTTGCTGTATCATATGGGAACTGACTGGCCTATCACTCCACAGCATTGACTGTGTCAAGAGTTGCCACATTTTCCTGTTCTTTCCCTTACTGTATAGCTTCATCTGAACTTTTCTAATGGTTTCATATGGGAGGTTGCAAACTATCTTCATATATCAACTGCATAAGATGCTTCCTCCTCCACTGGTTTTTCCTTAATTTGGGTGTCCATTGCTCTCTCCTGTTGTGTTATCTGAGTTAAATTGTATACACTAAATCTTTCACTTTGCAGATAATCTATAACCTCAGTTTCTATTTCTTTAACTGCTCCATTACTAATCTTTTCTAATTTTTCTCTTTATTTTCTGTATTGTAAAATGTTCCATATCTGGATGTCTTTGCCTGTATTTCTCTTCAAATATCTTCGGTTGCTACTCTTTTTGCATTGATTGATTAGTTTTGCTTTCTCCTTTGCATAAATATTGCACCATATTAAATTTCTTTTTCTTTCCCATGTCCATATTTCTTGTTCGAATGTCTTTTGCTCCTCTTGTTTTTCCTTACTTTGGGGACTAGTTGTTCCATCATGCTGTGACATGACCTGTGTTTAGACTTTCTACACCGAATCCTTCACTGTGCAAATATTGCATAACTTCAGCTTCTATTTTTTATTAACTTCTACTTGACTAATCTTCTGTTCTACATTCCCTGTTTGTGATCTTATTTTTCTTTTATTGTGAAATTTTCCGTATCTGGATGCTTTTGCCTATATTTTCCTTTGAATATCTTTGGGGATGCCTTTTTTGTTGATTAATTTAGCTTTTTCCTTTGCATAAATATTGCACCATATCAGATCTCTTTCTTTCCCATGATCCTATTAATTTTTTTATACCCTTCAAACATCTCTAAATTTTATTTAAATTTTATCCTTCTAAACACTGGTTGTTTTCATTCCTTTGCTCAGTTTCATTGTAAAGTTAGACTTGGACGATGTTTACCATCACATTTCAATGGTCATGGATTTAAAATATTTAAGATTTTCTGTATTTGACATGTGCTGTCAGATCTCTCTAACATTTTGGTCTGTCTGCAACACCAAGGCAGTTTACAAAGTATCTAGCTCCAGTAATGCTTACTGTAGGTTTTTTTCTGAGATGTCTTCTGAATACTTCCCTAAGAAGACCCTTACTATCTCTAGTCAAAGTAGATATGTATGAATAAATCTTACTGAAACTTTACAACCAGTCTTTGGTTTCTACCAAGGCATATTTACTCAGAATTCTGTGTTTCATGGCTTCTATAGTTACCCTGATTCAATTGGCCAGATTTCACATGAGGAAAAATTCAGCGGTATGTGAAGTCAGTCTGGTCTCAGTATGAACACCCTTTATCTTTTCAGATCCCAGTGCTCTAGTTTGTGAGAAAGGAGGTGTATTGTTCAACCCAGGTTTCCCCTTCTCCCTTTCATATCCTCTTTAGTCAGTTAAAACATGCTTCGGTCTTTGCTCAGGGGGATGTATTGAAAGGGGTGAAAAAGTGCGAAGTCTGAGAAAAAAAGCAGGACAGACAAAAGCTCATTTGTGTCTAAGAGATGCTGATAGTAACCAATGCTTTTAAAGCCTTAAATCATCTCTGGTACTCAGGATCTCCCAAGTTATTACAACACCACAGTAGTGTGGCAAATAAACTGCCTTTATAGACTGGCTATGATATAGAAAAACTTTTGTAGTCTGAGCCAGTGCACTAAGCAGATTACTGCTGAAGAAAATTAGAAGTCGCCATGTCTAAAAATAAGGCTGCTGTCATGTGACCTACATCGTATTGTGGTGGATTTGTGATTTTTTTAGTGCAGTGCTGTTTTCTGAAACCATATCTTTTGTAAGGCAGTAGGCCATATTCCTCTAAGAACTGTTTCCCAGAGAGGTGAGTTAATTGAGCTAATGGCTTGGAATGTTCTTAGGAGACACATGTGAGATGTGAATGTCTAAAAGCTTTCAGACGTAAGGAAAGTAGAAGTTGCTAAAGAGATTTGCTCTTGGACGTTCACAGAGAAGTCTTTCAGGTCAGGATAACATCATTATTGACACCACAGAGTTTTTTTTCCATCTCTTTGCTTAGTTCATTTGATTATTTAACTCATACCAGAAATATTTTTGAGCCAGGGCAACTAGCTGGTATTTCATATAATTTCCTTTGAATTATTTGATTAGCTTTTTTGCAATGATTCGTAATAGCTTGCTAATATTTACAGGAGACTGGATCCTTAAGGGATTTATGGGACCCCAGGCATTTTTTTTCCTTATTGTAGGCATCTGTGGTGTGGTGGTACTAAAACACCTAATTTTTTTTTTTTTTTTTTTTTTTTTTTTTTTTTTTTTAAGTGTCAGTGTGCTGAAATGGGCATTGGATGTTAACAAACTTTATTTTATTTTCATAAAGAATTCCTCCCTAACCCAATTCAAATGCAACTTGGAGAATTGGATGGGAAACCGGAAGTTCATCCCTAGTTTGGCACCTATGTCTCTAATGGATACGGGTAACCTGTAAATGGTTAATCTCCCAGGCCCATGCTTACACTTATCAAGGGTATCAGAACTTGTCAACGATTTGGCATACGTTTAAAAAGGCCATTGTGGTTGTTAACCTAGTAAAGACCTATCGTTAACCTAGTAAAGACCTATGAACCTATAAGTTCAAAGACAGCATTTTAGGCCATTTGGCTGTTAAGAAATGCTGTTTCATCCAAATATGGTATGTAGTATGCCTTTCTACCAGCCCATGTATCTAAATTTTTAAAAGTTCCATGCTCTTAGATTCTTTAACATAAATGGGATGCTATTCCATAGTTTTGTAATTCTAACACAAATATACTGAGTCCTGATCACAGAATTGCCCATTTTCATTATAAACTGCATGTTGTTACACTTATGCATTTTAACACCTGTATCGTCCTCTAAATTGAACATGATTTGCAGAACTGGTTCTTAAAAGAAATTGTATGCTTGTGTGCTAAGATTAATTTAGCCCTAATATACCTATAAGAGACACTTAATTTTAATGTCTCACATTGTGATCCATATTCTTCAACTTCATAATTTGTTTTGTATATTTCCTCTGAACGCCCTCCAGCTTTTTTAGCTGTCCTCTTGTATAGGCACAGAAGAAATTATATTACAGAAGAGGTCTGTACTTTTAAGCCTAGCTGTTTCAACCCAGTGTAATACCGTAGAAGTTACTAGTTAATATCCAAGATTGCATTTCGTGATGACTGCCTTCCTGGACATGGGAAGTCATCACTAAATTCAGTCTTTGGTATACCTGTACGGTATTACATTGGGTTGAAATGGCTAGGCTTAAAATGACCTCCGAGTTGATAGCCTAGTAACCTCCTATGATCCTGTGAACTCTTGTTGATAGTTTTCTTAACAAAGAACCCATGTGTTTAGAAGCTCAGGCTACTATGAGCTCAGAATGAGATTTAAAAGAAAAAATTGAAGTAATCAGTATTCTTAAGTGCTTATATTCCTTTACTTCCTCTAGTTGAGAAGCTATCAAGTAAACCCATTGTTTAATAATTTTATTTGAAAAGTACTTAACTTTAAACTTGTCTGCACTAAATGATCGTGTCCTTTGCCCAGTCGCTAAGTTTAGATATTCATTTTGCTCATCTGTGTCAGAAGGTTTTTGTAGTGTAAATCCAAATTTACAATCATAAGTGCACTTTGATATGCAGCATTTTTTTGTTCTTAGGAAATGTTGATAACACCAGATTGAACAAGGCTGTTCCTATCATGGATCCCTGAGGAATGCCAACCTTTACAGCTAGATAATTAGAGTGAACACTCTGAATCTTAACACTCTTTCTACCCAGTAACCAATTTCCAGTCCACCTTGTAGTGCAATTAATTGTTCATTTTGTAATCATTTAAATACTTCATAATAACTACATGTGGTGGGATATCAAAAGCTTTGGATGATTCGAAAAAAGTTGCACCAGGAGACAAACCCAGATCAAGAGCTTCTGTTATTTAGTCATAAAAATTAACTAAGTTGCTCAGAGTTGATGTTGCTTTAGTGAAACCATGCTGACCAATGTCTAGTGTATCTATATTCTCTGAATTACTCATAAGATCCAATAGGCATGTCTCAGTTTTGCAAATGGTCTCTTTCCTTTCTTATAAATAAGAGATACCCAAGGTAGTTTCCAGGATTCAGGGACCTTACCTTTTTCCAGTAGTTTATTAAATACTAAAGTTAATCTAGTTATAAGTGTACTCTTCATTGTAAGTAACAGATTGGCTGGAATCTGATCTGGGCCTGTGGATATCATATATTTCAACTTTGAAAAGACAGCTAGTACAACTGATTCAGATATATTTGGACAAGAACGGTCACTAAATTGCATTGCCAATCACCCATGGTAGTCAAGCCAATGTTGGTGTAAAAAAGATTAAATTCATTAGCTATCCTGTTAATATCTCTCGTGGCTTTATCAATTTGATGTAAATATTGAACTTTCTCTCTTGCCTGAGTTATTTATGTATTTATAAAATTATTTATTGTTCTTTGACTTGCAGATCAACTTACTTTCATAACAAGCCTTGAAATCCGTAATTTTGTTTTTTAAAATCCTGCTCTTCTTCTAAGCATCTTCCTATTGATATCAGTTGGAAATATCTTAAATGTTTTATAACTTCTCTTTTTTTTTCTTAAAGTATGTTAAGGACTTATTCCATCATTAAGGAAATGATGACTACTTGTTCTCTCTCCTCACTGAGGAGTAAAACAACCTTGCAGATATTTTTCAATAATTTGATCACCATAGTAACTGTCTAAACTCCGCACCTGGGTTGACCAATCAGTCTTCATTAACTGCAAAGGTAAATTTTATAAGGCATCTTTATCACATTCATATTTCAGTGATTGTAATACAGAAAGGGTTGCTCCAATACAAAAAATACAGAACAGTGGTCTGATGTACCTAGCAGAGAAAGTAATTTTAAAGAAGGTACCTTTTCATGTACATCGGTGATAAGATACAGTGTACTATTTCCACTATTATTAAACTTAAGTAGTTGTCATCCCATGAAAATGCAACTTATTAATAAATTCTTTGTCAAGATGTGCAGTGGCACTTAGTATATTCCAGTTAATTCTGGGACAGTTAAAATCCCCAATAAGGAAATTTTCACCCTTCTATCCAGACAGTTGTACAGATTCTTTAGATATTGCTAGTGGCAACTACTGTCCATACTTAGGGAGTGGATGCTATGTAAGTACCATTAAGAATGTGAACAGTTAGTTTCATACGCCTGCTCAGACTTGATGAAACAAGATGTTACATCTTTCTCTACCCAAAGTACAGTACTGCCTCCCCTAAGATTTTTACTTATGCATTCATACTTAGTCCCTTAACAAATAACATGAAGAATTTGATTTTATACTGATACTTAGCAATTAATACTGACAACTAGATATTTAGAGTGAACATTCTGAATGTTATCTCTCTGATTTGATGTCGTCAGTCTTCACATAATCCTTGACTGTGAGCTCAGTTCCGAGCCTTGGAACCAATGACTCAAATGTTTATTTCAGCTCACACCTTCCAAACTCTCGAGCTAGACTTTACCCATAATGCTCCTCTCAAAATTACCTCAGATCTCGTTTGCTGCTACGTGTCAGATGCTTACGACCGCTGTCGAGCTTTGGCTTATAATTGAAGTAAGGTTATCCTTTTTTTTCCCTCTTGCATATGTCTCCCTTTCATTTTTAGTATTTTTTTTTCTTATACCCAGTCCTCTAGTTATCTTTATTAGCATGTGTGTGTGTGTATTTTTCTACCTCTCTCTGCACTACCGTTGGTAGTTCTTTCTAAGTACCATTGTTGGTACTTCCTTTTCTTACTGTATTGTACTTTATCATTGTTGGTATTTTCTTACTTTTCTAGGAAAAAAAAAAATCTCTCTGTTCCTTCCCGTGAGTATGTGTTGATCCATTTGTTGTTGTGGCTGACAAGTCAGAATCTTTAGCCAAATTCTCTAACGGCACATCGGGGTTTAAAAGGTGCCAAAAATGTGAAAGAAAAATGCCCAATTTGGACAGGCATATTCTTTGCATTTATTGCTTAGACAAATTTCATCTACAATAGAACTATTCGTTCTGCCATGGCTTTTCCACAAGGATGCTCACTGAAAAGAAAAACAAGTTGATTCTTAAAGGACTGCTTAAAAGTGATTTTGATGAGTCCATTTCTGGGTCCAAAACGGAAGCCAGTTCATCATCTTCCTCATCCTTCTCTTCTAAGAAACGACCTTCATCAGTTCCCAGTACCTTGGAACCACCCAAGTAGGTTTCTAAACAACCTTTGGTGTCGAAGAGTTCCACGGCACCGAATGGCAAAAAAGATTCGACACCTACCAAAACTTCACAGTCGACCTCAAGTACCTCGGCACTGAGACATACGTCGGTACTAGAGCAATCACAGCTAATTTTTTTCATGAGATCCAAATAGTTTCCATCTGTTGACTCTTTCAAAGGTAGACCACCGAGCCCCTTTGTCAATCCGAACCCCCAGGTCTCCTTTGACTGCTTCAGTTCAGTCCACTAAGAGTCTCTCTAAAGCTGACATCATGAGACTGGTGGATCAGCTCCTGCCCTGCGAGGGAATTGTCTTTGGTTCCTAGCCAAGCTGGCATCGGAACCGACCCTAGTGTGAGACTGGCTGATCTTCCTCCTCCAACTCCGACTGAGTCATTGGATCCCTCGGTTCTGACATTCCTGGCATCGATGGTCTCTGTTCTAGTAGCAACTTCTCAGGAACCCAGAATTGTCTTGAGTTCCTCCGGGCCTTCGGCACTGGAGGCATTGCAGAGTTGGGACTCCATGGCTGGTTCCAAGGTGCATGGATTGACGACTTTAATTTTGGAGCCATTCATGACCCTCAGTGCTTCAGCTTTCATAGGATTGATGTAGGCTTCGGTTTCGGGGGTCGCCTCCTCGGTGTGGGGTGGGACCTCTGTTCCGAAGGAGTCTATTTCGGTTCCTAGCTCCCATCTCTCTACAGGGGGAGGGCCTTCCAAATCATGGAGAAGGCCTGTCCATTGGGAACTCAGTCTGTGCCAACCCTGTTGGGACACACCTTCACATCTCCTTGACTTGAGCTTTCATCTGTCTCTTCCGCAGGACAGAGGGCACAAAAGCCCCAGGAAAGATCCACCTTGGTGGTTTCCTCTTCAGACACTTCCCTGGAACATCCCTTCAAGGAAGTACCTGCAAAGAAGTGCAAAAGGAACTACTTAGACTCCTCAGAGGAGCCCTTCTCTGAAGATACCGACTTTAATGAAGGGGAAGGTTCCCCCAGGTCACCTCTTGATGTATCCTTCAGAGCAAAAGTGTTCCAGCCAGATTAGTCCTACAAGCATTAGGCTCAATGGCAGCCTCAATCACTCTTGTTCCCTTAGCAAGATATCACATGCGAATCTTGTAATGGTTACTAACCTCCCAGTGGTCTCTGATAGATCAGCCAATGTCTCACCACATCTTGATTACCAATCACTGCATACAGGCTCTCTTGTGATGGCTCCATTCCAATGAGATTCTTTCTGGCCGACCATTCATCCTTTTGCATCACCAAGCCATAGAGACGATGGATGCATCCCAGATAGGGTGGGGGGCATTATCTGTGAAGGACAGTCCAAGGCACGTGGTCCCAACTGGAGGCCAACTTGCACAGCAGTATTCTAGAGATGAGGGCAGTGCTGTTAGTGTTGCAAGCATTTCAGTATGCCCTTCCTCTAGGCACAGTAGCAATTCAGATGGACAACATGTTGGTAGTCTGGTATATCAACAAACAGAGGGGAAGCAAATCTTACCCATTGTGTCGAGAAGTCCTCAGAGTTTGGCAATGGGTGATTTCTTCCATATGCTTTCTCACAGCAGCGCACATTCCAAGGAGCTCCAGTGTGATAGCGGACAAACTGAGCAGAACCATTCTCATGCCTCATGAGTAGTTTCTCAATCCTGTGGTAGCAAAAGAGATTTTTTGTCACTGAGGCCAACCTTGCCGTCTTTTTGCATCCCCTCTAAACAACAAGTGCAGCAGTTACTTTGCCCTAATCCCCCCTCCGGGAGAGTCACCCAGAGATGCTCTTCTCCACAATTGGCCCCCCTGGTCTCCTGTATGCCTTTCCCCCAACTCCCTTAATATCCCAGTTTCTAAAGAAAGCCAAGATGTCGGAGAACTCAGTAATCCTCATTGCCCCCTTTTGGCCTCAAGTTTGGTTTCCCTTCCTTTGGCCTCATCTTCGGAAACCATGGATACTGGACCCAGTTCCAGATCTGCTATCTCATCTGGAGGGCATAGTTCATCCGAACCTCCATTTCCTCAAGCTCATGACATGGCTTCTCCAATTTCCAAGATTGCCAGGAATACTTCCCTTTCCTCTCCCATCCATCAAATGATTGTGGCCCATCACAAACCTTCAACTAGGAAACTGTATCAAAGTAAATGGAAAAAATTTGCAAGTTGGGCCCTTATGAATAAACTTGATCTATATACGATTCGTGTTCATAAAGATTTGGATTTTTTAGCTAACCTCTATCAGTCTGGTTCCTCTATCTCCGCAATTAAAGTCCATCTAGCTGCATTCTCAAACTTCCATATGGGGTTTGATGGGTCATCCCTTATGTCACACAAACTTTGTAAAGCCTTTTTAAAGGGACCCCTAATGCTGAGACCTTTGTTTAAAGAAGCCAATCTTCCTTGGGATCTAACACTAGTTCTTCAGTCCCTTACTTTGTCTCCTACTTGTCACTTAAAGTTTCTGACTTGGAAAACTTTATTTTTAGTGGTCATTACATCTGCCAGAAGTGTTTCTAAACTTCAGGCCTTGTACTGCATACCACCCTACATAATATTTCACAAAGACGGTCTCCCATAGGACTAATTCATCCTTTTTACTGAAAGTAGTCTCAGAATCTAATAACAATCAGACACTTCAACTATCGTTCTTTTTCCCTAATTTTTCTAATAAGTGTAGTATTTTCTTCATTTATTAGACGTCCACAGACAGCTACGTTTTATCTCCGTAGAATGAAGGATTTCAGAAAATCTGACCAACTGTTTGTTGCCTTTTCCTCACTGTCTCTAGGTAACCCCATTTCTAAGGTTACTTTGGCAAAATGGCTTTAAGATTAGTATCACATTTATCTGCCGGTCAAAAAGATTCGCTTTTCATGTCCGGTAAAAGCCCACTCAACTAGAGTAGTGGCAACTTCTGCAGTTTTTCATGTCAGAACTTCTTTAGATGATATTTGTGCCGCAGCCATTTGGTCTTCTCCTTATATTTTTATCACTCATTACAAATTGGATCGGGTCTCTATGGGACGAGCATCATTCGGTTCGATAGTGCTTAGAATTATTTTTCTGAGAGACCTCCCAAGATTGAGGTAGCTGGGGACTCTGTCCCACAGTCAAGGATTATGTTAAGATTGACGACATGAGATGAAGAAGTTGTCTTACTATAACTTTCCATCTGTGTTATCGATCTTCACTAATCCTTGACATTCCCCCCTCCTTCCCCCAGCCTGAGACTCTTAGTGGATCAGATTTTTCCAGAACTGGATTCGTATTGGGGACATATATCTGGTCTCATTATTATCATTATTATTATTGTCATTATTATTATTATTAGTTGCTAAATGTCTGCCACTATTTTGGGCAAACTCAATCTGAGGTAATTTTGAGAGTAGCATTATGGGTAAAGCCTAGATCGAGAGTTTGGAAAGTGCGAACTGAAATAAGCAGCCATGTCTGTTCCTAGACTCAGAACTGAGCCCACAGTCAAGGATTAGTGAAGATTGATAACACAGGTGGAATGTTATGGTAAGACATAACTTCTTTTTTTTTTCTACCCAGCAACCAATTTCCAATACACCTTGCAATGGAACTGTTTATTTTCTGGTCACTTAAACATTTCATAATCGCCACATGTGTCAGGCTATTAAAAACCTTGGTAAAATCCCAAAAAATGCACCAGGAGACTAACTCAGATTGAGAGATTTTCATTTAACTGAGTTCAAACACTTATCTTGATGAAACGTTTTCAGATTCAGTGTAGGAGTTAAGAATAGATAGATTAGGATGACATGAGGAATCCAAATTTATACAGAAGACATAAATTCCAAGATTTTACCCTCAGCATGGGACTTTGATAACCTAAAAGAAGCTGGAATCATAAAATTAGATAGTATAAATATTACTAATTAGTATTGTATTGAAGAAGACAGGATAACACAGATGGAGTGATTAAGTATCATTTTTCTGCATTTTCTTGCTGCCTTTAGCTAATTCCGCCTAAAACACAAATTTTTTTGAGTTTCTGTGATTTAAAAAGCTTGTTTCAGCTACATATTGTACTTGTATTACTGCCTGCACTTTAACAAAGTCATTTTTGTGTTTAAATTACCTGTTTAACTGTTATAGGCTACACACTCAAGTGTGATAGCCATTTCTGTGCATTTAAAGTGTTTTTTTTATTGTATCTGCTTTATTTTCTGAAAAAAACAAAAAAATACTTGTTTTCCCGCCTTGCTAAGCTAGTATAGTCCAGTTTTCAGGTTAGTGCTGAATTCAGGGCTGTGTTACAAGTTTCTGTGTTTGCCCATACCTTACTTGGATAGAAGGAAGTTTCTCTGTTCACTGTGAGAGAGGGAGCTTTAAGCAGCCTATCTGTCCCTGGAGGAGTGGTTTCAGCCCAAAAATTAGTAGTTTATTGGCCATTTTGGGCTAATTTCTGTCTCTTTCATTTCCCTGCTATAAAACCCGCATTTGCGTGCCAGTCCACAAAGTCTACTCTTCAATTTTTCCCTTGGAACTAGACAAACTTTCAACTTAAGCACTCAAACCATTCACTTCTCATCCCAGCACTTGCTCAAAACTCATAGCAAGCATTAATAAACCTTATCATTAGACCCTCCTGTACTGTAAAGAAGCATAAGGCTCTCTATTCGACCTTACCAGCCAATCAGTAAAACAGTTCACTGTACCTATCCAGGCATGTCCAAAGGGCAGTTTCAGGTGTACTGTCTGGTCCAACTGGTGAATCTGGGCATTTTGAGGCAATGTTACAATTGCCTCATGTACACAGACAACCCACTCCTCCTTCCACCAAACACTAATACATACGAGAGATGCAGTTATACAGCAAACTGGAGGCTAAGCTCTCTCAACCCAAGAAAGGACCAGGCAGTCAAGAGGAGAAGGGAATTACTTGCATCACACCATCAGTCTCACATAGACCTATGAAACCAGCACCGACAAAAAACACACAAATACATGAAAACATACAGCAACAGAGACCTACAAAGCAGACATCCAAGCAACCTCCACCCCCCAACACAAACCATGAAACGCATACTAAACAAAACCAGTGTGTCACGCAATCACAGCCCTTAAGGCAAAATAACATACCCAACACACTAGTAATAGGTGACTCTATAGTCAGGCACACTGACGTACCACTCACTAGGCTGAACAAGGAGAAGGTTACTGTTAGCTGCCTGTCTGGTGCCAGGATCCACCACATAACACAAGCACTCAGGTCACACCAGAACAAGTACAAATATGACTCTGTCATTGTCCATGTTGGTGTGAATGACCTGAGCCGTACCTCCCTGGACTACATGAAAAGAGACATGGAGGAGCTCTCTGATCACGTAGCCCAGGCCGGTATGACCCTGAGTAGCATCCTGCCCTCACCAAGAATGATACCAAGGTATAGAGAAAAAATTATCAATTTCAACAATTGTCTAAGCTTCTGGTGTCATTCAAAGGGGATCCAGTGTCTGTCAGCCTGAGATGACATGCTCGACAGGCCACGCTGCTTCACTAGAGACTGCTTGCAACTGTCATCCTTAGGCTTTTGAATACTAGCTAAGGGCCTTGCCACCCCCATAGTGCCTTTTTTAGGCAAGGCTCAACAGACAAACCCACTGCCGTAAATAGCACAAGTAACAAAAAAATGAGGGTAATGCTACTCAATGCCAGAAGTCTAAACATCAAAATGCATGCACTCGAGGCACTCCTCAGTATGGAGAAAATCGATATGTGTGCAGTAACAGAAACCTGGTTTAAGGCTCCAGAGAGCACCCACGCACTACCAGGCTACAACTCATACCATACATTTCGGCCACAAAACTCGGACCGAAATACAAAAGATGGGGGAATATCTATATTCATCAAGGATACCCACACCTCCAGGTTAGTGGCACAGCACAATGCTTAAGAGATCATCCACGTGCAACTAACAACAGGCAAAACTGCTGTTCAAATTATAGCTTGCTGCTGATCACCCACCATGTCCCAGGACCCCCACTCCGCATTCCTGGAAGCACTGGGAAACCTAAAGGTCCTACCAAACACCCTGATATTGGGTGATTTCAATTACCCAAACATTAACTGGGAGAATTACTCAAGTACAAACTCCCTTGCCCAACATTTCCTAGAATTTATAAACTCAAACACCCTGGATCAACTGGTGAACACCCCCACTAGAGGTGACAACATATTTTACCTGGTCATCACCAACATGGGCGACCGGTGTTTCACACCGGAAGTCAACCCCTTGCTGGTTAGATCTGACCATAAACTAATCACTCTGGATATCCACATTCCGCCACCACCCCCGGGAAAAGAAATCACCATGAAAAACTTTTCAAAAGCAAACTTCACATTACTTAAGACCGAGGTGGGAAGTTTCAAAGCCCCCATGCTAAAGGATAATGCTGTCCAAGCTGCAAAATCCTTTACTAATGCACTCTATGGGCACCTACAAGAATGCATAGATTGTGCTATCCCAAACAAAACCAAGACTCACTTCTCCAAGAAAAGGCAACCAGTCTGGTGGACCCCTGCCATAAACAAGCTATACAATAGAAGGAGGAAACTAGTACAGAAAAGAGTAAAATCCCAAGAAGGGAAGACATCCCTGATCAGTATCAGCAAGAAACTACGTTCCCTCATAAAATCATCCAAGGCCAGCTTCGAAAGAAAAATTGCCATGGCCTCCAAAGATAACCACAAGGCATTCTTTAGCTATGTCAAGAATCTAAGTGGCAATTCTCAGATCGGCTCGGAGTTGGTGCAGAATGGCACAAAATACACTGAGCCGACCTATATAGCCAACATCCTGACAGACAGGTTCAGTGCAAACTCCCACCCCCTGTCACCCCCAAAAGGGCCCATAACTGTACCAGAAGAATGTAGTGCCCCTGAAATCACAGACACTCAGGTTAAAACAGCCCTCTCCAAAGCCAAAAACACAGCATCAATGGGACCAGACGGTGTCCCAGGCTGCGTCCTACACGAGCTCAAAGATTAACTAACCCCTCACCTAAACACACTGTTTAAACTCAGCCTCTCCACAGACTACATGCACAGCAATGGTTATTCCGCTCCACAAAGGTGGAGCCACAACTGATCCCGGGAACTATCACCCTATAAGCCTGACTAGCTTGGTCTGCGCATCGTCATGGATCTCATTAACAGAGACACTGGGAACCTCCAAACACTGGACCCTACCCAGTTCGGCTTTGTTAAGAGCAGATCATGCCTCCTAAACCTGGTGGACTTCTTTGAGACAGTTACCAAGGCTATAGACGAGGAAAAGGTGGTCCACACAGCCTACCTAGACCTCACAAAGGCCTTCGACATCATTCCCTACTTGGGTATTATAGACAAGCTTACCAGCCTGAACATAAACCCCTACGTCATGAGATGGGTTGCCAACTGGCTCACGGACAGAACCCACATGGTAAGAGTTGCGTGAGCTAGGTCAGACTCTAAACCAGTTACAAGTGGTGTTCCCCAGAGCTCAGTCCTATGACCCCTCCTGTTTGGCATATACTTCTCAGAGGTACAGGCAAGCACAGGAGGATTATGGCTGACCAAGTTCGCAGATGACTGCAAACTAGGGGCTATAATTGACTCTCCAGCTGACACAGACATCCTCCAAAAGGGTCTCACTGAGACAGATATCTGATGTCAAAATCATGGCCTCAAGCTAAATGCCAAAAAGTGTATAGTCATCCCCTTTGGAAAAAAAGTACCCACAAACTACCACATAGATGGTAGCTCCCTAAATATGGAAGACGTAATAAGGGATCTGGGGACCAAGTAGATAGTAAACCTCTCCTTTGATAATCACATTGCCAAAGTGGTTAGAAAATCCTTCTATGTGACCCACCTAATCACAAAAGGGTTTGCATCCAGATCGAAAGAGGTCATTGGGCCCCTCTACGCATCACTCATCAGACCCATCATAGAGTACAAGACATCTGCAACAACTGAAAAGACCACAGAAGTACCTCACTAAGAGGATCACTGGCCTCAAGCAGATTCCCTATGCAGCTCGACTGAAGAAACTCCAGCTGCACTCTGTTGCATACTGCCTACTTAGAGGTGATCTCTGCCTGACATACAAGGCCATGCCCAACCCAGAATTAATGGTCATGCTCCACCTAAAGAAAACCATATCCCCTCAAGCCACACGCTCCAAGCCTCACCACAACAATAAATAGGATGTGCTGGAGGGATAGATTCCTGTCCCAGGGACTTCCCATGCTCTAGAACAAGATTCCAATCTACATTAGGCAGAGCTCCTCGCTAACCCTCTTCAAGAGAAACCTTGACAAGTGGATGGGATCACTTCAATTGCTCTACTGGACAGAGACACAGAGGACTAGTCTAAGGGGGCAGCGAAAACCAACACATTCCGGCTAGGCTTATAAATGCCTTCAGGCAGATAGCCTAGTACCTACCTATGAACCTATTCACATAAAAGTATTACATTGAAGAAGATAAGATATCCCATACATGTGTATGTAAATTTCACACACACACACACACACATATATATATATATATATATATATGTGTATATATATATATATATATATATATATGTGTGTGTGTGTATATATATATATATATATATATATATATATATATATATATATATATATATATTTACGCACACATACACGTGTGTGTATTCTTACAAAGTATTTATTGAAGAATTTTTAGAGCACAGAAAGCAAATTTAAGTCAGTATTACAGTAAGTGCATTTGAGCCTTATAGAAAAGAAGGGGAGATAAAGCACTGCTTAGGAGAATGGGGATTAAATTAGTAGGAAGTTTGAAGATGGGAAGAAGAGAATTAGTGTGGATTAATTAGCTGGAATAAGTTCTATGAGATAAAAAAGTGAAATATGACAGTCATGCAGTGTTAGGTTTTGGCTTATTGTATTGAAGTGATGTGATTTGTTTCATATGTTCCTGTCTTTCGTATAACATTTATATCTTTAAAAATGTATGAATTTTTTAATTGGTTTTACGATTTAGAATTGTGAGTTGTTTCAGAGGTACTGGAAATAGTTCCATTATGTGAGTGACCACTGCGGCAAAAAAAAAACGTGATTAGTAGTTTAAAGTTTGTCTTCAGGGATACATAATGAGGGGATAATTCATATCTAAATTGTCGAGTCGGTGTCTGTTTTGTCAGACTGCAAAGAAGAGGAAGCTTCCTGTGCTCTTAAGTTGGAAGGTCAGTGAAACTAGTAGTAAAGTACATTAATGTTTTTATTGGTGTCCATTTCAGTCTAGTTACAATAGAACCGTTATGTTCTCTTAAGAGACCAGGGTGATAATCTACACGTTTTAACTGTTTGAAGTGATGCTATTTTTTTTCCCCTTGGAAGCATTAGCCACAATTGGTAGGTTGCACTTAAGCTAGGTAAATGATACAACCCTTGTCAGTAAGGATAAGAAGTATAAAATACTTTGACCCAAAATAATGATTAGTTGGTTTGGACTTGATTGAATTTCTGTGGTCGAGCACATTTCTTATGTGCGGCAGTTTCAATAGCCTTATGGTTGTTGCATAGTACCCCCTCTGTAAGAGCACAGTTGTGAGTTTCTATCGGGTTCCAAAAAATAATGCAGTTTCTTTTTTTAGTGTGTGAAAAATGTTTGTTGATTATCGGCCAATGTGCAAGGTGGGATTGACATTCCTTCGGCTGCTGTTGTTGTGAATAGGAGAAGTATTAAAACTGTGTGTGACCATATCATCTGCATGTAAGATGGTAGGCATTTGAGGGATATATGATGGAAGTTGGTTGATAAATTATGACAATAGAAACTGAGTAGAATGGATCCCTGTGGGACAACTTTTGTGAATGTAGATGGCAGAGAATTAGTTGTCCCAATCTGAATTTTGTAGTGTCTGTTACAAAGGAAGTCTCTCAACAAGGGAGGGTGTCTATATTTATTTATGAGGGTGTCTATATTTATTTATGCTGTGTGTTTATCAAAGATTGGGGTGCATGATATCAAAAGCTTTAGTAAGGTTCATGAAATGTAAACCTATTAAGAGGCCTTTATCGCTGTTCAGTTACTATATATAGGGCTGTCATCCTGCTCCATTCTGACCAGAAGCCATGTTGATGCAATGAGTATGTCTTGTATTTCTTAGTTATATTTTGTCAGGTAAAAATGTTACCTGTGACAGGTAGTATGGATGTAGTTCTGAAGTATTTTTGTATTCTGGTTTAACATGTTTAGGAACGGGTATGAATGACTGGCTAGTTTCCATTCAGACAGTGTCGTATTTTTGATAAGTCAAAGGTTGTAGTAAAATATGATCCTTGCTTCAGTATAATGAACCACGTCTTAAGGCCATCAGCTCCTGTGGAAGCATCTGTGGATATATGGTCTGTCTCTATCTTGACTTGATTGATTTGAAATTTAATGGGAGTGTGAAAATGGGTGTTGATTGGTCAGGTCTTAGGGGTGAGAAGAGTGTTTACTGGGAAGTGTGGAAAATTCACTTACACAGTCTTTAGGGGATAGGATGATTAATGGGATTGTGATATTGTCGCTCTTAGTATCTTTAAACTGGGAGTGTCCAGTGATCTGGCTTACAAGATTCCGATTTGTTTCTTTTTTTTAGGTTCATAGGATGATACGAGGCTATTGGCCCAGAGGCCGTTATAAGCCTAGCCAAGAATTTGGCCCAAGTTCACTCAAAGTCAGCACCTGTTTCTCCCTGTCCAGCAGGGACACAGGTGGGATCCCAGTGGTGTATTTTCTGTTTCCCATCCATTCGTCCAGGTTCCTCTTAAAGAGGGCTAGAGAGGTACTCTGCTTGATATAGGGAGTCTATTCCACAATGGGGGAGTCTTTTGGACACAAAGTATCCCACCAACAAGTTCTGTTAGTGTCACAGACCAGGTTAAGGTCTTGCATGCGGGTTGCACAAGTGGAGTTTGACTTGCAGATAATGCATCAACTCCATCAAGGCTGGGTCTCAGATGGCCTTGTATGCCAGACACAGGTCAACTCTGAGCAGTTTGTACTAGACTAAGTAGAGTGACAGGGCTTTTAGCCTGTCTGTATAGGATAGGTGTTTGACACCCTGGATTTTCCTGGTCAGGAACCTCTCTGATCTCTTCACCTGTTGCATGTGCTTGGAAAGTACATGCCGAAGGGGGCATTGTACTCAATAATGGGTGTGATAAGGGAGGAGTATAGGGATGTTATGACCTCTCTGTTCCTGGATGAAATACCCTTATTTATGAGGTGGACCATGTAGAAAGCCTTCTGTACAGCGGAGGCAACGTGGTGGTCAAAAGTCAGGTTGCTATCAACCTGGGTGCCGAAGTCCCTAATGACTGGCTGCATGTTTAGTACATTGTTATTAATGTGATAATTAGTGGGGATGCCTTTTTCCTCAAAGGGGATAATAATGCATTTCTTGGCATTCAGTCTAAGGCCATGCTTCTGGCATCAGTTAATAGTTTGGGTAAGGCCCTCTTGGAGGATGTTCACATCACTAGGAGAATTTAAAACAGTGCCCAGCTTACAGTCATCTGCAAACTTGGTCAGCCGCAGACCACTGGTTTTGGCTTGCACCTCAGAAAAGTATATCCCAAACAGCAGAAGCCCCAATATTAATCCTTGAGGTATACCGCTCGTTACGGGTGGCTTCCCCTATTTTAAATGAGTAGGTTCTTTCATTGAGACAGTTAGCTACCCATCTGGTAACATATGGGTTGATGCCTAGCTGTGAGAGTTGATCTATTATGCCCGATTGGGGAATAGTGTCGAAGGGTTTGGCTGGGTCAAGGTAGGCAGTGTGCAATGTCTTCCCCTCGTCCATGGTTGAGATAGGTGGTGTGCACCGCCTTCCTTTTGATTTTTGAGAAAGTTTTGCCATGATGTGAGGAAAATGGCTTTGTCTTCTTTGTAACTTTTGGCAAGGTTTAATAGAAAAATACATTTATTTCTATTACTTTTAGTGGGGAGACATTTGTATTGCTACCAGGCTATGTCCCTTAGTTTAGAGAGAGCATTGAGTTCTTTGCTGAGCCACTGATTGGGTTATTTTTTTTTTCGGATTTTTTTTTAACTTCACTTTAATTCACTATATTAATACACAAATAACATTATCCACACACACAGTGCATTTCACTGTATGCTGACATTGGTGGATAATCTTTTAACTTATCCTTTTTGTATATTCCATCCAGCTCAGTATCAGCATTTACATTCAATCACCTCTTAACTTTATTCCTTAAGTTATTGTAATTAACAATCAATTTAATATAACTTCAATTTTTCATTGTTCTCAATATTTACATATTACTTATTTAAGAATTTATTTATTATTTATTTGCATTTGCATACAGGGATGGTCCAGCTGGGCCAGAAGTGCCCATTTTCATTGGAGTCCTGGGGAGAAAAGCTCCACATATAAGACATTTCACATACAATACAGAATTTACATTAGTAAAGCCATTTAGAACATATAATTGGCAGTTTATACAATTGGTGAAAACAACAGTATGTAAGTAATCATGCTCAAATCAAAGATATTATACAAGCAATACAGAGTATATACATGACAGCATTCCATCTGAGTAGTTTTCAGCTAGCAAAATGTATATAGGGCACTTCATGCAGTGGATGCAAAGCAGATATTGGAATTAATTAGAGACCAGGTACTTAAACTTTTCACACGTTTAGGAGGTGTAATAGTTGAGCGATAGGCTATATGAGTCTTGTTGAAGGAATCAGGAAAGTCTGTGAATATTGTTTCAGATGTAAGTGGTGGTGTGATATTAAGGTAGGCTGTGAAAGTACCTGAATGTCTTGCCTGGTTCAGTGGTAGGTTTGTAAGGGTTAGGAAGAGAAGGAAGTATACAGGAGGGATCTGTGGAAGGCAATGAGGGTTAGTAGAAGAGGGAAGTGGACAGGATGGAGAGGCAGAGTGTGTAAAAACACAGATGATGTGAAAGGAATATGCCAGAGTAGTAGAGTTGAGGTGAGAATAGTTGGTGATGGTTGAAATTAGGTTATATGAGATGTGGTGTAAGCACATGTGCGCAGAGATGTCTTGAAAAGGGTTACTGAGCGGGTGGATCGAAGTGTTGGGGGAGGGTGTACCAAAGTTTTGTGATGGGAAAGGAGTAAAGCATCTGGCCAGCCGAAAGTTTGGGCTTTTCTACATTTACGAGCAGTTGGTTGTTGGATTGTAGTGGTCTTAGGATGGTATAAAGCAAGTATAGAAGATAGAGCAGGGCACGTGGATGGATTATGAATGAGTTTGTGAGCTGTAGTTAATTGGATAAAGGGGAAATAGTTGGAGAGTTCAAGCCATTTTAGTTTGAGTAATGATAAGCAGTGGTGGGATGAGTAGGAGGCATTAGTTACAAACTTAGCAGTTTTGTTGTAGCATGAGTCTAGTTTGGACTTTAGAGAGGACTGAATGTTGGTGAGGTGGGGGCACCATATAAAAGAGAGGATAATAGAAAAGAAGAGGCAAGGGAAAGTCGGGCTGATGCACTGAGTAGATGTTTGTGTTGGTAGAGAGTGACAAGCTTTTAATGTGTCTTTTTGACATTGGACTGGATGTGCAGATCGAATGTGAGGTTTTCATCTATGATGACACCTAGAAGTTTTGTGCAAGGTACAATATCGATGGTGGTACCATTTAGAGATTGAATGGTGAAGTTCTGTTTTTTGTAGGGGAGTGGACTTTTTGGCGGCAAAGATTGCTAGTTTGGTTTTGTTGGGGGTCAGGGCAAGATGATTATTAGACATCCAAATTTCGGTGGAGGTGAGGGCGTTTTGGGTGAGTTGGTGTAGTTCTGAGGAGGAGTTTGCAGTGCAGATGTGAAGCGAACGATCCCTGGCAGCAGAGCAGTTTTACATACCTCTCAGCTCCTTAGACAAACCTGTCAAACTCTTAGCGCAAGAAATCTGGACAAAGCCTGACATAATGGGGGGGTGAAATGCTAAGAAATAGGAACACATTTTATATATTGCTCTTATAAACTTTGATAGTTGCTAGAAGAGCAGGAATTGTGTTAGCATGTATTTTCTGAAGAATCTGAAATTCAAATGTATGCTTTTATTTAGTGACTTTAAGCTTTAAATCATCCAGTAGTTTGTCAAAAAAAAACAATTTTTTTTATGAGTAGACGACCAAAAATATGAGGCAAAAATGTGGGACATTCTGCAAAAATATGTACAGTTGAGAAGTATACTCTTAGATCAATGTATCTCCATGAGCCTAAAATAAACGCGACAAAGGCTCAAAACAGGAACGTATTTTAAATGATTTGTGTTAGTATACATTTTCTGAAGCAGAGGTGTGTGTGAGATCTACCACTGGTAGTAGCAGCAAAGAGGTTTGTATACTTCTGGACCCTTCAGCTGAAGAAATCTGGGTAAAGCCTAAAATAAATGAGAACAAAAACTCAAAATAAGAACATATTTTAGTTATTGCTCATATAAAATTACAAACTTGCTTAAATAAAAGGATTTATGTTAGCATGAATTTTCTGAAGGAAATAAAACTTTGAAACTCTAAATTACATCTTTATTTAGTAACTTCTGTCTGCAATGACTGGGAATAAACCAAATGTTTTAGGAGTAACAGACCAAAAATATAAAGTAAATACCTAGATTTTTTTAAAGTGTTATATTTTAGGTGTAAAATGCTTCCTCAAACGCCATTAACATATACTACAGCAAGTATGAAACATTAGGTGGAGGAACTATTTTACATCAAAAATATATTAAAAAAAATAAAATAGTACTTAAAAATAAATAAGTAAAACACAAGAAGTTTGCAGAGAGCCCATTCTCTATGTGCAATAATGCCCTTCAGGGTGTGTGCTAAAGTGTAATTAATGCCCTTCCAGGGATGTAGTTCCCTCCACCTGCAGCGCCGGGCTTCATAACACCCCATGGGCAGGCATTAATTACACATTAAAACACACACTGTTGGGCATTATTGCTTACTTGATGCTCCTTCAGTTCCTCATAGTCACAAAAATTATGATTCCACAGTCCTCTTATTTCATACCTCCAGCAGGTTCGTTTTACTCCTACGTATGGTTTAACTTACCTTGTTGGGTAGTAGAAGTACTTAAAAAATTTCATGCAACTCTTTTAAATCTCCTTGCCTTAGTTAGTATTTCTTGGCAATTGTTCCATTTCTGTCCCTTCCTCATCCAGTATAGCTTTATCTAACCCTTTCTTCCATATTTTCCATTTAGTCCCTACAGCATTCTTTCCTCCTTTCACTCAATTTCTATATATTTCCATTCCTATATATTCTCTAACTGATGTTCCTCTTGTGTTCCTGTCCATGATTTCAGTCCGTGTCCTCTTTGAATTTGGTCCCAGTTTTTGACTTTTTCTTGTTTTCTTTCCCAGCTCCATATTATTGTCTTCCCCACTATCACCTCCTCTATTCTACCAACAGGTAATAGTTTTATTCTCCAATTAGCACCCCTTACATCCTGCTATACTTTTGGAACTTCTGCCTTCATTCACTTTATCCACTGCATTTCCAGGCCTTCTGTTGGTGTCTAATATGTCTTTTCCCTACCTATGTTTATTTTCCCTCTGTATTATTATTTTGTTTCCAATTTGCCTTGTATTGACCATCTATTGTTCGTAATATAGTTATCAAGCAAGCTTGTAGCCATTCCTTAACATCTGGTGCTCCTAACCCGCTTATTCTAGCATCTCTATCACTGTCCCAAGCACTCTGGGTTTTCTTTCCTCCCACAAAATTCTCTACTTACCTGCTTTAAAAACATATTTGGAATTTTCCAGAATGCTTAGTATGGGTGGATGAGCTGTGGGATTATGCACATCTTTAGTTCCTGTATTCTCTGGTCAGTATCCAGTCTTTCTGTTTTCCATTGCCGTATTTACCCTTTTACCTTTTGATATTTTTTTCATGTGTGTCCTTTAGTGTACCATCCTCTGTCCCTGAGTGTTATTCCTAGGTAGTTGATGTCTTTTGTTATCATTAACTCATCTTCTTCTTCCTCCACCTTTCTATTTACCATCAAAACCTTTTTTTAAACACCTTTATTAAAATGTCACTTAAGACATAGGCCCACACAAAGTAATGGAAAGGAAAATAAACTATATCAGCATTTTTCCATCTGCGCACATGATTTTTCTTTCTTTCTTTGACAAGTGTCTTTCAGACTGACATTACATGAATCACTCTATCTCTGCCTTCCCTTAAACTTCACTTCTCCTTAACATCATTTTCTCCTTCCCTTTTGTAAAGATCCCTCTTCCATTTCTTTTATCTCTTATAATATTCAATACCTCAAATACAGTTGATGTACACTTTGATTTTCATTTTCTAGTAATTGATCTTTTTTAGCAGGCAACAGAATTAAATTAAACTTAATAAAGTCTTACTGTGTCCCAGCTCAAAACAATCATTTCCTTACATACATTTGCTCACATAGCATTTATGATAGAGTACGCTGTAGGATATTTTTGAAATCTGCCAACTCATTACATTCTCATAACATACGTTTCCAGAGGTCTACTATTAAATTTGGAAATTTCAAATCTTCTAATTTCTTATGGTCGAGACCATAAGATCAAAGTTATGAAACTTTGAAATGTAAATAAAAAAATCCACCCGCCCTCCACGTGGGTGGGGGGCTATGCCCCCCCCCCCCGGTAATTAAATATACCAAGTCCAAGATTGCACTACAGCAAGGAAAATTGTACATATACCATTCTGAGCTGTATAGAGATCTTCATTTAAATGGTTCGAAGTCTCAAACATAACAAATTCGAAGGTTTGAAACTTGTGAAATTAAGTAGACCTGTTCCCAGTTACCTCTTTCTTCTCTATCACACCTCCAACATTTGCTACATTCCTGAGGAAAAATTCTGTGAAGTCTGCTTGGGGTATAATAATACCGATGCACACACTTGGTTGCATACTTGGAAGCCATACATGTGTCTTGGTATTGTTTTCTTGTAAATTGCTTTCTGGTTTCTCTTTCCAGTGTTTTCTAACATCCTCTGTTTCTTATAGTTATCATGCAGTATTTTACTTGACCTGCTAATTATCCCTTTTTTAACAACTGCTTCTATTCTAGATTCAACTAAAAACTCTACCAGAGTAGGTTTTTAACTTAAATTTCTCTGTCCTTTTCTCTTTGCCTGTACTCTGAGATCAAGCCTTGGTAGGAGGCGGTCTTTAGCCTGCAGTCCAGATGTCTTCTTGGCCTTATCCCATTCTATTTCCATTCATACTTGAGTTATTGTTCCTTAGCTAGGTTTCTCCAGTAAATTCCAGGCCCCTCTTGCTTATTTTCTGTACCCATACTTGCAGCCATCCCTATTGGGAAGATCTACTTTCTCCATTCTTGTATTGGCATTAGTGCTTAGAATACTTTTTGCTACTTTATGAATATAATATCCTGTATGGTGGTTATTTTCCTTAAGGATCTGCATCCAAAATCCCTGTCTTTCTCTTTTTTTGAACTTCCCCCTTGCTTCATCAGTCATCTCTTTCCACTTTGAATTATAACCTACTGCTTGTGTTATGTATATGAGCCTTAACTGTGTAGCTATAAAATATCCCTTCAAATCAGGAAACCTAAACAACCTTGTTCTATTGGAAGGATCCACTTATCTCACTTAACTCGTAACTGCTTTCCCACCCAGATAAATTCCTTCAATTTTTTGTTATTGTTCACAGTTTTCTCCTTGATTTGATAAAAGTATACCCGACTTGTATACAAGACGATAGGAACTAAATATATTTTTACTGCTTATATCTTTCTATCTTTATCCATAAATAAGAGTTTCCATTTTTCTCAGTTTTTGTATGATCTTTTGTTTAGTCTCCTCCCACATATCCTTAGCTGCCGTAACAGACATCTTTTTACTCCATACTCCTAATTACTTCATTTTATCATGACCTGATAAATATGGGTATTGCTGAACCAATTCAGGTGTGGGTACATAATTTACAGCTGTAGTCTTTGTTTTACCTTCATTCATTTCTATCACAAAAAGGCTTGACAGTATCTCAAAATGCTCCACAACATTGAGATGTCGGGATTTATCTGGTACAAAACTATATTATCTACAAATAAAGACACTTTTCTTGATTACCATACCAATTATAGGTTCATAGGTACGTACTAGGCTATCGGCCCTAGCCTAGCCAAAAAGGTACCCTGGCTTGCACCACCCAAGAAAATCATTTCCCATCTAATCATCAAGATTTTTCTTGAAGAGTGCTAATGGGGAGCTTTGTTTGATATAGATAGGTAGTTTGTTCCAGAGTATGGGAAGTCTCTGGGACAGGAATCTGTTCCTCCAGCATATTTTGTTTATTGTGGTGACAAGGTTTAGGTCCCTAGAGCATGTAGCTCGGAGGGATTGGGATTTCTTTAAGTGGAGCATGTCCAACAGCTCTGGGTTTGACATAGCTTTGTATGTTAGGCAGAGATTGCCTCTGAGTAGGCGATATGCGACAGAGTAAAGCTGGAGTTTTTTTAGATGGTCTGCATAGGGCATCTGTTTGAGGCCAGTAATCCTCTTTGTGAGGTATTTCTGCGGCCTTTCCATTTGTTGTAGATGTCTTGTGAGGTACATACCAAAAGGGGCGTTGTACTCTATAGTAGGTCTAATGAATGATGAGTAGAGGGGAACAATGACCTCTTTTTTTCCTGGATGAGAAACCGTTTGTGATGAGGTGTGCCATGTAGAAGGATTTCCTGACTACTGTGGCAATGTGATTATCAAAGGAGAGACTACTGTCCACTTGTGTCTCAAGGTGTCTTATCACACTTTTGGTGTTAAGTAGACTACCACCTATGTGGTAGCTCATGGGTACAGAGTTTTTACCAAAGGGGATGACAGTGCACTTTTTGGCATTGAGCTTGAGGCCATGGCTTTGACACCAGGCATCTGTCTCAGTGAGGCCCTTTTGTAGGATGTCCACATTGTTTGGGGTTTCAATTATGGCTCCTAGTTTGCAGTCATCTGTGAACTTCGTTAGTCAAAGAACTTTTGTGTTAGCCTGCACTTCAGAAAAGTAGATACCGAACAGGAGAGGACCCAGGACTGAACCCTGTGGTAATCCACTTGTCACTCGTCTGAAGTCAGATTTGGAGTCTGCTACTTTCACAGTGCAGGTTCTGTCAGTGAGCCAGTTGGCAACCCATCTTGTGACATAGGGATTTATACCTAGTTTAGTGAGTTTATCTGTAATTCCAGAGTGGGGGGTGGTGTCAAAAGTCTTGACAAGATCTAGCTAAGCTGTGTGAACCACCATACCTTCGTCTACGGCTTTGGTGACTGCTTCAAAGAAGTCAATCAGGTTTAGGAGACATGATCTGCCTTTTACAAACCCGAACTGGATGGGGTCCAGAGTTTGGAGATTACCAGTGTCTTTGTTTATAAGTTCCAATGTGATACGTTCCATGGCCTTGCAGACCATGCTCGTTAGGCTAATGGGGTGGTAGTTCCCGGGGTCCGTGGTGGCTCTCCCTTTGTGGAGTGGGATAACCTTCGCTGTGCGCCATTCAGTGGACACAAAGCCTGAGGTGAGGCTATGATTGAACATGGTGCTTTGGTGGGGTGCCAGTTCATTCTGTAGTTCATGTAGAACGCAGCCTGGGATGTTGTTAGGTCCCATGGATGCTGTGTTCTTGGCTTTGGAGAGTGTGTTTTTTACCTGTGCAGCCGTGATTACAGGAACTTTGCATTCTTCCGGTATAGAGATGGGTCTTTTGGGGGGGGGGGGGTAAAATTAGCACTGAACCTATCTGCCAGGATGTTGGCAATATCAGTTGGTTCTGTATATTTAGTGCCATTGTGCTGTAACTCTGAGCAGGTCTGAGTGTTGCCATTGAGATTCTTGACATATCTATAAAATGTTTTGTAGTTGTCTTTAGAATCAGTGGCGATTTTATTTTCATAACTAGCTTTGGAGGATTTTATGAGGGGTCTCAGCTTCTTACTGAGGCTGACCAGGGAGTTCTTCCAGTCATGGGATTTTACTCTTTTTTGCAACAGTTTCTTTCTCCTGTTATTGAGTTTGTTTATGGCAGGGGACCACCAGATTGGCTTCCTTTTTTTGGAGGATAGCATCTTGGTTCTGTTAGGGATAGCATGATCCATGCAATCGTGTAAGTGTTTATAAAGTGCATTTGTGTAGGATTCAGCAGTTGTACCTCTATTGTCCGTTTGCCTGGGTGTCGTGAAGTTTGCCACTTCTGTCTTAAGAAGCGTGAAGTTGGCTTTGGAGAAATTTTTTACGGTTGTTTCCCTAGTGGGGGCGGGATGTGGATGTCTAGGCTGCTTAGCTTGTGGTCGGATCTGACCAACGAGGAATTAACTTCTGGTGTGGAACACCAGTCGCCCATGTTGGTAATGACCAGGTCTAGGATATTTCTGCCCCTGGTGGGGGTGTGGATAAGTTGATCCAAGGCGTTGGAATTTATGAATTCCAGAAAACATTGAGCAAAAGAGTTGGTACATGAGTAGTTTTCCCAGTTAATGGTGGGGTAGTTGAAATTGCCCATTATTAGGGTGTTGGGTTGTACCCTAATATTTTCCAATGTATCAGGAAATGAGGAGTGAGAATCCTGGGGCATGGTGGGGGATCTGTAGCAAGTTACAATTTGGATTGCGCTCTTGCCCAGAGTTAGTTGCTCTTGGATAATCTCAGATGCATTATGCTGAGCAACTGGCCTGGAGGTGTGGATATCCTTAATGAATATGGACACACCTCCACCTTTAGTGTTTCGGTCCAGGTCAGGTGGCCGAAAGGTGTGGTATGAATTATAGCCTGGTAATGCAGGGGTGCTCTCTGGATCCTTCAACCAGGTCTCTATCACTGCACATATGTCGATGTTCTCCATTTTAAGGAATGCCTTGAGTGAATGCATTTTGAGGTTTAGTCTTCAAGCATTGAGTAGCATTACCCTCAGATTTTGCTTGCTTGTACTTGTTACAGTGGTGAATTTGTCCTTTGAACCTTGCCTAAAAAAGGCACTATAGGGGTGGCAAGAGCCTTCGCTAGTATCCGGAAAACCAAGGGCGACAGGTGCAGGCCATCTCTGGCAAAGCATCGTGGTCTGTCGATCATGTCATCCCAGGCAGACAGATACTGGATCCCCTTAGAATGATACCAGAAGCTTAGCCAATTGTTGAAGTCAATCATCACTTCCTATCTTCCTTGTATTTCTGAGTCCCTTATTTTCTTTGCCAATGGCTCTAATTATAAAGTAAATAAAGGGGAAAGTGAACACCCCTGCTTGGTTCCTCTGTTCAAATACAGCTTATCTGAGAGGAACCCCCCACTTTAATTCCTGTCTCAGATCCTTCATATATCCTTCTAATTAACCACATTGTATCAGAAAATGCAAATGCTTCTAATGCCCTACTCTTAAAATCCCAGCTTAGTCTATCATATGTTTTCTCTGCATCAGGACCCAACAACAGATGTATTTTCTTCCATTGCGCTTCCCTCTGGATCATCATTGTTCTGTTAATATTGTCAAATGTTTGTACTTGCACCAGAAAACCACACTGATCCATATCTGTCAATTTTGGCAACACCTCTGCCATTCTTTTAGCTAGTATAGATGTAAACACTTTACAGTCATTGTTTAAAACTGAAATGGGTCTATATGAAGCTTGGTCTGCAGGGTCTTTGCCATGTTCAGGTAACACAACTACCACAGCTTTCTTCCAAGATGTTGGTTCTTCCCCCTCCTTTTAAAATACTGTTAAATAAAATCTTCCAGATCTTGCTCACTTTCTTCATGTCGAATTACCAAACTTCCACGGACTTTCTTGAAGATTGATTATACATCACTGTTTTTATCTCATCACTTCCTATCTTAACAGTTATTTTTTTGAGACTCAGCTACCTATAACCTTGGCATAATTAAGTTTTCCATAAATATTTTCATTTGTAGTCTTTCTTGATTTCCACATTTCTCTGCTTTATACAAATTTTCATAAAATTTCTGGAATATCTCTAAAAGTTCCACAGGATCTCTGGTTATTTTCTTGTGATACATTCCCTAAGCTTGATGACAACCTTTCAATGTGCTGTTGTCCAAGTCATTATGCTAAAAGCTTTTGTGCTCTGGAGTTATCAAAAAATAATTGCTTAACTGCAGTCTTTCTGAACTCCTGCATATTATCCAAATACTTCCTTATTTTCTCTTTAGCACTCTGCAGTTGCTCATCCTCTTGTTCTGTGAGATTTCCCTTTTTCTGCAATACTTTAACCTTTGTCAACCCTGTGATGCCCACCACTGCTACCAATATGTGATGACCACCAATCTGTGTTGTCCTCATGCTGGACCAGTAATCAAGGAGCCTGAATCCTCACAAATGGATACACTCAGTATCTCCAGATGCAGACCTGTCTGCATCAAGTGCAGTTTCCCTTAAGAGCATGCAGGGAACACACACAGCCCAGGGTCTGGATGTCTCTGTATCAGTCTCTTTCCAGATCCCCAATAAGACTCCCCACTGGTACAGCTATACGGTTAGATCCTCAGCCGAGTGCCCAAGCCAAGTCCCCAGCACCCTCTCTGTGGACCTAGTGCTTTGTGTCCCTGCCCCAAGTAGCTGACACACACACACACACACACACACACACAGAGATTTGATTTTGAGAAAGGCTGGCACAAATGTAACTGCTGTGCCCCCTTCTGCCCAGAGTGTAAGGTACTTATCACTGCCACCAGACACTTCACAATCAGCTACTCTAAAGCCCTTAACAAAGGGAGTCCAGTTATACTGTGCAATATTAATACTAATACAAATGGTAGTAGTTGACCAAGATGTCTAGGCCTTCTGGAGTGGCCCACACAGTGACACCAGATAAATATAAGTACTCTCAAGGGTTAGATACTTTCTACAAGGACCAGCCACAGTAAAGTTTTAAATATGTTTAATAAAAAATAGTAAAAGTACATGAAAATACTAAATATATATTCACAGTAACCCACAGAGTTTAGATCACAGGAAATATTGGAAAGAACAGTGATGGGACGGACTCAGACAAATAAAGAAAAACAATATCTAAACTAAACTATATTACTGACTGAGTTTAAGATATTTTACTGTTCCCTAGTTAAGTTGCTTATTACCACAAGGCAACATGCTTTGAGTGAGGGTCTTTCTAGTCAGGCTTCCCAAAGAAAATACTCAGAATTTTGAGAGTTCTGTTTGTAATAGCTAAAATATAATTTCCAAGAGGGTTGGCAGAATGACATCATCTGGTTACCTGACTCTAGTTTCTCACAGTATTCCCCCTTGAAGCTGAGACAGGAAATTAGCATAGACGGCCACAGTACACATCCAAGTGTTTATGGTAGTGTCTGGGGCTTTCTCTCTTTTCACTGAACTAATGAACAAAGACCCATTGTCTCTGGTCCTGTTCAGCACTGTGGGGTGCCCTTTTATGGTTTAACAGCTCATTTACATTCCCTTATTTTTCTTAAAGTTAACCTCTGCTGTGCCAGTATCCTGTAATAAAACGTATACTTTTAATTCAGTTACAATAATACATGTGCATTTCTCTTCATTTCAGCAGGGTGCACTGTTGATACATTTCTACACATGCAAATCTCACAAATACATTTTCAGAACAAGCATCTGTACAAAATCAGTTTGATATAGAAATGATATACCGTTCTAACACATTTGTAACACAAACAAATAAACGGTCCACACAGCAGCAGGAAACGGCTAAATGAAGTAATTTAATATAATATAACAGTTCACACAAGCGGTTTCACCCTGACTCAGTGCAGGGCTTTTTCAAATGAAATACACAAACACAATACCCCTCCATTTACATACCCAAATAAATAAAGGCACCAAAGGGTTTTAAAGTAATACATACCCCTTCAAATTTAAAATGCTAAACAAAGCAGCATAGTCCACGTTATATAATAACTTCATCCCCGACTTGTGAAAATGTTTCACATTAAATACATTTTGCTCAGCAAATGTCATCATTCCCTGAACAGATCAAATAAGAAAGCAGTAAATAAATAAATAACCAACTTTAAACAATTTTTAAACAGTAAGGGCTAAAAGAATAATGATAGCTGAAAAAATATTAAAAAAAAATAATGCAGAACTAAATAAATACAAATACGTATTATTAAAGAGTACTTAAAACAAACAAAAAATTATTACAACTTCTCAGCCCTCTTAATTAAATAAGGCTTAATGGAGATATGGTCATTTAAACCGGGGGGTGAGCAGCGTTTAATTTTAACTGCCAGTAGGTTTCCGTACAACATAACCAATTTTCCCAATCACCCCCTCCCCCCAGGGTCAACATAAACTTGTTCCAGAATTTCAAAAAGGAAACCTGAATGGTTAGGTTCTGCGTACAGGTGCCTATACAATGTGTTATTCATACTTTTCTGTTGTAAGTGTGCTCGTATATACGTTTATTTAATGCACTTTCAGATTTCCCTACATAAAACCTAGGGCAGTCCTTACATAAAGCCAAATACACTATGCCCCTGGTCATGCAGTTACCCTTCCTAAAGTGTACAACACTTCTCATGTAGTTGTCCAATGTTATGAATTCTTTATATTTACAATAACCACATCTCCCACAATTTCTTTTTCCAAGAGCTCCCTGGGGCCTAATTCCCTCCTTATTCCTTTCAAAAAAACTTTTTAATTTAGTCCCTGGTTTAAAAACAAAACTAGGGCTCTCACCAGTCCTATGTACAATGTCTTGGTTAAATTTTAACATTTTCCAATTTCTTTCAATCAATCCTTTAGTTTCCTTTGAGGCGTTACTATATTGTAAAACCAGTGCCCTTTTAAATGTTTTTCACCAATAGTCCTACAACCAGGGACATTCTGGAAAATTCTACCTAACAAGGGAAAATACTTCACACTCCAACCCTCAATAACCTCACCAGCCCCCTCCTCAATTAAACTGTTAGGGTAACCCCTTTCCATGAATAACCCGAAAATGAAATCATTTTCAGATAGTAAGTCACCCCTCTCCGAAGCAAATACAGGATGTTCGTTATAGAAGTTTACATTACGTGAGCTATTATACGGACATCACGTGATGTGTTCAAAAACAACATCGAATTTCTTGAATTCAATGAACGGATTCGACATTGTGACTCCATTCTTTTTTTTGAATTTCGAGGTGTACTTTCGATATGTAGGATGCAAATTATTTTGTCATTCGACATATTGATAGTAAACTCAATTACACAATATGCTGTGAAACAGTTGTTAAATCCTGCACTGAGCTTCCTAGTTGTAGTATTTTGTGAAATGTATTACCGAAGTCCAAGCTGAACTTCTCAAATTTCCTGACCTGAAACATTTCTAAAATATGTTGCAGAAGTAACATTATGTTTGAAAGGAATGAGCTCTAAAGGTTGTCTGTGGTATTCATCTTAACAAGATGTAACACAATTCTGAATACCGAAAGTACATAATAAACATCCTCTAGCATTCTTCCAGAAAAAAAAAATGAAAATTGAACCAACTGATTTGAGGCTGACACTATCTTTGGCTTAAAGGAGTGACTGATCCTGATGAAAAAAATTGATCGAGGAAAACAGTGTAAGAAGGCATACACATTAGTGCTTATAGCCCTGAAACCAATCTTCCTAAATTAACAGCCAGTAAAAACAAAACAGATTCGTAAAAAAAGGCATTTGAATTTATATGTGGTTACTTGGCTACTGATCTGTGAGGACCTTAAGAAGTCTAGCCTTATACTACCATGGTACATTTTAGCCTGTATATTTTACATACAAATAACCCAAAGATGTGCTAAGCAAGGATATGCTGGGGAATTTATATGTTTCACCTATCTAGGATGGACAGTGGTTCTTGACTGACATTCACCAAATCACGCTTGAATAGAGTAAGAGACATACGTTTCTTTATGTGATGTGGAAAATGGTTCCATAGAAGAGGTATTCTCTGGAATACAAATCTGTCACGCAAAGTCAGTTTTGCTAATAAAAAAATGTTAGGTCAGTTTAGATGAGCCTCGTCTTTTATGTGGCCTCAAGTGTTGAGTACTTGAAAGGAAGCTGCTGACAGTTGAAATTAGCTGTTGTATGCAGACCAACAGGAATACATGATGAGGAATCAGAATTTTATTTTCCAAGCTGACACTTTCAAAAATATAACACTGGGATGAAGGTCTCTGCCTCATCAGTAAAACAGTAGATTCTCTTTGCAATGGCAATTGCTAATGTGACTTTGTAATGAGTTGCATCAAAAGAGAATTACGTTTGCCTTGCTAAGCAATGCAAATCAGGATTGTTTGTTTTGGCTTCTTTCATCTTGATTAGGACATTCTGAATCTTGGAATAAGATGAAAGGCCAGAATTAGGTTTTGTGTCCATGGGAAACAAATGCCGTTTATTATGACTTACCTGAATGGCAGTCAATCGATCATCAGATGGTCGAAATCACAGTTTGCAAGAGGCACTTAATTGACCCCCGGTACATCGAGTACGTATGGTCAAATCGCATGGTGCACTTGACCATTTGATAATCGATGTATCCACACTGTGAGTGGAGGTCATGCTGCAGTGAGGAACAGGGAATTAGCCCATTTCCTCACTTTAGTGCGATCTCGGAGTTGGTATATTTAATATGCAGGGGGTGTGGGTGGTGCAGGGGGGGTGAAGCCCCCTTGCAAAATAGTAGAATTTAACATATCGTTGAGTGTAGAATTCAACGGTACATTAATGTGCATAGCAGAAGGTCACTGACGTCACCTTCTGGTATGTCAGATACATCGAACGACATATTCATTTTTGTTTTAGTGTACTATTCGAGATTTCAAATTCGATATTTAGGGTCAACGTTATACACATTCGACCCAAGTTGATTTGAAATTTCCATAGTAAACCAACAAATGCATCCAACTTCCCGAATGTGTCAGGATGAGTAAGAGAGCAAAAAGGTAGGAAGGTGATTGCTGAGATGGTGGCAAATAAGTCCACTTTTGGTAAGCCCCACAAATCCACTACTGGTGGAAAAACTGAAGTATTCATTTTCCAGTCAGGGACTACTGCTGATTGAGCCTGCCAGTGCAGGTAGGAGTCCTGGGTGGTAACTTCATAAATTAGAAACCTGTGGTGAGTTGTCTAATCCCAAATGTGGAAAGCAAAACAGTAGAATCCAGTGCCCTCTTGTGTGCCAACAAATCTCATCTTTCTTGTGTTGCTTTCGTTTATCTGCAGCAGTTCTTAGAAGAAGCTGTAGAGAAAATCTATCAATACTTCTGAAACTGACATTTCCTTCAGGCTGCTGTGAAGAGACCTTTTCTGAGGAGTCCAGCAGTCTTCAACTGAAAAATCCCTGAAGCAGTATCCCTAAGTGTATTCCAAACAGTCTGCTGCTGGCTGCTAAAGTTACAATCAAAAGCTTTAGTTTTCTTCTGTAGGCTAACAACGTTCTGAGGACAAAGTCTGTTTTCACTGATTGTGAAAGGGAATCATAATCACCTCAAAGGAATTTGTGGAGTATATCTAAATATTTTTCAATGTCCACTGTCCTCTTCTTATGTACACTATTGCATTAGGAATCAGAAGGCTGCAAGATGATGCAGTCAGAGCCCGAGTTAGTGCCTCACTGTATACGCGGGATGAGTTGAAAGGTCTTAAATAACTTTTTGAATGTCAAACTGCTTTACTTTTATTACAAAAAAATCTTTTGAACAGAATCTGTTACAGACTCCAGAAAGGTTGCTGCTGAGTCAGGGCAAGGACGACTTCTTTTAGTTTAAGGTAATGCCCAAAGGTTATTATTGTGCTGAGGTAGCAGTTTCTTGGATTCTGCAACAATCATGGTTGTTTTTTCTTGTATAAGCAAGTAAGCAACTTGGAGTCTCGAATATTTTTCAATGTGAAGGCTTTACACAGATGTGTAGTTAATACATTCCATATCCAGGATTGCCATTAAGAGTGTTCTTTACTATAGAAGGTAGAACTGTCTTAGGGGGTCACTATTTTGACTTTCTATGTAAAGAAAACTGGTTCAGGTTGGACAAATATATTACTGTACCTGACATTATGACATTCTTACACCAGGGAAACAAGCATCAGCCTTGATCTTAAAATATTTGAACTCTTAGTACTTGTAACCTACTTTTTAGATATCTCCCTCACACGCTCTACAAATCTTGACGAACACAATTCTGAAAATCTACCTTCTTGTGATCTGAATGACTGAGGTACTTTTGCTTCCTCTTTTTTATGGAACTTTGATGCACCTGACTTGCACAAAAGTATGCAATTTCTTCTGTACATTTTTTTTTTCATGTTTCAGATGAATGACAACAAATCTCAGTTTGTTTGCTTTACAAGCTACTTCAGTGCGAGGGCAACATACTCTTGTTTTTAACCTATAAAACCAGACAGCATTTTGCAGTTTCTGGAATAGCAACATTACGTTCTCCACTGATGATGTCCTTCCAGGATTTCCTGTACTCTGTGTTGCTCCTAGGTGTCATCAATATTGATGAAGAAGGAAATTTGCTTTTCATACTTCTACCAATTAATAACTAAGATGGTGAGAGAACAAGTCTGTGTAATGAATTATTCATCCCCATGCTATGGAATAAGCTCCTCATCTATGTGAAGCAGAGTTCACTCATGGCCCTATCCAAAAGAAGCCTTGATTATTGGATGAGAATTCACAAATTCACCTCTGGTCTGGCGCATGTGTTTCTGATGGACAGATGTTGACAGCAAAGTAAATTAAGCCCTAAATAACATATTCCTCCCCATACACGCACACACACACACACACAACCTTTAGCTGCCTCTTTACTAACACACACCTCATCATATAAGCATCCAAGGAACTTGGCAATAAAACTGGCCTGGGTTTCATGGCTAGGCTTGTAAAGACTTTGCTGGTTTTTAGCCTATTATAAACCTATGAACCTACATTCTAAAAACTCTAAGATGAAAACCCTCATAGCTTTAGCTACTGCTCTGTTTCATCGGATTCATTGTTTGAATAGTTTTCTACTTTGTCATTAGACTGTGGATAGTGTGGCATGAATTCCCTACTCATGCAAAACTTTAAATTCCTCAGTTTTGTACTGCTGACTGTTGTCTGATATAACAGCATTAGGTTCCTCCTGTCTTAACAATGAATTCACTTAACACAAACCCCAGACCAACAAATACATTGATCATGAAACAAATCTGGCATGTGTGTATTATGCAATGCAAAGATGTACTTTCATTGAAAACATGCAAAAATAACAGGAAAACATTGTATGTTATGTGGTCCTATCTCACCTACATTCCTTACTCACGGGTTTGGAGCAGAGAATCGGCACCAACTCGGCAACATTTCTCTAGCACGAAGTCTCTAATTGGCTGGGCTAACCCGGTATCCCAAGATGCACCTCGCCCTAGCCCCAGATCTTGTTTGCCGCTCGTAGAGTTAGGACGTGGTCTCGCTTGGATGTGGCAAAGTACCCTTTCAAATACTTTTTCTAAGTATTTTAGCAGTCTGTTATTTTACAAAAGCTATTTTAATAGCTAGTTTTCTCCTTGTCTAAGTTTCATTGTGAGTGTTAGTGAGATTGGGTGTTTGTGGTATCCCTTTGTTTGGCAGGCTAGGCCCGTTTAAGTTAGAGAACCTAGTCCTCTCCTATGTTGTTTTTCTGGTGTTAAAACTGTAGTTGGATTTGTTCTTGTCGTTCCCTGCTACTCCAAGAAACGTTTGATTTACAGTTCCTTGGCCGTTAGTGGTGTTTGTTTTCCCGCCTTCCTCTTGTGTCGTTGTCAGTTGACAGTGTGCTGTTATTTTTTACCATGTCTAAAGAGCAGAAGGAGCATAAACCCTCCGGGTTTAAAAAGTGTACTAAATGTGGCTACAAAATGTCTATTACGGATGGCCATGCCATCTGTGTGTATTGTCTTGGGGCTATTCACCTGCAGGAGTCCTGCAGTTTCTGCCACGCTTTTAGTGCAAGGGTACTGCAGGAAAGAAAAAATAAACTGTTTTTGAAGGGCCTGATTAAGCCCTCTTTCAGGAGTCCTTAGATTCTTCTTCTTCCAGTCCTAAATCTAAGCCTTCCAAGGCCAAGAAGAGATCTCCGGCTCCGTCTGCTTCTTCGGAGCCCCTGGAGAAGGTTAAAATAGTGGTTACTGCCTCCTCGGCTCCATTGTCCTCGGGGCCGCAGGAGAAGGTTTCGATAGGGGATACTACCTTCTCGGCTCCATTGTCCTCGGGGCCGCAGGAGATATTGGTGGTGCTGGAGCCCACCTCGGCTCCGATATTATTGGAGCCGGTCACCCAGTGTCAGGCATGCGTCTCCGGGTAGGAGATCCCGATCTCCTTCTATTTCCTCCAAATCCTCTAGGCTATCTGATTTGGATGTGGATAGGGTGGTCCAGAGGCTCCTGCAGTCGCCAGTGCTAGCAAAACTGTTCTTGGCTCCGACCCAGTCCTCATTCTGGTACTTGTGATTCCTCCTCCGAGCACCCATGTGTCATCAGAGCCGGAGTGCTCCGCACTGAGTGATGTTCTCGTGTCAGAGCCGGAGTGCTCTGCGCCGAGTGATGTTCTCGTGTTGGCTCCGATACCCCATGTGAGTCTATCGGAGCCGGCGTCGGCTCCAACCATGTCAGTTCTGTCCTCTGGTTTCGGTACTCTGGTTTCCTCAGTCGGACCAGATACCTCGGGACTGCTGCCGGTTCCGAGCCTCCCTCTCGGTGCTTTGGCTCGGGGAATCCCGACTCCGGTCGTGGTCTCGGAGACGGGTCGGTCCTCAGATTCGGGGGGACCTGCCTTCGAGGCCATGAGGAGCACACTGGCCAGATCGTTAGTTGCATCACCTGGATCGGTCACTCCATCCACTTGCACCCCGGCTAGAGCCTCTGATGCCCCCCTATCCTTGGATGGCCTGAAGGTCTGGGGATACCCCCTTGAGCGGTCCCCTACTTTCTGAGGGCCCTTCAGAGTCGGTGCCTGAGGAGCCCCCTAGTAAGAAGTTGTGCAAGAGGAAGCACATAGACTCCCAGGATGAGTCCCTCACTTCCGATACCGACCTCGAGGAGTCAGAGGGGGGGTCCCCCAAGTCGTCCTCTGATGATGTCTCTTTCTCCGACATCCTGGAGATTTTGAGGCAGAGAGGAGACTGGCCTTCCAAGACCCCCTCTGAGGAGGAGTCGGTATTCCTCAAGGCCTTTGGAGCTCAACCCTCCGTCTCCTGGGTGTCTCTACCATTCGACGAACTCCTGGACTTGACTTGTCGAAGGGTGTGGGAGAACCCCGATTCCGTGGAACCGGTGCCCAGACGTCCAAACAAGTTTTTGTCGGCTCCCCCGGGCAAAGAGTTACTTACCAAAGAGGTTTCGGTAGATGCCTTGGTGGTGTCGGCAGCCACTCAGCAGGAAGTTGCAGAGGCTTCTTCTTCAGTCCATCCTCTTAACAAGGAGTCCAGGAGTATGGACCGGTATGGGAAGCGTACCCTGTCTTCGGCGACCTTTACCCTACGGTCATTGAATTACCTTTGTCATTTCACTCAGCTCCAAAGAGATCTCCTGAAGGAGCTAGGAGATACTCTGACGGGTAACATGCCTGAGGCGGTAGCGCAGACTGTTAAAGCCCAGTTGTCTACCCTAGGTTCCATTGTCAACTCGTCTATGAGGCTCATATCTTATGCAGCCGAAGGGGCGAGTAGGGCAGCTAGCTCAGGTGTAGCTCTTAGAAGGCAAGCCTGGATGCACATTGTGTCATTTCGCGTAGGCCTTTAAGTCTTCCTTCACGGACGCCCCCTTTGATGGGTCCTCTCTCTTCGGACCCAAAGTGAAAGACACCCTCACCAGATGCGAACAGGAGGGAAAGACCCTATCTGCAGTAGGGGCCCATTTTTCTCTCCCTTCTAGACCTTATCCCAAGGCTCAGAGAGGAGGGAAAATGTGGTTCAAAAAGTCTCAGAGGTCCTTTCCCGCAGCTCAAGGTGAGACCCCCTCCAGAGGCAGGGAGGGGGGTTATTCCGGAAGACGCTGTCCTAGAGGCAGAGGAGGCCCCCGCAACTCGGGAGACAGCGATTCCTTTCACGGTTCTTCCTTCCAGCGTTCCTGAGGCGTTGCCCAACTGTGCTGTTCTGGAGCCAGTCGGGGGCCGAATTTCGTTGCATCCGGAAGCCTGGGAAAGCATCATCCAGGATCGTTGGGTGCTTCGAATAGTTACTGGAGTTTACACTATTCCCTTTGTGTTGACACCCCCCAGTCAGAAGGATCCCGGATGTCCCACCCAGTCAACGGGATCAAGCAGCACTAAAAAGTTGCAAAGCTGCTAGAAAAAGGGGTAATCCAACCAGTCCCCTCAGACCATGTCGGATCAGGAACTTACTCATGACTCTTTTTGGTGACGAAAAGAACAGGGGACCTGAAACCCATTCCGGATCTCAGTTGACTGAATCACTACGTTCTGAAGTCCAAGTTCCGGATGGTCACACTTCAATCCATTTTTCCACTGCTGGAGAAAGGAGTATGGATGAGCTCCATCGATCTCAAGGATTCCTACTACCACATCAAAATGGAGAAGGCATCCAGGAGTCATTTACGCTTCCGGTTAGGAGCCAGTCACTTCCAGTTTTGTGCCCTGCCCTTTGGTCTCACCACAGCCCCCAGGGTGTTTACCAAGTGTTTGGCAGTGGTGGCAGCTCACCTGAGATGTCTATGATTCCAGGTGTTTCCGTATCTGGACGACTGGCTTCACGCCGCCGCCACCAGGCATCTGCTCGTTCAAGCCAGGGAGACGACCATCTCACTTTGCCAACATCTAGGAATTACTTTGAACTGGGAAAAGTCTGCCTTGCAACCCTTACAGCGTGTTGTTTTTATAAGCACAGAGCTAGACTCTATTCAAATGCGTGCCTTTTTTGCCACAGGACAGGATAAGAGTGTTGCAGTCTCAGATCCACGCACTGTTGCCCCTCAGAAAAGTTCAGGCCAGGTTAGTTCTTCAGCTCTTGGGATCCAGTACCTCCACCATCATGCTGGTACCTCTGGCCAGGTTACACATACGGATCCTACAGTGGCTCCTGTCGGTTCAGTGGTCCTTTCAGAAGCTTCCTCTTTCCCACCTGATACTTCTCACGGAACAATGCAAACAGGACCTCCTCCAGTGGCTATGCTCCTCCAATCTGGACAGAGGAAGGAGCTGGATTCCTATGTCTCCAGTGGCCACGGTGACCACGGACGCCTCCCAGATGGGGTGGGGGGGCATTATCTAGGCAGGACGGTCTAAGGCACCTGGCAAGATCACGAGGTACACTTGCACATCAATGTTCTGGAGATGAGAGCGGTGTTTCTGGCGTTGCGAGTACACCAAGACTCTCTACCTCGGGGAACGATTGCAATTCACTCGGACAACATGTCCGTAGTGTGGTACCTGAACAAGCAGGGGTGAACCAAATCTTATCCCCTCTGCAGAGAGGCCATGTCAGTGTGGCAGTGGGCAGTGTCTTCCCAACGGTTTCTGGTGGCAACGCACATTCCAGGGAAGTCCAACGTGATAGTGGACAGGCTAAGCAGAGCTATTCTGATGCCTCACGAGTGGTCCCTGAACAACCAAGTGGCGGTTCAGATCTTCAAAAGGTGGGGTTAGCCTTGCTGCGATCTCTTCGCCAGCCCCCTCAATGCTAAATGCAGCAAGTACTTCACTCTGATCCCCCCACAGGGGAGTCACCCTGGGACACTCTAGCTCACCACTGGCCCCCCGGTCTGGTCTACGCTTTCCCTCCGATTCCTCTGTTTCCAAGAGTGATACAGAAAGCCATATCCTTGGGAAGCAGGATGATCCTTATTGCTCCACACTGGCCTCGACAAGTATGGTTCCCTTTTCTTCAATGGTACGCACTGGATGGTCCGTGGACTCTGGACCCAGTGCCGGACCTCCTGATTCACATGTCAGGACAACTTCATCCATCCCTGCAAACTCTCAGGTTGACAGCCTGGCTGCTCCACTTCTGTCGCTACTCAGACGACATTCCTTTTCACCTGAAGTGGTGCACACCTTGTCTTCTTCTCATAAGTCTTCCACCAGGAAGATTTATTCCAGCAAATGGAGGAGATTCTCTATTTGGGCTCAGGCCCAAGGTTTGGACCCCTTCACAGCCCCAATTCCGTCGGTCATAGATTTTTTAGCCATGTTCTGTCAGGGCTCCGCACCCGCTACCATTAAAGTACAGTTGGCTGCAATTTCCAATTTTCACACATCTTACGAGCCCTCTCTTATGGGCCACAAACTCTGTAAAGCCTTTCTAGGAGGCACTTGGTTACTTTGTCCCCCTGTTTCAGAACCTGTACTGCCATGGGACCTGAACCTTGTGCTACAAGCTATGACGTCACTACCCTTTGAACCGGCTGCCACTTGTGACTTAAAGTTCTTATCTTGGAAGACGGCTTTTCTGATAGCCATTACATCGGCCAGGAGGGTATCAGAACTTCAAGCTTTGTCCATTAAACCTCCGTATTTGATCTTTCATAAGGACAGAGTTTCCCTGAGGCTTAACCCTTCCTTCCTTCCGAAGGTGTCATCCACTGTCAATCTCCATCAATCTATTGAGCTACCAGTGTTCTTTCTGAACTTTTCCAATAAAGCAGAGTTCAGGTTTCATCAGTTGGATGTGCACAGACAACTGAGATTTTATTTGCATAGGACTAAGCATGTTAGCAAATCTGATCAACTGTTTGTGTCCTTTTCAGAAAACAGGGCAGGTTGTCCTATTTCCAAGTGCACAATTTCTAAATGGATCAAAGATTGTATTTCATTCATCTACTCGTCAGCAGGCAGAACTTTACCCTTTCCCGTCAAGGCTCATTCCGCCAGGGCAATGTCTACATTAATAGCTTTCCATGCTAGGCTTTCCTTGGATGATATTTGTGCTGCGGCCACTTGGGCCTTTCCCAGCACTTTTATTACTCATTACAAGCTGGACGTGGCTTCTAGGGGCCGGGCTTCCTTTGGTTCCACGTTTCTCAGGAGTATCTTCCTATGAGCCTCCCAGGATAGAAGTGCTGCGGACGCTGTCCCGTGAGTAAGGAATGTAGGCGAGATAGGACCACATAACATCAGTTAGTTATGTACTCACCATAACGATCGATGTATGTGGTCCATCTCGCCTACTTCCTACGTACCCTCCCACCTGCCCCCTTCCTAGAGGATTTGGAGGAATATTAGCTCTGTGGACCCTTCAAGGTAAGTGTTTTTTTTCCCCTTATCTGTCTGGAATTTCTTCCAGTGTTGATTGAGTATGGGTTATGATTGGTATGATTGCAAACAAGATCTGGGGCTAGGGCGAGGTGCATCTTGGGATACCGGGTTAGCCCAGCCAATTAGAGACTTTGTGCTAGAGAAATTTGGCCGAGTCGGAGCCGATTCTCGGCTCCGAACCTGTGAGTAAGGAATGTAGGTGAGATGGACCACATACATCGATCGTTATGGTGAGTACATAACTAACTTTTTCCCTTCTTGGTATAGGCCTCCCAGCACGCTCACATCTGCTTACATAAAAAAAAAAAAAGCAACTAGTCTTTCAATTCTGGCATGGATGAGCTGGTAGGTTTTCTATGCTACTCCTTCTACCCCTCCACTAATTCAATAACTTCTTTTTATCTTCTGATGACATTTCAAGTGTTATCTTTCATTAGTGTGCAGTCTTTCACCTATGCTGTAGTGACATATGAAGAAAGCACTTTTATATGACTCAGAACAAACCAGAAAACATAAAAGCTCTATGATCCAGCTAGCAGAAGCAACATGTGGCAGTACAGAGAGACAGAGCACATTCAAGACACCTGCAATGGCTGGGAGTTTATTTTTGGAGAAGCTGGATAAAAATAAATAAATAATTAGACCTGCTGATGTTAAGAGATGCAAAGGGTGAATAGTACCTTACTTGAGAATATAACCAGAACAGCTGTCAAGATCACACATATGGTGGAAGCTGTGACACAACATTCAGACACTCTCACCTGTATAACCTCAGAGATGGCCACCCTGAACCAAAAGCATGAACAGGTAACTCAAAGATTAGAATATGTTGACCAAACTGAAAATCTGACTTAAAACAATCCCACTACTTAAGGTGTTCTCCCCTCCATTGCTATCCTGAAATGCTTGATTCACCAGAAGGACGCTACTCTGCTGCTGACCAAACTGAAAACCTGACCTAAAACAGTCCCACTACTTAAACTTCCTAAGGTTAATAACTCTATATAATTATTTTACTGTATAACTATATGTGCTGAACTGGGTCTACAGCACCAAATGGGTGTCCCTCATTAGTTCAGGCCCCTTAACCTCTGTAGTGTGGAGACTTTTGTAGCTTACTACAGCTGATTCTTAGTGGCTATAGAGTGCTGTTGCTTGTAACCACTATATTGGGTTAGAACGGCAAAATATTACATCAGTTAGCCCATAAAGTAAGTGTCCTCTCTACAAGTTGCATAAAGAGCACAGTGAAAGTTTTAATTACTTTTCACTACTCATCTTTGGCTCTAAGATCCTTGTGGTCTCATTTACAGCCTCGCTTCGCGCCCCACCCACAGTGCTGCTACATTTATAGTAACCTTAACCACTCCCATCTCACTAATAACCAATCAGCCTTATCTCCCAATTACATTCCTACCCCCTCCTACCACTCCTTTCTCTATCACCCTCATACATACTGGTAACAACCCATTTAATAATGCATTCACCAAAGCCCATAATGTCACCACCCAACATAATGATATTACTCTCATTGTTCTCCTTCATGCGTATTCCTTACATACTCACATTTTATGAAAACCACTATGGCCTAGAAGTCAAATATCCAAAATACCAAACATCCACCCTAATATTTAACAATCTAAAAACCCACAAAATATACAGCCCAGCAGTAAACAACACTCCCTACATAAACTATCAACCTACTTAACCCAAGCCCATCCACTCTTAACAAAACTGGCTCCCACCCAAGTCACCTCACCAAAACAACATCTAGTAATCGGCCCCTCAACTCACTACTGATCTGTCACCTCAGTATCAGAAGCCTAAATAACAAATCGTATGAACTACATGCCTTCCTAGACATCCACTCCCCTGACATACTCTAACAGAAACTTGGCTAAAAACCATCAACCTCTGACAATGAAAGTCTTCCACCCGGATACAATATTCTTAGGTTAGATAGGACTACTAGGAAAGGAGGTGGAGTAGCAGTAATTTATAAATCTACTCTCAATGTCACTATGGACCCCATACATCCTCCCCAAACAAACAATGCAGAAATTCTATCCACCAAAATTCAAATAAACAATAGCAAATGTACAAGGATTGTCTGTGTGTACATTCCTCCGAGGAATAATGTAACCACCCTAGAATGTATCCTCAATTCATTATCTAGCACCTGCCCTCAGGAAACCATTGTACTTGGAGATTGCAGCATTGACTGGAACACCTGTTCGACAGAATCTCCCTCCACCCACATTAACCTATATGAGTTTACACAAATCATTTCCACTCCAACAAGGATAGCTAAACCCAGCCTTAAGGAAAGTGTACTAGACTGGATTCTTATTAACTCTCATCCCCAGTTGTACACTTTAGGCACCCTTCCTGATGACCTAAGTGACCACTTTCTTACCTATATAATTAAGTATAAAGCCATCATTCCCCATCAGTCCATTCTCAGAACAATAAAAACCAAGAAGAACTTTCACCATGCAAATTCCATGATGAACTTAAAGCATGTAACTGGTCAGTACTAAAGCAACTACCCCTAGATGAACCTGTAGCCTACTTTAACAATAAATTTCTCAACATCCTGGATTTTCACTCTCCCATGCGCTCCACTAGAATAAAATCAAAAGTTGCTCCATGGCTTACCAAAGATACCAAATCTAAAATTGCCCTCAGAACAAAGCCTGGGCCCTATGACGTACCACAAATTCCCACCCTAGACCAACTAAAGTACCGGCAGCTAAGAAATGAAACCAAGAAATATGTTTTACTTGATAAGAAAAACTACTACTAACATTTACAACAGAAAAATCAAATCAACCCCCAGAAATTCTGGGCAAGTATAAATAAATTAATGCACTCAAGCCAAACCACCACCCCATCCCCTGCAGCCACCACTGATAAATCACCCGAGGATGTTGCTAACATCTTTAACCACTTTTTCACCGAAACTATCCAATCCCTAGCTAATCAACTACCCCCTAGCTGCCCCCAGTACAAATCAGCCAATTCCTGATACCCATCTCTCTTTTAGATTCCAACCAGTTGCTACTTCATTTATTCAAGCTTTACTCAAAAAATTAAAACCTACTACCTTGTTAGCCGATCGTCTTCCTGCTGAATATCTGCAAAAAGCTGATGATGCTATAGCATACCCAGTTTCCATTCTTATGATACAATTTGAATGCCCACATTACTTAATCATAAAAATTATGCATACTGTCTCAAAGCTTTGTTCCTCTCCTCTATGGCATGCAAGTCACTGAGCTGATCTCTATGGTTTGTTGAGGCCTGTAAGACATACTTCACATTCCCAAGATAAATGGGGGCATAAACACCCACTCAAGGGGTGTAAATATCTTTTGCAACAAATAGATCATGTTGAAGGGACAGATAAGTATCACAGAAAATATCACTAGTTTGGAATCCACCTCCTCTTCAAATTAAGCAAAGTACTTCTTCTACACTATTCAAACAGTTAGAATGAACTGAACAACAAATTCATCCCTGGTTTAGCACCCTTACCCCTTATAGATAAGGGCAACATGTAAATGTTCTAATCATCTCTGGATTATTCATACTGAAAATGTAATGTCTAAAAATTTCATGGAAAGTATGCCTACGCTTCTAAAGATCCTCGCAGACCAAAAGCCTAGTAAGTACCTATGAACCTATTTAAGATCTCTACCATTTATTCTCTTGGAATGTTCTTATGGTATGCAGTGCAGATGGCATAGCTGCATTATACTTGTTTTGTATGCTTTAATACTCCTGGCTACTACATCACAAATTATTTCTTTTTCCACTTCACTGCTCCAAGATGTTCTTATACCCTCACAAACATCTGTGTTGTCAGTTTACCTGGAACTTTCCTGGGCTATTGTGTCACTGTTAAAAATGACACTCGGACACCATTTAATTCTTCCTTCAAAAAACAAGAAAACTGAATTTTTTTCCGTACAGATAATTTTTTGCCCAGGCAATCCTTTTATAATATCTTTTACCATGTGAATTTTGAAATCAGCATCAGTATACCTCAAATTATTTTACTTCCTCTCCTTATAATATGGAAATAGCCTAAGCATCCTTCTCCATGCTTCTTTGACAACAGAGCTGCACTCAAGGTATCTACTAAATGCATTTTCTTGTCTACTGTTTGGCTTTTCGGATTATACTTCTCAAGATTAAACAACATTGTCTAGCATCACGGAAGAATCTTGTACAAAGACTATGTTTTGTAAGGTTTTGTGGTCTGTTTTCACCTAAACTTCTGTACTTTGAAACCAGTCAGTTTTGCTTTGTGATTCATTATGTAAAGACGTGGTACGAGAAGCTTTATTTTGACTTGTACTTTACCTTTGATTTTTACTATTTGTTTGAAAAAAGGGATAGATTGTAGGCAGGCACACTTCTGCATGTGATATAATGAACATCCAGCATCTCACTGTACCTGGCACTATAGATCAGACTACTCCCCCTTTGTACAAGGTTAGCTCAGTATACATAATTTAATATTCTCACATATTGTTTTATAACTTACTCATACAATTTAAGTTACTAGATTTAATTTCTTGGGTTATGGATTTAGATTTAGATACGTTTCCTTCAAAATTTTTTACTTTGCCACTGAAAATGGATCATTTAAAAGATCATGCAATTAATGATTTGCTGAAGTTTAAATGTCTTGTGCAGTGCAAAAAAAAAAAAAAAACTACCTCTTTCTACTTCATTTTGCTGTTTGCCATATTTATTACTGCTTGCTGGTTTGTTTGTGTCTTTCGTCCGCTAATGATTGGCAGTAGAATTTTTTTTTTTTACGTGCCGAGTTTGCCAGCCCTAACACACAACCTTCAACGAAGGTACGCCCATTCACGCATGTTTCCACACAGAAGATGCTCTAGCTGAGAATCGAATGGCACAACGTCTTGCTGTGAGGCGACAACGCTACCGCAGCACCACCACAGACTCACTAAACTGATGACAGTATTCTACTGCATTGCTGCTTTATTAGTGCTGTCTGTTACTGTTGTGATTTGTGAGCTCTTGTTTCAAAGCAGTCTACTGATTAACTATGTTAAATCACTATCTACTGCAGTTCATTACTGTTTATCTACATTTTATTGCATGTCATTGCTGTTTAACTGTAATTTTTCATCAAAACCTCCAAAGCCAGCTATGAAGGCAGAATTGCGGCAGACACTAAAAACAACCACAAAGCTTTCTATAGTTATATCAAGAATCTCTACGGCAATACCCAGATTTGCTTTGAGTTACTGCACAATGGTATCTCCTATACAGAGCCAACAGATATTGCCAACATACTGGCCAACAGATTCATTGTCAACTTTATTTACCCCCCCCCCCCACAAAGGACCAGTGTCAGTACTGGTAGAATGCCAGGCACCCAGCATTACTGCAGCACAGGTTAAAGCTGCATTGTCCAAGGCCAAGAATACAGCTTCCATTGGACCCCAAAATATCCCTGGCTGTGTTCTACATGAATTACAAAGTGAACTGGCACAACATCTGTGTGCCCTGTTCACTCACAGCCTCACCTCAGGCTTTGTCCCTTCTGAATGGTGCACTGCTACAGTCTCCCCTTTCTATAGAGGAGTGACTACAGACCCTAGAAATTATCACCCTATTAGCCTGACAAATCTGATATGTTAGGCTGTGGAGCACATCATCATGGACCTAATTAACAAGGATATAGGGAATCTCCAAACTCTAGATCCCACGCAATTTGGTTTTGTGAAAGATAGATTATGCCTGCTCAACCTGGTTGACTTCTTTGAGTCAGTCACCAGAGCTGTGGATGAGGGTAAGGCAGTTCATACAGCCTACCTCGATCTGGCCAAGGCCTTTGATACCATTCCTCACTCAGGAATTATTGATAAACTCACCAAACTAGGCATCAACCCCTATATTGTTAGGTGGGTTGCAAATTGGTTCACAGATATAACCCACAGTGTGAAAGTAGCGGACTCCAAGTCAGACTGCCGACCAGTCACAAGTGAAGTCCCACAGGTCCTGGGTCCTCTCCTGTTTGGCATCTACTTCTCAAAAGTCCAGGCCAACACGGAGGGACTCTGGCTGACCAAGTCCGCAGATGACTGCAAGCTGGGAGACATTATTAACTTCCCAAGGGATGCAGACATCCTACAGAAAGGCCTCACTGAGTCCAATGACTGGTGCCAAAACCATGGCCTTAAGCGTAATGCCAAAAAATGCATCGTCATCCCCTTTGAGAAAAACTCAGTTCCCAATAATGACCACATTGATGGGAGCCCACTGAAGGAGTTGTAAGAGATCTGGGGACACAGGTTGACAGCAACCTGTCCTTCGACCACCACATTACCACTGTGGTCAGAAAGTCCTTCTATGTGGCACATCTTATTACCAAAGGTTTTGCATCCAGGAAGAAAGAGGTCATCATTTCCTCTGTACTCTTCCCTCATTAGACCAGTCATGGAGTATAATGCCCCATTTAGCATATACCTCACTAGACCCCTGCAACAGCTGGAGAGGCCACAAAAGTACCTCACGAAGAGGATCCTAGGCCTTAAACATATGTCCCTCATGGACAGACTAAAAAAACTCCAACTATTCTCTGTTTCATATCGTCTACTAAGTGGTGATCACTGCTTGACTTACAAAGCCATGTCTGACCCAGCTCTGTTATAAATGCTATATCTAAAGAAATCCCAATCCCTCTACACCACACACTCCAGAGCCCTCAACCTCATTACCACAATCAGCAGAACATGTTGGAGGGACAGGTTCATAACCCAGAGACTGCCCATGCTCTGGAATAGACTTCCCATACATGTCAAGCAGAGCACCTCACTGGCCCTCTTCAAGAGAAATCTTGATGAGTGGATGGGAAATAGAAAGTTCACCCCAAGGATCACTCCAGTGGCTGTACTTGATGGAGGCACTAGGAACTGACATCGGGCAGCACAATGCCAGGGCACTTCTGTGGGCTAAGCTTGTAAAGGCTCCAGGGCCATTAGCCTAGTACACACCTGTGAACATATATATAAAGGTAAAATAATAACACTGGAGAGTTGTGGTCCTCATGTCAAAAGTTAGTTGATTTGCTTATTGTTATAAGACTTCCTGAAGATGATTGTACTTGCGCAACTAGCACAGCTTGGAAAACCATTGTTAAAATATATTAAATGACTGCACTGATGAGAAAGATATTAAGCAAAGTAGAAATGGAACACAATTGGCAAAGGTAGTGCCCTCTGCCTGTAAAGTTCACTCTAACCCTCTTAAATATGCTACTACAGATGGGAACTTTTGAATTCAGGATGCAACTATCTGATTATTCAGAGAATGCAGAGGGAAACAAAACAAAAATTTTGTCACTTAGTAGATAGCTAGCTAACTCATAAACATGACCCAGGAAGTTAGAATTGGGGAGTCCACTCCTACAAAGAGGCCAGTCACCGGTGCAGTCCCTCAGGAATAAGTTCGGGGGCTGATGTTTTTGGCATCTACATCTCTGAAGTCAAAGCCAACATCAGGGGCCTCTGTCTGACCAAATTTGCAGACAATTGCAAATTAGGAGCAGTCAAAGAATCCCCCACAGTCACTAATGTTCTCCAAAATGGGATGACATAGACAAATAACTGGTGTCAGAGCCACGGACTAAAAATAAATGCCAAGAAATACATAATTGTATCCTTCAGCCACCCCTGGTAACTATCATGTTGACAACACAACTATTAAGATTCGATGCAGTAGTCAGGGACATCAGGACACATATGGACAGTAATCTTGCTTTTGACCATCATGCATTTAAATTAGTCAAGAAATCATTCTTTGCTGTGCAACTTATAAACAAAAGTATGACATCTAGGTCCAAAGGAGGTTTATTGTTCCAGTGTATTTGTCACTCATTAGACTTGTCATTGAGTACAATGCCCCCTTTAGTATGTACTTAACCAGGCACATCCAGCAACTGGAATATCCGCAATGGTATCGTACAAATAATATAGAGCAAAGCACTATCCCTATATTCTGTCTCCTACAGGCTGTTGAGGGGAGATCTCTGCATGGCATACAAGGCACTATCAGACCCCAGTCTCATTGGCCTCCAGCATATCTGCAAAACAACACCAGCATTACTCATTCTAAAGACTTAATCCTTACCTGTGATATAAATAGGACTTGGGGAAGCGGCAGTTATGTATCCTAGAAACTACCCTTTCTTTGGAACAGGCTCCCCCATCCGTGTGAAGCACCATTCCTCCCTAACATAATTGAAGTGTAACAAGTGGACAACTAAATTGGGAACAGGAAATACATCTCTGGTTTGGCACCTGTCTCTCTAATGGACACAAACATCCTGTAAATGTTTCATTTCCTAGGACCCTGCTTGTAAATATCTCCCAAGCCCCCGATTACACTTACCAAGGGAGCCAGAACTTGTCAGAGATTTGGTATGCATGGTAAGGCTTAAAAAGGACCCCGGTACTCATCAGCCTACTAATTGTCTATGAACCTATAAAGACAGACAGAGAAATTCAGAACAAATAAACTAGGAATGCAATTAAAATGACTAAGCAAATAATGCTAGGAGAAAATATACTAAACAAAGCACACTTTGTTGTTATGGGATACCTAGATTACAGGGAATTAACAGTTCATTCAGCAAAGCATTTAGTCTACAGAAAATGACATCATTGTTCCAACAGAGAAGTCAGAAAAAAGAGGCAAAGTCTAAGTTAAAAGGAAGAACTCTAAACTAAACTTGGACAGATTAAAGACCTTTTTTTTTCTTGTAAGAGAAAAAAGACTGAAGTTGACAATGTCGCTAAGGCTGTGGAAATACAAAGACAGCTAGATGAGAACTCAGTGCCTGCAAATGATGTAGGTGGTGAAAACAGTGAGATGAACAAGACTAATTGTGACAAAGATTATTCTTGTTTTACAATTGAAAACTCAGACATTACTTAATTAGAGGTGGGAGAGTCTTCAGATCTAGTCAGAAGTTATATAATAGTAATTAAATATCCAATTATTAAAGGAAATGATACTCACATTTGCAGAGAGGATAAGGAACATGAAATAGTGTTATGCTTGCCAGAAGCGCAATACATTGTTGTAATGTAAGGAAGTATGGAGTTGTTTTATTCATATTTATTGACTCAGTGACTGTTAGTAGGGACCTTGCTGCCCTTTTGGATAGCATAGCTTGTACAGGTGTTAGGTCATACTTTTCACAAATCACATACCGAAAGAGGATTCAGGACAGTGTGAATTAAAAGATTTTTTTGGGTAAATGCAGATATGAAAAAATGGCCCATTTTAATGTATACAGCATACAAGCCTAATTTTGGCCATGTATGTATTTCGATGGGATGGATCCCGCTTACAAGACAAGAAAAGATTTTTATAGCAGATATATTACAATGTTTGACTAACCCAAGTCAGGATTTTTAGCATATCAGAAATTTCTATTTATATGGTATGGTTTTAAATGCAATGAGCATTAGCAGTAACATTTTTTTTATTGGAAAATTTGCTGTGATCACGTTAAGACTGATATTTTTATTATTTGTGAAACATGGTTAAAGAACAGCAACTTGAAATCAGTTATGTCAGCGTATAATTTTTTTCTGTAATAGACATTCTTAAAATCTGACAAAGATTAAAAATTGTGAGATCTGTGATTATTATATCTCTGATAACATCAGTTGTACAACTGTGATATTAAAGACAACCCTAAAACAGCTCAGCATACAGTTGTTGAAGTGCATGGACTACCAAGAACAAGTGCTGATGATTTAGAGGAATTCATACATTTCTTGCATGAAACACCGGAAGGAAAATCATAATAGCTGGGGACTTGCATGTACTAGAACCAGAATGGACTAACGCTTATTCACGTTTATTCAGGAGCCATTGTTGCAGATCATAAACAAACCTGCCAGTGAACAGAATGTATGTTACTAAAAGGATGACTGCTCCTTTGTCAAGCTTTACCACCTTTGGTGTGCAGTGAAAGTGGGGTTGTAGCAGTTAAACTACTGCTAGATTATTCTGTAAAATTGAAATGTAAACCAGTTTACAGATTAATAAATAATATGAAAGCAGAACATTCACTATGTAAAACTAACTGGAGTGATGTATTGACAGCAAACAGAATGCAATAAGTTCTGAAAGGGACATTGAATTAAAAAAAAATCAAATGCTTAACATCAGGATCGAGGTACACAATGTTGGAAGGATACATTTCCACAAAAAGATGATGTTTAAAGTGTGAGATAAAAAAGCATAAGAAATGGAAACAAGATCAGACTTTAACTTTGCAAACTGAAATAAACTGTCAGACAAAATAAACATTATGAGACAAGGAAATGTTTAAGAAACATGAAGGTACTGAGCTTAGTACCTTAATAGGTGTATAAAATGTGGTAGGAGTAAAGACATACAAATCAACAAATAGTCTGTAAAATCTAAAATGTATTCTCTCATTTATTCTCAAATGCAAAACAGTTGGCTCCACAGAGGGGGAAATAATGTGCACTAAGTAATATTAAATTAGTAATAATAATAATAATTGCAGATCCAAACAGGAATCACCACAGGAGATAGATTATCACAAACAAAGTATCTCTTTATTTGAACATAAAACACAAGCGCTTTCGCGTAGCTGACTACGCTTCTTCAGATGTACTTTAACACTAAAACCACTGTTATTTTATATGAAACATTTTGGCGCGCAAGCCAAAAAATAATTCAGTTATGATCACTGCCTAATTGTTTAATTACACTCCCCTTTCAGTTGTTATAAAAACAATATATAGTGAACACATAAGAGATGGCTGTGTTTACTAGTAAAAATGAATCACATTTATAAGCCGTATATCCATATTACGGCATTAGCCTAAAACAAAAATTTTAAGTACATTTAGGAAAGCTTTTAAAAAACAGCAAAATGAAAATTGTGGTCCGACTCATTCTATAGACCCTTTGTATTTTCAAGCAATTCCTTGACTTAAACGCATCATTAAAAAATAAAACAAACCAAGTAAAAAACAATCAACTTGTTTATAATAGATCGTTATACTGGAATATTCATTTCAAGGAAACTCAGCGCTGCTGTTATGCTGAGTACAATGTAAAACGTGAGTACAGTATATGCATACTGGAATCTGCTTGCCGTTTTTTCAAAAATTATAATTCATGACAAGCAGCAGATTCATATGAACATACCAAAGGAGTTATTATATAAGGTGCCGAAAATCTACCAAGCCTGTACCATCTAAAATAGTCGGAAATTCAAATGAAGCTTATCACCATATTGTATGAAAACAATCCGCGTGTTCCATTATATGACATATCACTCAACTGAATTTTATTACACAAAACTTCATCAAAACCAAAACCATATATATTGGTGAAAACAAAGAGTTTACTAAAAATTATATTTTATACCAGATATACGGGTTATGACGCTGTGTGTATATACCTATATACACTGAATGTAGGTTCTGTTAACCTAATTTATTACCTAGAATCAATTTTTGGAGACAGGTCAAGATATAAAAAAATGTCATTATACATGATTTGTCCTTATAACAAAACTATACATAAATTGACAGTGCATAATTCAAAAAGTTAATAAAAGCGGGGAAAAACATCAAGTTCCCTGGGTATAAAAACCACATACTCAGCATGACGCTGCATTGAAAAACTGCATATAATGCAGTAAGTAGATTGCTCAGATGGAATTATAGTAAAATACCTAAAACCAGAACACGGAGAAGGAATAATAGCTGCCAAAATGAATGAATGATAAAATTCACGCATTAATAACGTAATCTATTAATACACCTTAGCGTATCAGTAGCCGAAGTCCCCAATCTAATCCTAAAAATCACAGGGAGACATATGCTTGTTATAAAATGCACAAGCTAACTATGGAGTATGTATATATACATAATATATATTAAAAATGTATACATGAAATAAAATCATATTTACCTAACTATTTTAAAATACATTACAATCATATCAAATATAAATTTATGTTCCTGTATATAATATATTAAGTGTTATTAAATTTTTTGAGTATATATTAGAGACTAATAATATAAAAAAGTATATACAAAAATGTATATAAATTCATTATCTATAAAAAAACGTTACATAAAAAAAAAAAAAAACATTTTCATCCTAATAAGTCACAAATGACAGTTATACTCATATGTTCATGTAAGCTATTTGCAACTAGTGAAAAAATATATACATAAACTTAATTCTTTTTGACTAAATAATGAAATTATAAAATTTATGTTAAGGGTATAAATGTAATAAATATTTAAAATATGTTGTGACAAAAAAATGATAATGTATATGAAAAGTATTATCAAATCCATTTTAATACGCATATATGCATTTAATGTATTTGTTTCATTTATGAATTAATATTGTTTATTTGTATTATTAAAAAAGCGTAATATGGAAGGAAATTGATAATAACTCAATGAATATCAAAAAATCAAAAAAACAAGGCAAAAAAACCTAGTTGAATAAATAACATGTGAATATAAAATCTATAAAAATACTTATTATAATTTCCTGTTATTTAGAATGGGTTTAATGGATACAGATTGATTAATGCCAGGATAAATATGTGCTTTCAGAATAAAAATCCACTTCAATTCATTAATGGCCAACTGATTGTTATTATCACCTTCTCTAGGGTTTAAAGCTACTAACTCCAAGACTTTAAAACTAAAAGTGTGAGTTTTATATTCAATTATATGCTTAGCTAAGGCATTACACTCATGCGCTTTCTTAATATCGTAACAGTGATTGTAAATCCTGTCACGAAGTCTCCTCTTAGTTAGACCTACATAAAATACTTCACAGTTGTCACAAGTTGCTAAGTAAATTAAATTGACACTATTACAATCACTATAAAATTTAGGTGTAAACGTAAAGAAACCTTCTGGATGTGAAAAACTAATGTTCTTAGATATATGTGGGCACATATGACAACGACCACATGGGAATGTGCCCTGTGCAATACTTGCTCCAACACTGTATGGAAAAGTTCTCTCTAGACAAAGTAGCTGTTTTAAATTATTACAAGTCCTGTAACTAAACCTAGGGTAATCACCTACTATGGTCTTAGTAAATGGATCCATTATTAGAATATTCCAGTTTCTGTTAATAATTCCGGTAAAGAAGGCGACATCACTGGTATATTTAGTAACATAAGTTAATTTATCAGTGAATTTCCCTCTTTTATTTGCCTTTACTTCAGACACTTTCCTCATGTCATTGTCTAAAATATTAGGTCCATTATTTATATTTTTAACAATTTTCTGTTTACATTCGGTAATTAACTTTACAGGATAGCCTCTTTCTCTAAACAAAATCTCAAGTTCATGAAGTTCTGATTGTAAATTATTACTGTCACTGCATATCCTAGATATTCTGTGCATTTGACTGGATATAATCCCTTTAAAAGTGAACCTGGGATGCATACTTTCATATCGAAGTAGTGTATTCCTCCAGGTAGGTTTCCTATATAATGAAGTAACAATCTTGTTTCCACAAAACTTTAGCATCAAATCCAAATAATGTACCTGAAAATGAGAAGTCTCTACGGTGAACCTAAGGAAAGAAGTAGTAGTTTCTAGTTCTTTAATGAAACTAATACATTCTGCCTCTGTACCTTCCCAGATAAAAAGAACGTCGTCCACAAATCTCTTGTACAATTTTATTCTACTGAATTGTGCATGTTTAAATAAATAGTTGCGCTCCCAATTATAAACTACAAGATTAGCGTAACTATTAGCACAGGGGGTGCCCATGGCAACCCCCCATTTCTGTAAATAATGTTTATTCTGAAATAAAAAAATATTATTATTGAGTACTAGTTCTAGTAGATAATTAATCAAGATTTGTCTATTATTACTATATTGAGACAACGTAACAAGTATCTCTCTAATGGCTTGAAGCCCTAAGTCATTAGGGATGCAAGTAAATAGATCTTTCACATCCATGGTAACTAACAGAAACTCTGTTTCTAATCTATCCAATTCAAAGTCTGTCAAAAATTCTATCAGTTGATATGAGTCTCTAAGGATGTTAGGAATGTTATTTACCAGAGGTCTGAGAAGGCTTTCTACAAAAGAAGAGATGGTGGATGTTATCCATCGTTCACTGGAGACCATAGGTCTCATAGGTACTGGATTAATATTCTTGTGTATCTTAGGTAGGCCTTTAATTATGGGAGTCGTAGGAAATTCTATAAGAAAATGCTCATATAACTCACAACTTATCTGACCGCACATCAAAAGATCATGTAAGTCAGTTTGTACGGTTTTAATAATTTTTTAACAGTATCTGGAGTAACCATTTTATAAACTGTATCATCTGACATAAGATTGGTCATAGTATTAATATAATCTAAGGAGTTCATGATGACCACTGCCCCACCTTTGTCAGCTGGCTTAATGGTAACATTGGTTTTCCTTTTTAAAGCATAAAGAGAGTCTTGTTCTGCTTTAGTAACATTAAAAAAACTACATCTTTTCTTATTCAGGGCAAACCATTCATAAAAATCTTTCTCACATATTTTCAGAAAGCTTTCTACATTCTGTGGCATAAAGGGTATAAAACTACTTTTATGTCTAAAAAAATTTTTTAAAACTTCAGTATTTAAAGCACTGTTATTTTTAAAGAGAATTTTCTGAGACACATTACGACAAAATAATCTTAAGTCAATTAAAACATCATTCAGGTGACTGGTCTGAGAGGGTATAAAGTTAAGTCCTTTATCTAATAACGAAACATCAGATTCAGACAGGGCAAAGTCAGATATATTATGTACTAAAGAGTTCAATTTCTCTGCTTCCTTGTAGTTGTATACTTTTCTTCGGAGCCCTTTCTCTTTCGTGGCCCCCTGCTGTTGGACCGGCCTCTCCATCCTGGTTGTTGCTTCACCGGAAACGGTAAAAAAGAGTTAGTAGCAGGGGCTGTATCTTTAGGTTTAGCACCTGCCAGAATGAATGCTTTAGCTGCTTGTTGATTAGGAGGGGGTGTATCAGTAGCAAAATTTGCATCATTGGAAAGATTAGAAGAAACACTGTTAAGCAGCATGTCATTATTCACCAACTTGTTGTTTTGAGAGGTAGAAGGAGGAGCTATATTATTGTCAGTATTGAAATTTCCCTGTGTTAAGATAGAGAAATTTGGTACATTTGTTCGATTATCTGTGTTTGATGTTGCCTGCAAGCGTGTATTTTTGGTTCTTGGCCATAAAAAGACTTGACCAAGAGCAAAATCATTAGCATCCCTTATAAGTTTTTTATGTTTTACTTGCTTCAGTCGTTCACTAAATGAATGAACCTGTGTCCACACATTGTCCAACCTTTTAGTAAAGTATTCTGTCTTGAAACGCTCAGAAATGGCTTTATGTTGTAAATCAATTTTATTCCTTAGATCAGTTTCAAGAGGTGCAAAATATTCAAGTAAAAGTTTGATATAGCTAAAGCCAAGTTGTATATTAAGGTCTTGCCATTTTCTCAATAAAGTGGGATGACTATCCCCATAAGAAGGCATACAAAAGATGCGCATGCCTCTAGGCACTATTTTAAAGTGAATACAAGCTTCTAGATGCAATCTTTGCCATGCGTACCTTTGTAATTGATATAAATCATCCTGGAACAGTTTACAAAGTCTATTAAACTCAGTAACACTCTCACCGTTAGGAGTTGATGATAGTAATATTAAATTAGATTATGTTGAAAAAGTACCATGCAAACAGGACCCAAACAAAGTACAAGGAGGAGTTGAGTTAGTTCTAATAACCAAAGAACAATGCAGTGTGAAGTGGTAGCACCATTACACCAATTATCCAGTAAGTCATTTAAGTACAGAGAGATCCCTCAGGTTAAACAAGCTCATGTTTCCTATCTTATCTTTAAGGGAAAGGAAAAAAAAGACATTCAGAGTTATACATAGCCACAAAAGTCTACTTTCCTGAAATGGAAAAAAAAAATGAAAAGGACTATTTTGGAGAAATTGTCAGAAATGGAATTATTAACGCTTGAAACCATATATCAACTTGCATATGTTGAAAACAAATCTATAACTACCTGAAGCATGATGTACCTTAGTAATGTAATTATAAATGAAAAAGTGTGTTGTGACGTAATTTATATAGACTTATATTCAGCTTTTGATAGGATCCTACACTGATCAATAAATTAGAAATAGGTATTAATTTAATCTTGATAAGATGAATAACTGTGTGGTTTAAAAACAGGACACGGCAAGTATTATCCAGTAACTGGATAGGTGAAGGTCTAGATTACAGTCAATTGTCCTGTAGGGCTCTGTCCTAAGCTAATACTTAATTAGTTTGTAAATTTCTGATCTTTTTCTTCTGAAGTGTTCTGTAGTCTAAATGAAGATGATATGAAAGTTGAAAATCTGATTACATATGTTACAAATAGAACATGTCTGCAAAAGAGCTTGACTGCCCAGTTGGGCACATGAGAATAATATACTGATAAATACATCAAAAACTAAGCATACTAAACTTGAGAGACAAACTGAAGTGTGAATATTTACTGTAGCACACGACTGAAATTATGAATTCATTCTATGACACTGGATAGAAGAATAAATCCAGCTCTTGAGTTTTTCTAATGATCAACCAATTGATTAATATAGCAATAACCCACGCCTGGGTGTGGGTAATGTTGGATTTACTCACGGTTGGTGTGGTTTGGTCACGAGGGCGAAGCCCGAGTGGCCAAACAAAGCCAACCGTGGGTAAATCCAGCATTACCCACACCCAGGCGTGGGTTATTGCTATTATACAATGACATTATTTAAGAACAAAAAAATAATTACTTTTCTTAAATAATGGCATTGTATAATGCCTCCTTGCTCCCCTTCCACAGCTGTTTGGGTATTCTGCGGCAGTTCTGATGTACTGCACATGCGTATATTTACCCAGTACATCAGAGCTGTGGGCAAAAGCAATGGAGAAAGCAAGATTTCCGTTGCTTTTTACAGCCTGTCTCGCTATGTTAAACCCATTTAACATAGCGAGACAGTTTTGAAAAAAACAATGGAGAAAGCAAGATCTCCGTTGCTTTTTAAAGTGTCTCGCTATGTTAAATGGGTTTAACATAGCGAGACAACTTTCAAAAAGCAATGGAGATGCTCCGTTACTTTTTGTAAAAGCTGTCTCGCTATGTTAAACTCGTTTAACATGGCGAGACAGGTTGTAACAAGCAACAGAGATCTTGCGTTCTCCGTTGCTGTTAAAAAAAAAAAAAAAAAAAGTGTTATACTAATGGAAAAAGTCCGGGCGACCAGACCTTTTTCCATTACTATAACTCTGATTTACAACGTGTACGCTGACCAATCAGCGTGCACGTTTTGGAATATTAATGGGGGGGGGGTCGTTGTATAATGATAGTTATAAAACTATATGCTGCATAAAAAGATTTATAAAGTTTGGAAAATCAGAAATTTTGAAGTCATTATAAGTTAGATTAGACCACAGCTAGATTATGGAATGCATGTAGACAGCGATTTGGCATTTCACCATTGTGTCTCTACTGTAGTGCATAAATCATAATGTGTTGCCCAACATATAAACAAGGGTATGGTATCTATATCCAAACATGTCATCATTTCATTGTACTTTGTTCTGATAAGACCAATCATGGAGTACAATGCCACCTTTTGTATTTACTTGTCAAGCAGATGAAGCATCCTCAGATATTCCTCACAAAAAGAATACATGATGTGGAAAACAAGTCTTATGCAGACCACCTCACTGAGAGGTGACCTATGCCTGACCTACTGGACCTGTTGAACATCCATAAAACAAACAGCATCAAGAACACTGATCCAGGGACCAAAACTTTGTCTGCAACATAAATAAGACATGCTGGAGAGACCGGTATGTCTCTCTCAGTGGCTCTCCCTTCTCTGAAACAGACTTCCCATCCATGTGAAGCAAAGTTCATCCTTGTGCTTTTTCAAGCAAAACTTGAATCAGTGGATGGGAAACTAAATAACTTGGTCTGGCACCTACATCTGTATTAGAGAAACAGGAGTGGGTAGGCTTAAACAGGCCCCTATTATGATACTATGAATATGGAAATCTTATAAGAAAAGTAACAAAATTAGAAAGAGTACAGTAGAAATATACAAAGAACATCCATGGGTGTGAAAGCTGAAGTTATAATGAAAAATTAAAATACCTGTACTTATAAATTATCTTCTGTAGGTAGTTAAGAGGAAATCTCATTCAGGTATTTAGGGCATTGAGGAAAAACGAACTCTGGGACTGCTTGAGGTTTCACAAAGTAGTAGAGAATCATCAGTCACCCTGTAGAGGAGATTACACAGGAATGAGAGGTATATTAATTGGTTTCCAGACAGAGTAGCTGAAGCATGGAATTGACTACCAAGTTATATTAAAGCAAGCACTAGTTTAGATATTTTAAGAGCAGCGTGGACACTTCTTATCGAAATGACTGTTTTGGTATACTAGCAGGCTAGAAGGGCATTATTGCCTGTACCTGAATTATTTGTATGCATGTACATGCATTCATGAAATTTCTCATAGCCATACACCACTGATAATAGTTGATTTTCTATTTCAGTCTCTTTTTTGCATTGATAGATGCTGCTTTTGACGCACAGGCAAACCTGGTCTACTTTCTTGTATGATTACAGCTCATTTACCATTCTTATTGCAGATACCTGTATCACATTTGGCTAATTCACTTTCATTTCAATGCTACAGCATCAAAAACTAGTTTCTTTTTTAAACAAACATCTTTATTAAATGATTACTTATGACATAGGCAATCATACATTTATATAAATTAAAACCATATTGACTTAATCCCAGCTGTAAGCATTTTACGTCACAAACCATGCTGATGTAATCCTAGTTATAATTGTTATACATCACTTTAATCTACCCATTGTCAATCAAACATTACATAGCTCATTCAAGTCTTGCTTTCTTTTAAACCTCACTCTTCCCCTGTATGTATTGTTCCCACAGTTCCCATTTTTTCCTACATAATTTGCTCCTACCCATTTTTAAAGATCCCAGTTCTAGTTGTTTTATCTCTCTTACTATATTCACTGCTTCTAGTACAGATGGTTTGAATTTAATTTCAATTTTCTAGTAATTGCATTTTAGGCAGCCACCTTAATTAGACTCGGCAAGGCCTTACTAAGTTTAGGCAATTCCAATTCTGTATCATAGCGCAGAAAAGTAATTTTCCTAGTTGCACCAGTTTGCTCAAACAGTATCTCCCTCAGAGTGGACTGCAGAGAATCTTTAATGTCTGCCAACTCATTACACTCCCGGAAAATGTTCCCATTTACCTCTTTCTTCCCCATCACGCCTCTCCTTTTTTAATGGCACCTTCTGTTCTAGATTCTACTAAAAACTCTACCAGTGCTGGTCTTTAATTGTGAATCCCTCCCCCATTTCTTTCACTTTGCCTATACTCTGATGCCAGTCCTTGGGGGATGCAATCTCTAACTTATAGTACAAATAAATTATTGGCGTATTGCCATTCTAATACCTTTCCCTCTCTAGGTATTTCCTCCTAATACCTTGGTTCCTTTGTCAGTTTCCCCAATAAATTCCAGCCCCTTCTTGCCTATTTTCTGTGTCCCTATTTGCAGTCATTCATACAGGCAAAATCTTTCTCCATTCTCGTGTTGGCTTAGTACATAGAATAATTTCTGCTGCTTTATGGATGCAATATTCTATGATTATTGTTATTCTCCTTAAAGATCTACATCCACAGTCCCAGTTTCTCCTTGTTTCTTGAGCTTCCCCCTGTTTCATCATCATCCCTTTCCACTTTGAATTATAGGTTTCTGCTTGTACTATGTATAGGAGCCTTAACTGTGTAGTTCTGAAATACCCCTTCAAATCGAGTAATTCCAATCCGCCTTGTTCTATTGGAAGAATCCACTTATCCCACTTGACTCTTGCCCCCCCCTCCCCGATTCAGCTTTTTATTAATTGATATCCATAACTTCACCTCTGGTTACTAAATGTATGCCTGACGTGTGTATAAGACTAAAAGAGCTGAAAACCTTTTAACTACTTGCATCTTATTATCAATATCAGTATAACAGAGCTTCCAATTTCTCTGTTTTTTATCTTTTGTCTCTTCCCACATATCCTTAGCTGCCACACCAGAATAATTTTTAATCCATACTCCTAAATACTTCAGTTTTATTATGTCCCCATAAATATGGATATTGCTGAACCAATTCATATGCGGGCACATAATTTATTACTGTTGCCTTTGTTTTAACTTCATCTTCATTAATTTTCTATCCTGAAAAGATATGAAACTGTCTCAAAATGTTCCACAACACTGTAATGTCTCTTTCTGGTTTTGTCAGTTAAAAATAATGTCTGCAGATAGAGCCAGCTTTTCTTGACTACCATACCAATTATAGCCATGAATTTCTGAGCCTCTTATTTTATTTGCCACTGGTAATAAATATAATGCAAATAACAAAGGGGAAAGAGGACACCCCTGCCTGGTACCTCTGCTCAAGCAGAAATTATCAGAGAGGACCCCACCCACTTTAATTTTCGCCTCCAGTCCCTGATATAGCTTCCTAATCAACCTTATACATTTTTCAGGAAATGCAAATGCTTCCATTGCCCTGCTCATAAAGTCCCAGTTTACTGCCAAATGCTTTGTCTGCATCAGGACCCAACAGCAACAATGGTATTTTCTTGCATTCTGCTTCCTTCTGGATCATCCATGTTCTGTTAATGTTGTCAAATGTTTGCCTCCCCTCCACAAAAACACATTGATCCATATCTGCCAATTTTGGCATTACTTTTACCATTCTTTTAGCCATTATAGACATTAACACTTTATAATCATGGTTTAGTGTTGTAATGGGCTTGTATGATACTGCATCTGATGGATCTTTACCATCTTTAGATATTATAGCTACCACTACTTTCTTCCAGGATGCTGGTACTTCTCCTTCTCTTAAAATACTGTTAAAACTTTCCAGATCTTTATAATTTTTTCCCTTCTAACTTCCAAATTTCCACAGGAATACCATCTATTCCTAGGGACTTCCGTGTAGCTTGGTTATACATCATAGTTTTTACCTCATCTCCTCCTATCCTAACCATTAGTAATTGAGCCTCAACTACCTCTAACATTGACATGTTTAATTCTTACGTAAACATTTTCATTTCTATCTTTTCTTAATTTCCATATTCTCTGCTTTATACAGACTTTCATAGACTTTCCTAAATATTTCTAATACCTCTGCAGGATCTCATTGCCTTCCTTGGTATAGCTCCCTAAGCTTGGCGACAGCCATTTCTACTTTCTATTGCCAGAGTCATTGTACTAAAAGTTTTTGTGCTCTAGTGTTATCAAAAAATAGTTGCTTAACAGCAGTCTTTCTAAACTTGTGTATATTATCGAGGTAACCCCTTATTTTCTGCTTAGTATTCTGCAGTTGATCCTCTTCTTGTTCTGTGAGATTCCCACTATTCTGCAATACTTTAACATTTGTCAGTCGCTCTAAATAATGCTCGTTACTTCTTAACCATAGCTCTCTTTCTTTTATTTCCACCCTATTTTTAAACTTTACCTTTATTTTGTCCCACTCCCTAGCTGTATTTTCAGAAGTTCTAGCCTCTAAAATTGCTCCGGAATAAATTCCACTACCCATTCCTTAAATTCCTCTCTTTTCAACAGATAGGTGGGAAAGCACCAGTGTCTCATTTTTATTTCATTATCCTGTGTTTTTATTTAAGTTATTGGCACATGGTCTGAAATAGTTATTGGGTATGTATCAAGACCTTCATTTAAATGCACATGTTCCTCTGAAATGTAAATTCTGTCTAGCCTAGCCCAGTTTTCATATCTTGAGGAATAATATGTAAATTCACTCTGAACTCCTGTTATTGAATTCACATTGTCCATGCCAAATATTTTCATACTTTTTTTTCAAAAATCTACCCTCCTTTGTTATACTTTCCCTTTTGGGCCCCCCAGACACAACTTCCCTGCTGCAAATCAAACTCCAGTCCCCACCTATCAGTAATAATCCTTGGTGAAAACTAATTATTTCTCCCAGATTTTTCTTAAGCTCTATTATAACAGTTCTAGGTGGAATGTAACTACATATCTGTGTAATCCTCTTCCCTTCCCAGTAGCCACTTAGCACTACAGATCTGCTACTGTTATCTTTTTTTATCTTCTTCTGTCACTTTTGGAGCTCTTCTTGCAATTAATATAAGTACTCCTCTTTTCCATTGTCCCAGATATTTCACTGAGTAACCATCCAGAAAACCTTTCTTTATCCAATTCACACATTCAGTTATTTTTGTGTCTCCTGTAACATACCTATTTGCACTTTACTTTTTTAATATAAATACTCTTTTTGTATTTTTCTGTGAGACTATTGACACTTAAAGGCAGTACAGAATACGTCATTGTATTAAAAAGTTGTTATTCCCAACTTTTATGTATAACACCTTTTTTGTTAAATGTTGAGTTCCAGCTTTTGCGTTACATGCATACAGTGTTTGGCAAGTTGAACTTTTATAAAGTTGTTTCTTGTCATAGCCATTTAAGCCTATGTCACATCTTGCAAAACATTTTGTTTTATTGAAAGTCCTCTGAAAAAATATCCCAAAACCTATTAATTTAATACTAACACACAAAATTATGTACATCTTCAAATATTGAAGTTTTACCCCCCAATAGAAACAATTGCCCTAAAATGACTGCCACACTTACAGACTTGAGTTAACTGAAAATAAAGGTTATTCATGTTAAGATGCATGGTGCACCCTGTATTTCTACTACGTGCTAACTAGTTTTGTCATGTCTTTATAGCTCTCCAGGCTGGGAAAACCCCTGAATGCTTTCAGAGAACATTATCTCGTAGCTAGTTTCTGTCTTCTTTTTTCCCCAGCCAATCACTCTCCATTAGACTGTAACCAATTTCTCTTTATCAGATTGTCTCCATGGAGATAGAACCAGGCAGTCAATTTCTCATTATCAGATTGTCTCCGTGGAGACACAAGAACCAGGCAGTCTATTTCTCTTTATCAGAATGTGTCCATGGAGACATGAGGGCCAGATACAGAATTGCTACTAAGTATACATTGATTTGCTGGAAAAAAGCATCATAGTATTCAGTGTTCTTTTTCGTGTACTTGCCTTCTGTTAAAACTTGTTGCTAAATAAATCTAAGGTCCTTAATCCATTCATTTCCCCCATGCAAGAATGAGAAAAAACACATTAATTTTTCTTTTGTTCTTTTAATCAGGCTTTTTTTTACATTGTAGTGCCTACATTTCTTAAAACTGAACAAGAAAGAGAGAAGGGAGAAGGAAAGGGGGCAGTTCATGTTTACAATCCCCACTACACTTAAAATTTACTGAGAATTTGTTACTTTATAGCATGCAAAAAAAAATACACCACAAATAATATTACTAAGAAAAACAGGTTTTATTTATTTATTTGACATTTGTTGACCAGGACAGTCCAACTGAGCGAAAGCCCTTTTTCCATGGAGGATTGGGAAGAATAGCTCCACAGAATAATTAAAGGTTACATACATAGCATTAATGAGAACAATACAGAGTAAGTAGAGTTTGGTACTCAAGTAGGTTATGCAAGTGTATCAACAGAAATAGATGCACACAATCAAAAAAATAAAAACATTTGATTTCAAATGTATGGTAAAGTAAAGTAAACAAATTGGTAAGATGCATATCTCAAGGTCAGGGTGGACAAAAAGCATCCATAAGCTGGTTAGTTGTAGAAGTTGAGGGAGCAGTTATGAACAGGGTAAGATAGCAATAGGGGAGTGTAAGGAAGACAATAGCAGATTGGTTATAATAAGTAGTAACAGAGGACAGATAGAATTAGGAGTGAGGGTTGGTGTTTAGGGAAGAAGGTTTAGACATTTTTTTTACTGTGACAAGTCCAGGTATTTAGCAGGTATTCTTTTAGAGCTTTTTTGAATTCATGTGCATGGAATATTTTTCTGATGGGCAAAGGTAGTTTGTTCCAGGCTAGGGCAGGAGTGTAGCTGTAGAGATTTTTGCCTTTAGATTTTTTGGACTTGTAGATTTCCAAGAGTTGTTGATCAGAGCTTCTAAGGGCTCTAGAAGGAGTATAAAGTGAGATGAGTGAGCCAATAGATGTACAGGCTGAGGGCTTGTTGAGGATGGAATGAATGATAGGGAATTGAGAGAGTAGATGTTGGTGGGGGAACTCTAGCTAGTTTAACGGTTTGAGGGGTTGACAGTGATGTGTATTTGAGGTCTGGGTAGCTGCAAATTTGGCTACTTTTGTTGTAGGTGGATTCAAGTTTTGTTAGAAGGGAGGCTTGTAGGTTAGTTAATATTTGTGAGCTGTAGAGAAGACTGGGGAGAAGGTAGGCATGAGTAAGAGAGTCTAGAATCTTTTGTGAGGAATCTGTTATTTCTGTAAAAGAAACAGCCTACTTTTTGATGTGTTTTCTTTATGCAGTGGTGGACATGCAGGTCAAATTTGAGTTGGTCATCAATGGTAACTCCAAGCAGTTTGTTGCGAGTTTCTACATTTATGACAGTGCTGTTAAATGAAGTCATTGAGAAAGTAGGTTTAAGGTGCATTAGAAATTTTGGGAGGAATAGAAGAAGCTTGGTCTTGGTTTACTTTATCTATATTCTGATATCAATCCCTGATAGGGAAGGCAATCACCAACCTGCAGTCCAAATGTCTTCTTGGCCTCTCTCCATTCTGTTAGCTTTCCTTTTCTAATTATTTATTCCCAATGCCTTAGTTTCCTTGCCAGTTTCCCCAAGTTAATTCCAGTCCCCCTCTTGCCTATTCTCTGTACCCCTAATTGCAGTCATTCTTATTGGCAGAATCTCCTTTCTCCATTCTCATGTTGGCTTGGTTCTCAGTATACTCTTTTTGTTACTTTATGAATATAATATTCTGTATGACTGTTATTCTCCTTAAGGATATGTGTCCAAAATTCCATTCTTTTCTTATTGTTTGAATTTCCCCCCTGCGTTTATCATCACCCCTTTCCACACTGAATTGTAGCTTTCTACTTGTGTTATGTATAAAATCCTTAACTGTGTAGCTCTGAAATATCCTTTCAAATCAGGTAATCCTAAACAACCTTGTTCTGTTGGGAAGATCAGCTTATCCCACTTAATTCTTGCCCCCCCCCCCCCAATTAGAATCCTTCAACTCTTGAGCACTGACCACAACTTCTCCGTTGGTTGATAAAAGTATGCCTGACCTGTGATAAAACTAAAGGGACTAAAAACATTTTCAGTGCTTGTATCTTGCTATTCTTTTCCACAGGCAAGAGCTTGTAAGTTTTTGTATTATTTTTTATGTAGTCTCTTCCAACATACTGTGAGGTACCATAACCAAATCCTTTTGAATAGTAGAATAATAAATATAAATACATGCCAGTGTAATCCTCATGCATTGCCAGCGGGTTCACTTTATAATTTCGAAATACTGAAATACCGAATTTCAGTATTTCAAAATCATAAAGTTGAAGACTCAAAATCGCGAAACTGCATAATCGCAAATTCGAATATCTCGAATTCTCAGTTATGGCTTACGGTACATGGCGTGCGGTGTTGGGAGTGTATCGTGGTTCGTGACGTATATGGATGTAGGTGCAATTGAAGGTAAGTGAGTGTTTTGTAAGGGTTTTGTGTGGGAGTTTGAGTGTGTCTGAATGTGTGTCAGTGTTGGATGTGTTTTTGTATGTATATGTGCGATGTTTGTGTGTGTGCGAGGGACTGTGAAATGTGTGGGTGTGTGTTTCCTTTTTGTTTCTTTCTGTGCCATCTCGGAGTTAGTATATTTAAGTAGGCGGGGGCGCAGGGTTGCTTGCCCTCCTGCCTACATGTAGTGTAGGTTTGTTTGTGTTTTTGTGTTTGTGTGTGTTTCGTTTGTTGTAGTGTGGGTTTGGACGATGTATGTGTTGTGTGGTGTATGGTGTGTATGTGTTCGTGATTGTGTGTTTCGCGATTGTATGCTTTCGGGATTATGGATATTCGACTTTATGATTTCGAAATACTGAAATTCGGTATTTCAGTATTTCAAAATTATAAAGTGAAGCCGTTGCCAGCATATCTTTACTACTACAAATCTGCCATTAATTTTCCTCCTCCTGTCACTATTGGAGTTGCTCTGGCAATTAATATTTGTACTCTTTTCTTTTGTTCCTGATATTCCGCATAGTATCCATCCTGAAATCCTTTATCAAATTCACATGCTCTGTTCTTTCCAAATGTGCCGCTATTTGGACTCTACATTTCTTAATATAATTAATTAATATTTCCTTTTTGTCTGTACCTGTGAGACCATTCACTTTCCAGGATAATATTGAGAGAGAGTTGCCATTATGATAAGAATACATTATTCCTACCTATTATATATGGCAACTTTTTTAAATGTATAATTCCAGCTTTTGTGATGCATGCACCCATTAATGCTTGGCAGGTTAATCCTTTATACAGTTTTTTTTTTCTTATCAACATTGGAACCTATGTCATATTTTGCAAGACTTTTTGTTTTAATAAAAGCCCTGAAACAAAAAAACACACCCCGGAAGACTCCCATAACCTATTAACTTAATGGAAACACACACAGCTATGAACATCTTCAAATAATGAAGTTTAACCTTTCTAATAGTTACATTTGTGTCAAATAGACAGCTGCTAACACGGGATGTAGTTAACCTGTGAAAGGCTCTTCTTGAGCAGTCATATAGTCACTGAGGCTTTTTTTTATCATTTCCACCTCTGTTTTTTTTGTAGTTTTTATCAGGTCTTCTGAATAGCTCCATTTATTCAAGCCTTTTGTTATTTGAGTTTATGTACTCCTTTAATGTTTAGTTTAGTTTAATCAGCTCTGGGAAGAATCCTGCAGCTGTTCAGTAAAAAGCAGTTCAAGCCCCAGCTTTAGTGCTAGATATGGTTTCCAATAATCTAGAGAAAAAATCAAATGTGCACGGTCATTGTTTTCTCTTCACCTTTTTTAGTTTATTTTCTTTCATTCTGTCTAAGTGTCTTCTTTGCTGGTATCCAGGCTACTATCCATTTACTATCCAGTAACTAAATTTACTAAACATCTCAGGAATTTCCAACAATTCGAACATTAAAAAAAATACAAAAAGTTTTTTTTAATGTTTTGCGGGGGGAGGGGCAAGCTCCCTTGCACCCCCCACCCCCCTGTAAATTATATATACCAACTCAGAGATCACACTATATTGAGGAAAACTGTAAATTTCCCAATTCTTACTGTACAGCAATCTCCATTTAAAAGCTTCGAGTTTTCAGGAATTCAATCATAGCACTACACCAATATTAATTTCGAGTTTCCGAAAACTCAGCCAACTGACAGGGATTCATGTATTGCTGGGGTGCCATCTGTCCAGAGTCTGCATGTCCTCCCTGCCGTCGTGTGAGTTTCCAGTGGGTGCTTTGGTTTCTTCCTATATTTCAAAGACATGCAGTCTGTGGATTGGACACTCTAAATTAGCCATAGGTGCAAGTGTGTTTGCGTGAGTGAGTTGTACATATGAACTACCTTGGCAGGGCTAGCCACCTGGCAGTGTAAACCTTAGCTCAAGATGATTATCACTGTTGAACTGACATGCCTACCCCATGTGCAAAATGGGAAAGGGGTTGTGGATGGATGGAACTGTATTTACAAAATCTGTCAGAGGTACCGACCCCTGTCTCAGTTTCTTTTTTAGCACTGGGAGAGCTGAAATTAAGCTGTTGATCAGAGTGCAGCCATCTTGGAAGTCTTCAAGTAATTAAGCTTTAGAGTTCTGAGCACACTGTGCTTTGAGAAATTTAACATTAGAATTCCTCCAACAGAACAAGAAGGGGAGCAAGTGCAGAGTGCTAAAAGGGAAAATAAGGGAGTATTTGGATAGTATGCATGAGTTTAGAAAAATTGCTGTTAAGCAACTGTTTTGTTATTTCCAGAGCACAAAAAAACTTTTAGTCTAATGACTTTGGAAACACAAAGAAGAGGGGGTTGTCGCCAAACTTAGGGAGCGTTTGACAAGAAAAATAATCAATGATCATACAGAGGGATTGGAGATGTTTTATGAATATTTGTATAAAGCAGAAGAATGCAGAAACCAAGGAAAAACACAGATGGAAATATTCGTAGAAGACTAGTACTAAGGTTAGAGGAAGACCAGCCTCAACAAATTAATAGCTATGATAGGAAGGAATGAGATTAAAAATGATGATGTAAAATCAATCAACAAGGAAATCTCCAGGAACAGACAATATTCATGTGAAAGTTCAGTAGTTATGAGGGAAAATGGTGATAAAGATCTGTCAGGTATTGCTTAATTGTATGTTAAAGGTGGGAGGAGTTCCAGCATCTTGGAAAAGGTATTGGTATGAAGTGTTGGAGGCAAGAACTAAATTGGATGGATTCTTCTTTATTTGCTTTATATTTAGAGCCACTGACAAAGAAAATAAGGGAGACTCAAATTCAAGGATATAACTGGTATGGTAATCAAAAGTAGTATGCTTTATTTGCAGCTATTATTTTGTGCTTCATAAATAAAAAAAATGACATTTTGGAGTTGTAGATTTTTTTATATACAGGTCAGGCTTATTTTTTATCAAATAGAAGTTGCAGACAATAATTAATAGAGAGTTGAAGGAATTTAATTGGTATGGGAAGAGGGCAAGAGTTAAGTAGTGTAAGTTGATCCTCCCCAAAGAACAAGGTGGTTCAGGATTACCTATTTTGAGCAGATAATTTAGAGTTACTCCTGTAAGGCTGATGTATGTATAATGCAAGTAGAAAGTTATAAATCAAAGTGGAAAGGGATGATGATGAAATGGGAAGTTCAAGAAATAAGGAAAGAGTATGGTTTTGGATGCAAATCCTTAAGGAGATTACAAAACAAAATAGTATATATATATATATATATATATATATATATGTATATATATATATATATTCATAGAGAAACAGATAGGGATGTGCTAAAAGAAAGACCAGCTCTGGTAGAATGTTTTGACTAATCTAGACCAGAAACTGCTGTTAAAAAAAGGGATAATTAGCAGGGCATATAAAATATTGCACGATACCTATAGAAATCAATTGGAAGAGGTCAGGAAGGATTGAGAATAGAGGTTAGGAAATGCATTTCACAAAGAAACAAAGGGAGGACATTTGTATGGCTCCAAGATATGCAACACAGTCTGGAAGATTTAGGATTTTTCCTGGAAATGTTTGCATAGATAGTTTTATACCCAAACATACTCCAAAGCATTTTACCTTGGGTAGATGGCAAATGTTGGAGGTGTAATGGTGAAGAAAGAGGTAACTGGGAACATATGGTTTGGGAGTGTAATAAGTTGGCACAGTTTAAAAATTCCCTACAGAAACTGGGTGAGCAAATGAGTGTAACTAAGGAAATTGTTTTGTTGAGATGGGATACAGGATCTGAACTGAATAGACACATTAAGGCCTTGTTAAGTTTAATTCTGGGGGCTGCCAAAAAAGCAATCACTAGATAATGGAAATCAAAATCTAAATCAACTGTACTTGAAGTAGTGGATATTGTAACAAAGATAAAATCGCAGGAAGTGGGATCTTTAGAAAAAGGTAGGAGTAAATTACATAGAAAAAATGGAAATTGTGGGAACAGTACATGCATAAAAACTTTTGGAGGAGAAATGAGGTTTAAGAGAAGGCAGGAATTGAATAATTTATGTAATGTTGCTTAGATTATACATCACATATATTGTTTCTATATATCATTTAATGTTTGTAAATGTGAAATTTAGCATGTTTTGATTACTTTTATATAAATATAAGTTTGAATGTGTCATAAGTGATAACTCAATAAAGGTGGTTAAAAGCCATTTCAAAAATGGTCAAGTCAGAGGAGAAAGCATGCAGGGAAAAACAGGTTTTCTGCTGTACCAGAGAAACTGGAAGGAAAAGACTGCATTAATTTTATTAAAGCACAAATAAGCAACTGGTATTCCACAGCAGTTGTTGTTAATTGAAATGTCATGTCATGTGTATGCTCCAGACCTGACCAAAAGAAAGCAGTCAATACCTTTGTTAGCAAAGATACAATCATAGTAGCAGAAAGAACTGATCTTGGCAAAACTGTGGCTGAAGGACAAATTATTAAAAATTGGAGACGGTATTTGTGGAAAATGATTATTCACTGTACAGCAGGCAGACAAAAAGCAAATGTATCACAACAATCACAGAATGTCAGGAGACAGGTGTGAGATTCAAGGCTATTGAAGCCAGCTGTCTTCAGAATACTTTTTTACAGGAGGATCAAAGTCATTTCTTGATGCAGAACAGGCTAAGGGTGAAATACAAAAGTTTTTTTAACAAAAAATGAGTCAACAAACAGAAGGGGATCCTATTCCTTATTCTTCTGATGATAAAGCTCATGGAGAGACTTTGCCGGTGAAAACTTTTGATGTATTCCAAAGGAGAATACTTGAGAGACAGAAACAAAACACAGGAATTGACTGTTAATGTTTGGAAGGACACTGAGTAAAATTGGGTATCTGTGTAAGTAAAACATGTTTTGTTCTTAATAGTATTTGTAAAAAACATTTCATGAGATAAATTGCATGTTTTATAATAAAGCATTTTCAGTTATTGCTGTACGTAATAAAGGCACTAAAGTAAGCAAATGCGTTTTTCTTGTCTTTTAGTTTTAAGGAAAGGAAGCATTGCAATGTAGGAAGAGAAGAAAGGCTAGACAAAAGCATGTTTAAGTTAGTATGCTGTAATCTGGAGTTGCTGATGTGGGGAATGGAGTGTAAAAGTACATAGATTATAATATATGTAGAGTTGATATGTTTTCTTTTAATTTTGCATAGGTGAAGGTCTTAAGGCCCTTGGGGTGTTTTGTGTAATCAGTTAAAAGAGATCATTGAAATGTAATGAAAAGTTTTTGTTAAGAAAATAAATGCTCAGTTTGAGAAATCTGTAGCTGAGGGCAGATGAACATGTTATTCTCAGGTTCCAATGCAGACTAACTGGTATGCAATAAGAAAACAGAGCACTTATTTTTAAGGGTAAAAGTTGATGTTTTCTGAAAAAATAACAAGTGTTTTTTTTTTTGCATTTGGGAGGGTAATAAAGGTAAGACGAGAGCAAATGGCAATCAGTGTAAGAAGAAGCAGAGGCTTAGCATGAATAACCTTAATTTTAGGCTAGGGTTTGTCTGTGCGCAGCTGTCAATTTGGAACTGTTCTGTCAGGAGGGTTAAACTTCCTTATTTGAAGATGTACATAGTCTTATGTGTTTGTTTTAAGGTAATAGGTTACATGGGTGTCCTGGATATGTGTTTGCTTTTGTTTGAGGGTTTTCATTTTCATTAAAACAAAATGTCTTGTAAAATGTGGCATAGGTTCAAATGGGGATGACAGGAAATAACTGTATAAAATATCAAACATTAGTGGGTGCTTGAAAAGGCATTCAAAAAAACTGTCATATATAATAGATGGGAATAATAACTTCTTAATCTAATGGCTACACTAAAGGTATTGCTTTGGATTTTGAATTGCCACACAAGTATAGACATAAGGAAGGAGTATTGAATTATATTAAGAAATGTAGGCTGCAAATAGCACTGCTACATGAGACATACTTGGAAAGTAATAAGCATGTGAATTTGATAAAGAAAGGTTTTCAGGAGGGATATTCAGCAGGGTATCAGGGACAGAAGAAAAGGGGAATACTTATACTGCTAAAAGAGCACAAATAGTGATAGAATATGTGAAAAATTATAGTAATGGTAGATTTGTGATAGGGAGTACTGGCAAGGAAGGAGGATTATGGTAGAATGTATTCATGTTCCACCTAAAACTGCTTATGGCACTTAAGAAAGTTTTGGGAGAAATAATCAGCTTTCAGCTGTGAATAGTACTTATAGGTGGGGACTGGAATTTAAATTGCAACAGTGAACATGAATCTGGAGGACCTAGAAGGAAACATTTAACAAAACTAAATATATTTCTGAATACATTTATGAAAATATTTGGTATGAAAGATGTGAATTCAGTAGTATGAACTCTGAAAGAATTTACATATTTACCAAGGTACAATAACTAGACTAGACAAATTATATTTCATAGGAACGTGCATTTAATTGAGAGCTTTGACACTCATCCAATAACTGTTTCAGACCATGCACCAATAACAACTAAAATATAAATGCAGGCTAATGGAGTAAAAATGAGACACATGCACTTCCCCACCTACCTGTTAAAAAGAGAGAAATTTAAGGAATGGGTTGTGGAAATTATTCGAGAGTTTATTGGGGAAAACGGAAAGTAGCCCAGAAATTATATCTAATGAGTGGAATAAAATATTATATTCAAACAATATTGCTGTAATTTAAGAATGTATGGAAAATTATCTCTGTTCCACAGTCTATGCTATACAGTGATTTTTTTTTTCAGGGGAGGGGACTGGTTACTGAATATTTTAGGAAATTCTGCATCAATTGCATTAGTCATATAACTAATGCATTTTTGAACTTATTGTGCTGTCCTCAAATTCAGTGGCAAACTATTAAACAATTCTCTTCCTTGCCTTAACATCAGTAATTTCTCTTTGAGGCACTCTTGTCTTTGTGCAGTTTTGGTGATAATGTTTGTTGCACTGCATGGACTGTGAAACCGAGATAATTTTCAATGCGTTCTTTTACTGTGCCAGTATCGTACAGTCAGGTTTGCTAAATTGCTGTTTTACTGTAATTTAAGAAATCTGGAGATGACTAGAATGTCAGGAAGTCACAGAAAAAACATGCCACAAGGCAGGTGTTCCTCAGTAAGAAAAATAGAGTAAGGGGTAAATCAATTGCTGCTAGTAATAAAACAAAAGCAAAATAATCAAGTAGTATCTGCTACTAGCACCCAGGAAAGAAATAATGAAACTATTTAAATAAATAAATAGATCTTCCTACTGCAGACAGAGGGGAAGAGATTTATATTGGAAGTCCCTTCCTTTCCATTATGAACTGTCAATTGCACTTGATTCTGCAAGGGTTTCTCAGTGCAGTGTTTTGACACCTCTGCAGTAATTTGGACGAGGGGACTGTCAATACCTCTTGGACTACAAAAGAAAACCATAAACAAAGGCCTGCAATTTAGCTGCTTTTCCGGCTGTAGCTGGATAACCACTACGTATAGTGTAAAACAAGCTCTGAGCCAAACATAAATGAGGGTGATTATAGACAGAATAGAAGCAGTCCTTTTACAGAAGGTATAGAAGATGACAGTGACTCGCACAAATCCCATTATATGTCAATGGCATGGGAATACACAGTTACTTCCTTATGTCTGGCAGGAGTCATACGAAGCATTATGGGAGAGAGAAAGGGTTGAGGAAGAACAAGATCATGTTGATACATCAAGCCTCACTGGTAGCCATGTTGTGGAAAATAGGCCAAAATTACAAATAAAACACTTGAGTGATTTTTAGGCGTTAAAATAGGTCAGGAAACAAAGACAGTGAAAAAAAAAAGATTTTTTTTTAGTTTTATGGCGTTTTTTTCCTTTAAACACATCGCTCTCTTATTTCCATCCTATTTTTAAACTCCGCTTTAATTTTATCACACTCCCTATATTTTCAAAAGAAATTTCTATGTTGTCTAATAACTTTCAAATAATTTCTACTACCCATTCCTTAAATTCCTCTCTTTTCAACAGATACAGGGGAAAGCACCAGTGTCTCATTTTTATGTCATTACCCTGCATTTTTTGTTGCTTTTGGCTCGTGATCTGACATAGTTATTGGATGCATATCAGAACTTTCAGTTAAATGTACATGTTCCTGTGAAACATAAGTTCTGTCTAGCATAGCCCATTTTTTTCTATCTTGGGGAATAATATGTAAATTCACTCCAAACTCCTACTACTGAATTCAAATCTTCCATGCCAAATATTTTCATTCCTTCAAAAATCTACCTTCCTTTGTTATAGTTTCCCTTCTTGGGCCCCCAAGCACTTCTTCCCTGCTGCAAATCAAATTCTAATCTCCACCTGTAAAGTAATATTTCCTTCTGAAAATTGATTATTTCTACCAGAGTTTTCTTAAGCTCCATCATAGAAGTTTTAGGTGGAATATAAATACATGCCAGTATAATCTGCCTTCCTTGCCAGTAACCTCTTAGTACTACATATCTACCATTATCTTTTTTATCCTCTTCAATCCGTATTGGAGCTCTTATTGAAATTAATATATGTACTGTTTTCCTTTGTCCCACATATTTCCACTGAATGACCATCCTGAAAACCTTTCTTTATCAAATTCACATTTTCAGTTCTTTCCAAATATGTCTCCTGTAGCATACCTATTTGCAGTCTACATTTGTAATATAGTTCACTACTCTTTCTTTTTTGTATATTTCTGTGACACCATTAACATTTAAAAATATCAAAAGGCTCATTATGTTAAAAAGTTATTGTCCCCACTGTTTATTTGTAACAGTTTTTTTGTTAAGTGTCTAGTTTTAGCTGTTGTGTTGCATGCACACACACTTTGGCAAGTTGACATTTGATACAGTTGGTTCTTGTCACACCAGTTTGAGCCTGCGTCACATCTTACAAAACTTTTTGTTTTATTGAAAGCCCTCACACACACGCGTGCGCACACACACACACACACACACACACAAACAAAAAACAAATGCACACCCACTACACCCCAAAACCTGTTAACTTAATATTAACACAGAAAACCGTGTACATCTTCAAATTTTGAACTTCACATTCTTAATAGGAGCAATGGTCTCAAACTGACAGTTACACACTCAAACTTGGGTTAACCTAAAAGGAAGGTTATCCATGCTAGGAGTCATGATACAGTAAGTGCTGTCTGGTTTTGTCTTATCTTTATTGCTCTCCCAGAATGAAGAAACACTTGAATGCTTTCACAAAACATTATCTCCTAGCCATTGAAAGAAAGCCATTAAAAGGAAGTAGTATTCTGTTTTTATTGCTCTTTATCAGATTGTCTATATGGAGACATGAGAACCTGATACAGGGTTGCTACTACAAGTGTTTATTTGCATGCTACAGGAGAGCTTTATTATATCCAATGTTCTTTTTTATTTTATTTGTTTTCTCTTAAAACTTTTTACTATATAAAGCCAAGAGCCTTAATCCAGTCATTCCCCTATGCAAGAATGAGGAAAAAGCATGTTGTTTTTTCTTGAACAGACTTTTCTTCCTTTTTTTAATATATATATATATATATATATATATATATATATATATATATATATATATATATATAAATACATTGCAGTGCCTACATTTCTGAAAACTGAACCCAGAGAAAGGGAAAAGAGAGAAAATAACTGGGGCACATGTTTACTTTAGTATCCCCATTATACTTGAAAATAACTGAAATAGCATGCAGATGTCATGCACTATACAAATATTACTGTTAGGAACAAAAGCTTGTTTTACTTAAAGTTGTCTTTTGTTCCTTTTCCCCCTCTCCTAAGTGTTCCTCCAAACATTAGTGACATGAAGTAGGGCATATACTTTAGAGTCTCCTACAAGTTTAACAAAGTCAAAAAAGTCCAGAATGTATAGGTTTTCTTGTTCTGTCTTGTTTCACAAATGTAATTAATGCTTTATAATCCCACAATTATTTGTCAATTTCCGAGTTGCTGGTTGTATTCCTTTTTATCCCCATCTCTCAAAATCTGTTGTCTGCTTCCTTTCCAACATACTCCTGGCTCTTCTAGTCAACAGTTTCGCTTTTTTCTGTCCCTCAAGCATGTTCTGTTGAAACACTGTAAAAGTTTCACTGGCAAAGTCTGTCTGTGGTCTTTTTTACCAGAAGAACTAGAAGCAGAATCGCCTTGTTTTTCACAAACATTTGTATTTCCTCTTCAGCATGTTCTGCATTAAAAAATGATTTTGCCCCTCCAGGAAAGAATATTCTGAAGATTGCTGGGCACAGCAGTTTAAATCTCTCACCTGCTTCTCAGCATTCCTTGATTAGTGGAATAAATTTACTCCTCATCTTCCTGGTGTACAGTGAGTAATCATTTTCCACAAACAATATACTGTCTCCCAGTTTTAGTACTTTGTCCTCCTGCCACAGTTTTGTCAGAATCAATTTCTTCTGCTGGTAGAATTGCATCTTTACTGTTAAAGGTTTAGATTGCTTTCTTGTGGCCAGGTTTGGAGTATACACACAATGTGCCCTTTCAAACAACTTCTGTTGTGAAATATCAGTCCAATTGCTTATTTGTGTTTTCATAAAATTACTACAGTCTGTGCCTTCTAGCTTCTCTGGTGCAGCAGAAAAATCTCAGATTTTCCCTGTGTGCTCTATTCTCTAATTCTGTTACTTTTGAAACATCTCTTCTTGAGCAGTGTCATATTCAGCCAGCCTTTTCTTCATGTTGACCTCCAGTTTTTGCAGTTTTATCACCTCATCTGAATAACCGTTTAAAGCTTCTTCAATTTTATCCAGCCTTTTGTTATTTTAGTTGATGTACTCCATCAGTGTTTTGTTTATTTTAATCATCTCTTAGTACATTTGACTTGACTTATTTTTTCTTCCAGGTTCCTGGAAGTCATGCCTTGCACCAAAACTGGAGCTTGCACTGCTTTTTGCTGAACAGCTGCAGAATTCTTCCCAGTCAGTGTTTTTCCCCACCTTTTATGGTTGATTTTCTTTCAGGTTCTCTGAATTTCTTTTCTTCTGGCATTTACGCAGTGCACTTACTAGCCAGTTGCTGAAGTTTACCTCAAAAAATGAGTTCACTGGCTCTCTCTTCTGATTTTCTGTTTTCACACTAGGAGAGCTGAAATTAAGCTGTTACTCAAAGGTCAGACATCTTGCAAGGAAGACTTGCAAAGATGTTGTCAAAAAATGGTAAATATCAGTGTTTTTTTTTCTGTAGGTGAGGCAAATACTTGAAAACATTAATAGGACAATGATGATCCAGAGGGAAGTAGAGTGTAAGAAAGTACACCACTGTTGGTGTGTCTTAATTTAAAGAAAGCATTCACCAGAGTAAGTTGAGATTTTGTGAGTAGGACAATCAACAATTTGCTTTCCCCTGATAATATAATGAAGTTAATTAGGAGGGTATATGAGGGATTAGAGTAAAATAAAGTGGGAGGGTTTCTTTCTTATAAGCTGCCGCTGAACAGAGGAACCAGGCAGGGGTGTCCTCTTTCCCCTTTGTTGTTTGGTGTATGTTTAGAGCCATTGGCAAATAAAATAATATACTCAGAAATTCAAGGATATAATTGGTATGTTAAGCCAGGAAATTTGGTTTATTTGCAGACAATATTTTGTATGTAATAAATCCAGAAGAGGGCATTTCAGTGTTGTGGGATATCTTGATACATTTTCAGTTCTTTTTTTTCAGGATAAAAAAAATAATGAAGCTAAAACAGACTATAGTTAAGTAATATCCATATTTATGAGGACACGATAAAATGAAATATTTAGAAGTATGGATTAAAAAGGATTTTGTTATGGTAGTTTATGATGTGAAGGAAGCTTCTGCACAAAAGATAATACAAAAATGGAAAAACTGGAAGCTCTTTTAATGCAGATGGATAACAAGGTAAAAGCAGTAAACATATTTCTAGACTATTTAGTTTTATATACAGGTCAGGCACTTTTTTATCAACCAGAGGATAAGTTGTGGACAGTAATAAAGAGTTGAAGAATTTTGTCCTGGTGGGGTGAAAGGGTCAGGGTGGTGTTAAGTTGATCCTTCCAATAGAACAAGATGGTTTAGGATTACCTGATTTTAGGTATATTTTAAAGCTACACATTTAAGCCTTGTATACATAACGCAAGCAGAAAGCTATAATTCAGAGTGGAATGAGATGATGATGAAGCAAGGTGGGGAAGTTCAAACAATAGTGGAATTTTTTAATGCAAATCCTTAAGGAGAATTTTATCAGCCACACTGAATATTATATTCCTAGTGTAGCATGAAGTATTCTGAGAAGTAAGCCAACACTAGAATGCTGAAAGGAGATATTACTGATGGAGATGATTGTAATTAGGGGTACAGAGAATAGGCAAGTTTGGGCTGGAATGTACTGGATAAAACTGACAAAGGAACCATGGTATTGGAAGCAAATATCAAGTGATGTAATAGACTGCGGGGAAGCCAAGAAGGCAATCGGGCTGCAGGCTAGTGACTGCCTTCCCTGTCAGGATGTCCGAGTATAGTCAAGGAGAAAGACATTGGGGAATCCTAAGTGAAAGATCTAATAGAGTTTTTAATTGAATCTAGATGACAAACTGCTGTTAAAAAATGGATAATTATAAAATGCTGCACAGTAACTATAGGAATCATAGGAGGTTAGAAAAGATTGGGAAGACAGATTAGATAAGAAATTCACAAGGAAACCAAGGAAGAACATATGTATGACTCCCAAACATGATTTTTGCTTGCAAGTGTTTGCATAACTATTTTTATACTCTAAGTAGAGTCCAAAGAATGTTTCTTCAGGTAGATAGCAAATGTTGGAGGAGTGATGGGGAAGAACGAGTTAATTGGGAACATATGTTTTAGGAGTGTGATGAATTGGCAGACTTTAAAACTTCCCTATAGAGTACTCTTGTCGGACATATTGGGTGAGGGAATGGGTGTTATTAAGGAAGTTATTTTTGAGCTGGGATACAGGATCTGAATTGCCCAGACATAGTAAGGCATTGTTAAATTTAATTCTGGTGGCTGCCAAAAAAGCAGTTACTAGAAAATGGAAATCATAGTCTAAACCTAATGTATTTAAAGTATTGAATATTGTAAATGAGAGTAAAGAAATGGAATGGGAATCGTTAGAAAAGAGTAGGAGCATATTACATATTAAAAAATGGAAACTGTGTAACAATTCATGAAAAATAATGTTTGGAGGAAGAGCATTAATGTTTAAGTGAAGGCAATGATTGATTTATGTAATGTTGAACTGATAAATAGAAAATGTGATGTGTAATGTTTGCAACTGGGAATGTGTTAATATGTTTTTTCCCCGTATATGTAACTGTATGTTTGTCTCTGTCGTAAATGATAATTCAGTAAAGGTGTTAGAAATAAAAGATTAATTACTTAAACATACAAGCATATGGTCTCCAAGTAAAATCAGTCAACAATGAGAAAAAGAAAACCGCTGGCAACTTTGTTGATGTTTGAAAATATCCTTGTAAATTTAAAGAGGCAGCAAATGGTTATCCCTTTCACAAGGTTGCTTTGTGTCAAATTGGAGATGTAACGTGTGGCTTGGGTGAAGATATAGATCTCCACATGACAAGAGGTGCAGGAATACGTCTTGAGTGATGAGTCTCGACATGTTGATTTGTTCTGTGGAAAGTTGAGAGCCTTTTGAGGATTATTTTAGGTTTAGTTAAGGTTTTATGAAGTATGAGCTGCTTCTGGTTTGACACTGGGGAAATCTGAATTGAGTGAATGCTTGTACTAATTTTGTGAGCTTGAGTTTTTGTAATTAGGAAATTGGTGAATCAGGGTGTTATAACTAGTCAAATATGCTACAATTTAAAGTAGGCGTGACAGTGTTACTTGGTTGAGCATACTTCTTTGTTTTTAATATGTTTGTATACTGTATTATGGCAGTGGATAAGGAAGTTAAGAGATGAGTGTAGAATAGCAGTTTGTGTGTATTACTGCCATTTAAGTGTGCCTCCTGGATTGTGGGTAATGCAAAGGGGTTTTGTCATTGGCCAGAAAATAAGAGATCATATTTATAGCTTCTAGGATATGATGAAGTTTGTGGTCATTATTTAGTTGTTTTTATGTAGAGATGAAGGCGTTGCAGGGGTATATGGACAAACCACCACCAGTTATGGATGTACCATTAGTAGAGGATCTGAACATCTGATGAGCATTGAATTCTAGTATGAAGGGTGTGTTATCACTGCTTTGAGTCCATGTTTCAGCAATGACACATATCTATGTGTTCTAATGTTAGGCTTCTAAGGGTGTGCATTACTTATTTAGGCCTTTAGCATTGAGTAGCATGTCTCTTATACTACCCTGGGTTGGTTTGGCTAGATTGGTTGGTAGAGCAGGTTTTCATTGCCTGAAAAGGCACTATGCGGGGTAAAGAAGATCCTGACTAATATATGAAAGCCCCAAGGTGAAAAGTGTATGTCATCTCTGGCAAGGCAGGTTGGACAGTCAACCATCTTCATCCAAGATGACACGCATTGGATTCCCCTAGAATGATACCAGTATCTAAGGCAATTACTGAAGTCTGTATATAATGTGGCATTATTCTCTGTGAGGTTAAGATGCTCCTGAAGACTAGCTTTATACCAGTGTGAAGAAATGACCAATATCACAGGTTGATCTAGGATGAAAAGGCTTGAGAACCCTAGACACACCCATCATATCCTGTCTCTTTAGAGACAACTTACTGTAACCCTATCTCTGTCAAGCCTGGTGAGTAGAGTCTCACTATGGCATCACATATTACTTGGATGTTTCCTTGTTTTGTTTTCTTGTTTTATTTTGTCTGGTTCATGATGTCTTAAGTGTGTAGATGGGTTGATATGATGTCTCCTATGAGTAGGATTTGTGATGAGCAGTGGTATAAGTATTTGGGATTACTTTATATTGCTGAGCAGTTAGAGACTCAGGCTTTCACTTCTGAGACTTTTGAAGCCTGTGAAGAGACTATTTTAGTGCCCAAGTTAAAAAGGATTTTTTTTTAGGCGAGTAGTATGGAGGTGCAAAGTTGGGTAGGGCACTACACAGAAACGCACAGTGGATATTGTGTGTCTGTTTATATAAGAGGCTAGCATCCAACTTAAGTAGGGCAGAGTAGTGACGCAAAAGCTGTGTCACAGCTTAGTGATTCGCATCTGGGGAGTGCATTGTCCCCTGACAGTGAACAGTGTGCATCTTAGCAAGGAAGAGAGCAGTGGCATTCTCAACAGAGTAATCAGAAATATTGCAAGCAAGAAGAAACAAGTAGCCAGTTGGAGAATAACATAAAACCAAGCTAGCAGTGATATTCCCTTCTCTTAACAAATAGCTACTGATACCAGTGTTCAAAAATGGACATCAAACACTAGGCCTTTTAAGTTGTGACCAGATCAGCAAATATAGTATTAAAAAAAAATAATAATTAATTAAAAAAACCGCTGTCATTGATCTGAAATGACAAATTAAAAAACAAGTCCTTCCTTTATCTTTCATTGACTAGTATAGAGTCAAATCCTGTTTAATGAGGTCAGAGTGCATTTTCAGCAATCTCATTTGTACAACTCAGAGCACCCAGTAGAACTGCAGTGCGTATGGTTTAATGATATAAAAGAACATGGTGCCAGCCTTCTATCCATTCTTACTTTTCATCCTTGAGACAGCACATGGGAATATACCCTGCCTGAAACCATCACGGGTAGGTGCTTAACAGTAAGGAATGTGACTGCATACAATTCCTTTTTCTTGTAGTTTCATCTATGCAAGTAAAAGAACAAGCAAGTTCTGCCAGAGTTTGTTAAAGAAGCTAAAAATGATTCAGTTGGTGATAATGCAGTTCACATACACTTTACATTCAGCCTCCTGTGCCCGGTGCTACTTATTTATACTGTTATAATTTAATGTAATTGGCTCTAACTCCAAGAAATATGGTTAGTTGGACTATCTGAGAGATTTATCTTTACAATGCTCTTAATGTGGCTTGGATCTTTACATTTCCAGACCTTGAGAACCAGCAAAAATCAAGAGCAGCCACTGTGAGGATGTTTATAGAATCAAAAGTTTTCATTTCGTATGAGCAGAGTGCATTTCTCACAGTAACATTTTTTCTTTCACTATCCAGAGACATGAGTTGTATGTGTTAACTTGTTTTTTTTTCTTGCACATTACCTGCACACGCGTAAACTGTACTTGTGTTTGAAATATTGCTATGAGGTAACCAGCAAAAAAGTGCAGATACCTCTCTTCTGTGATGCCCTTGACTTGATTTCATTAATTTGATTTATGGCCTGGATGCTACAGGGTCTCACAAACGGTGAAGACTGAAAGGATTTTAAAATTCTGTGTAGGGTAAGCTGGTAGGAAGTAAAGCAAGCCTATCACTGCAGTGTAATGTCATCAGATATTTTGCTATCTTGCTTTCAAACCAAAAAGAGCCAGTCAGAACTGCCATGATTATTAGGGTTTATTTACTCACTGTATATATATATATATATATATATATATATATATATATATATATATATATATATGCAAATGGTATTTTTGTATGTCTCAGTATATATGGTCTAATAAATACATAGTTGTGGGATGTGCTGTAAAGTTATGTCTGGTTTAATCATCTTTTTGTCTTTTGTTAGGCACAAGCAATGAGCAGTACACCATATCTTCTTGAAAGACTAATTGCAGCTATTGAAAAAAGCCTGACCACTGAAAACTGCTGTTCTTATTTCATTGGTTTGACTACACTAAAGAGAAAAGTTTTGTCAGAGAATCTGGTAAGTCCAGACCCTGGTATCACATTACAGTTTATTATTTAAATGTAGGTTATGTTTACCTACAGCAAGACATAGTTACATGAATAAACAGTTAATCTCAATGTTGAATGAACCATCTATTATCTTCATTCTTTTCTGTCTTGCCACCTGGTTCATTTTCCCCACTAAGTACGGTTTCTTTATGTTTTGATTTAAAAAATGTGCATGCATTGATAAAGAGTGGATAGAGGAATGTAATGTGCTCCAGGCATAACACAGTGATCCAGAGAATGTCTTTTCATGAGATAGCATGTCAAGGGTTAAGCCACTCAGGCCAGGTATCTGGAAAGAAAAAAATACACAAAAGAAATTACTCTCCCCTTTACTGCAAAACTTACCCCATAAAATGATTTGTGTAAAATCATTCAGTTTTAACCCCCCCCCCTTCAGATCAAGAGATGTACTTTTCCACCTCATGAGAGAAGTGAGAGAGAATGTAGCCAAAGATTCCTTAGTGTGACCTGACAGTGTATTCTTAGTGGATACAGTGTAATGAGTGTAATTTTAAACCCTTGCAGATTATCAAACTCATGACATTCCATACACTTAGCAGATACTTGGCCATTTTGTAAGCTGTATACACTTAAATAGTGGCTACATGGTCATTACTTAAGTAGTACCCCTTCAGGTCTGCAAACTTACCCTCACTTCAGTCCATATTTCCTTCTTCTTGCATGCATATTGCAGGACGATTCAGCTATCCTTGTACAGCTGCAGAATTAAAATGCATCTCCTTGCATCATTATCCAGTTAGGGTGCACCTTTGCATTTCTAAATCTTGAGAACCAGCAGAAATTAAGGCCAGTAATATAAACTGTCAATCCTTCTTAGGTACATCTACTGGAAGAAACACTTCTAGTGTTTAGAGAGCTGTGATTAGTCTCCAAAAATGGGAAGACAACAGTCTTGGTAAGTACTTTTTAAGCACCCCCTAAGCACTGTTAAGATTGGGTCTTCCACTGTGGGTCAAGGCTATGAAAGCCAGTAAAGCACTTGGCATGCCTACACTTTTTTCGTATGTAACTGGTAGCACATGTAGCCAAAATACACCTCTAAACCTTCGCTCTGAAGGAGGTTTTCTCAGCATACATATCTCAAGCACATAATAAATTGGTTATGATCAGAGATCCAATCATAATTCTGTGTATCATATACTTTTCATATGTCATTACGCTATAATACTCATGCCATCATTAATTACCTTATCTAACTCTTTTGTTCTTTCTTTGAATTAGTGTGCAGTCCTATAGCATATGTACAACATTAGCTTGGGCAGGAACTTCTGAATGGCACAGGGACATGTAAGCCACTATGTTATGGAGTGCCTGTCCCTTCCTAAGATTAAACTCACTTTGAGTCGTCTCCCAGTTGTGGGATAAAGCTATTCTTCATGTACATTCAACCTGGTAAGCAGCTGGATCCATCCCCAGTCGAAAAAATAATTTAAAAAAATGTTCTTTTACTGCCTAACAAGTCTGTAAGACAATTTGGTGACTAGCACCAATGTGGCTGTAATTGACTTGGTGCAGAAAAAGCCGCCTTCTCAAATAATGGACAGGCTGATAGCCGTTTCAACTCCTTTAATGTCTGAATTCCAAAAAAAAATATATATATCTGATAACAAGGTTAAAGAAGTAGAAACTGCAGTGTCAGCACTCTCCAGTCAGTTAAAATCTCAGGAACAAGACATTCAAGTCATGCAACATAGACTTCATGATGTGGAAGCTAGAATGAAGTTACTAGAAAATAAAATAGTGGACTTGTAGGACAGGAGCAGACAGAAGAATATTTGTATTGTCAGGTTACTAGAAAGATCTGATGGCTCCAGCTGCTCTGATTTTATTAAAAGAAAACAAACTGAATGGTGTGGCATTCCAAAGCATGAGCTTATAACTGAACATGGTCATGTGGTGTTTATCATTCTGCAGTATAGAAAATGCGATACTAGATTAATATTGTCAGGGTCCTTAATTATCCAGTGAGGGAAAGAATCTTAGTGCAGCTAGAGCACCCTGATTAACTGATCACATTGAATGGATTGAGTGTTTATAGAACAAGACTTCTCTCTAGATATATTGGCGGAGAGAGAGAATTCTATCCAGCAATGAGGATCTGGAAGGTACATATCTGGAAAATAGAGTACACCAGGCTACAGTAAAAGTGCCATTTCATGTTGGCTCAGACTCATTTACAGCAACAGCTCTGACAGCATGGGACATTGAGGGGAACACAATGGCTACATTAAAATTACTTGTTTTCACCCAGGAGACACATAGGATCCATTTTCTATGTTTAAGAAGCAACTAATGTACATGTAGAAAGCAACTAATTTATTGTCCTTTACAGCCCAACAACTGCAAGTAAACAAGTGACCGACATTCTTCTATACATGTAATTCTGCATTGTTTTGTTTGGCTTGACACTGGAAATATACTATTTCATTAATTTCCTTATACTTGTTTACTCTTGTAGTATTTCTTTGCATAGGTTATAATTTATTGATTAAGCACAAAAGTGTTGTTAGGGAGGTTACAGATAAATAATGGTCTTTTCATGTTTTTACTTTGTAAGCAGAGTTGTGCCGCGGTGGTGCAGCGGTAGCGTTGTTACCTCACAGCAAAAGGTTCTCCTGTTCGATTCTTGGCTGGAGTGCGGGGAGTGCCTTCTGTATGGAGTCTGCATGTCCTCCCCGCGGTTGGGTGGCGTTCGAAAGACATGCATGAATGGGCATGCCTTCATTGAAGGTTGAATGTCGAGCTGGCACCTCGGCGTTCGTGAAAATCTACTGCCAATCATTAGCGGACCGGAGTTCCACTGTGGTGACCCCTAACCGGGAAAAGCCGAAAGACGAGCAACAACAACTTTGTAACCAGAGTTGGGGGGCGGAGAGGAACAGAATGCCATTAAAGTTTTCCCTATGTAATACTAAATAGGGTAGACTCAAAATGATTTAGATTCACTTCTAAAACCATTTCCAGATTTGCCTATTGCCCTTCTACTGTAAATAGTTATTTGGCTAGACTTAAACATAACATTTTCACTTAATGGAAAGTGTCTGAATTTGGAATACTTTCACAAGGAGGCTGATTGAAATATGGTAATTGTCATATTTTTATTCATTAATGTTATATTTCCTGGCACTGGAATTTAAATATCATTACAAAGTCAAGATGCTTTTTTCTGGGATACACATAAATGATTTTCTTCTTGTTTTTATAGCATGGCAGTTTTTTTTGAAAATCTGTTTGGAACTCGAATGGTACAGTTAATTTAGACAAGAGACATATAGGGTCTTCTCTCTTTATATATATATATATATATATATATATATATATATATATATATATATATATATAGATGTATGTGATTTTTTTTCAGGCAACTCAACTTACAGTTATTGAACACGCAGGTATTGTTTGAGGAACTTGGGTACTCTTAAGGCTACTACTGTTCTTATCTCAAGGGTCACAAAAGAGTTGTAATTACCTTCATGCCAAAATACATTCCTTTTCATCTCTCCCAATTTGTAAACAGTGGTTCCTTGTATTAAAAGGACATGTTTGTGGACAGTTGATTATTAAAGCCCATCCTCCACCTAGGGTTTCACCATTGGAGACCACTTATTTAATCAGGGATTGGATAGTTATCAAGGGAAAGGGATTGTAATGTGATGCTCTTCACAGGGGAAGTATCCACAGTGCCTACATCATGCTAATTACCCACCATAAGCAAGATATTTAGTAGCTATAGGTCTAGGTTGTGAATGGTAAATATTTTCAGTGTATTAAAGCTACCCAATGTTTGTACATTTTATTCCCGATGTAAGAAATAACTTTTAAGAACTGAGCATACACATGTGATACACAGTTGTTTGCAAAGTTTATTTAGACCAACAAGAGAAACACTATATATTGTTACAGTAAGTATTCTAACAGCTCAGTACACTAGCAATACAACTAAATCTGTAGGTTTGAAATATTGAAAGAAAGAAAATCAGAAGGTATAGTCCAGAGAATCAAACTGATTACAAGCCAGATATCATCTGACTCAATAATGTTTACTAAAAATTGAGACTATAAAATGTTTGTCGTAAGACAGCCTGCAATACTTTTCTCCTTATGGAGTTGTTATAAATTTTTTAATAGTTTTGCTACAACTGGGAGCATCTGTCTTAGAATAGGGTATGCTAATACTAGACTTAATCTCTTTCTTTATCAGTCTAGACACTGTTCACTTTATCTGTACATACAAGTCCTACCAGTTAGCCATGGAGGTGGGGTTCCACTGGAATGCAGTGCAGGTAAGAACCACTATTGCCAAGTGACCTGTCAGGCAGTCTGCTGATGAAGGAAAGAAAAAGGATTCCATTTTCCTGTGGACTATGATAACTACTTTATTATAAACCACTGACTATAGTTCAGACCATAACATATTGACAGAAGTGCAATCCAAAAATATATATGGATTAAAGATACATCTGAGCTGGCACAGGTATCACACATTTAGAAATGTCAAAAAAATTCCTAACTGCATTCAGGGTCCAATAGCCTCCAAAAACCCAGTAAATTAACTTTTCATAAAATAGGGAAAATGCCTAAATTTAAGACAAAAGATTTCTGAAATTGCATACATTCTCCAGAGTTGCGTTGTGATTAAGCCATTTACAAAACTACTGAAAGTCAGAATTGTTGTTCCTACACACACACACACACACACACACACACACACACACACACACACACACACACACACACACACGACCCCATGTGCAAAATGGAAAAAGGGGTTGAGGAATATAGATGCATCTGCTTTGAAATGTCAAATTGCCAGAATTAGAATGCTGAACTGCAGTTGATCAAGAGAAAACCGAATTTGCAAAATACTGAAACTGCTGTATACTGAATTTCAAAACATCGAATTACTGTATTATTACCAGCAAACTTTAATAGTCAACATTTTAAAAGAAAAACAGTTATCCTACTTGTGCAAATCAGATGTTTGTAGTACAAAATACAGAAGGTGAATTTCTAAATTTAACTTTCTCTTTTAATTGACAATACAGTGGATAATCTGCCTGCTTGTACATCTCCAGCAATGTTTTGAGGAACTGAGTTACACATTTCTTAATTTTTCAGTAATGATATACTAATTGTTGATCTTTACATTTCCCTATGCATTTATAGTTAGAGCACAAATGTTTCTATATTTTAACACTTGTTTGTAAGGGATAAATGTACCTTTCAATAATAAACACTTCCTTAATTATTTGCCACAGTGTACTTGTTTTTACAGTTCCTGTAGCGTTGAGCATAATATCCATCATTTTCCTTAACTACATAGTGCAAACATTTAAAGGGATAGTAACATATTTAAACGTTTTGTCTTTAGTGTTAATATGAGTTTTCGGAAAGGTGCAACTCGATTATTTGAACTTAGTGTTTTGCAAATTCGGTATTCTAGTGTCAGTCAAATGCAGTTCAGCATTCTGGTAATTTGACGTTTCAAAGTAGATTCATTATGTGTGTTTCTGTGTGTGTGTGTGTATATATATATATATATATATATATATATATATATATATATATATATATATATATATACATGATTTACACAGCAATTGATTATCACTGTATCCTAACCATAACTTCATATTTGCCCAAAAGGAGAAAATGGTATTAATATAGTTCTGGTAATTAAACTTAGTCATGCAATATTGATTTATAAATAGTGCCAGTAATAATTAGTTAAATTACATCACTTTTTGAGAGTATCACATGTCACAAACCTGTTGTGGCCATTGCCATTGTGTGAGATCCTACAACCAGAGTAAGTTCTTTTATTACCATTTTATAATTTTTACCTTCTCACAGTAAATATATTGTTAGATCATTAAGCATTTCATCCATTATCCTTACATGTCATGCCTGTTTGAAGTTTAGGTTTGCCATAATGGAAGAGGTATTCTCTAGCCACTGGAAAGTAAATTTAGTATGTAAAGAACATCTTTAGGGGAAAATTACAGACATTCTATAACATTAAAATGAGATATTTTTTTAATGTGTTGCACGCATCCATTATTGAAACATGGTAACAGGTCAAACTTGCCTTAACTCATTTTTTTAAAAAAGTAAATAAATAAATTATAGATAGATGGAGAGCCTAATTTCAAACTAAGCTCAAGGCCTTTCAGTTGGACATTTTAAAAAGCTAAAACTTAGCTATAGGGGAGACTTAGTGAAGGAAAGAGAGATGGTTGCAATTAAAGTTAAAATCAGTCAGCTTTCATAAGGCTGAACAGGAAGAAAAGACACTTAAAGGGGGGTGATTTAATCCCCCCCCCCCACAAATAAACACTTGGCCATTTGTCTTCATAGGCAGCTGATTGAACAATAGATTTGTCAGGTTAGATATCCGTACTTGTTGAAATTAGTTTACTATCCACATGATAATGAGACACTATATCCTCATGGAGAGCTTGTGATATACTTATATTTATTTTCCCCAACCCTACTACACCTTGAAAATGCAGAAAAAATTGATGCTGCCTGTTACTCATTTTGAAAGAAAAGATAATTAAAACATATTTCTAAAGGGAAAATTCTGACATGGTGGTATCCCATTAGAAATGTGCAATTGGGATGAATGAAGAAGTATTTATAACTGTATTTCATAAAGTATTTAAAGTACCAGAATCAGACATTCCTCCTCTTTCTTAGAAAGAAGTGATTATGGTTGTGGTGAGTAGGCTGGGCAGAGATCTTTGACCATCTTTCTGCAAGCCTATTTCAGTGCTAATCCATGATTATTAGACCTTTATGGCTGTTGATGGCAAACAGGATGGCAAGTATCTTACCTCAGGTTATTTCTTCCAGACCAGACTGGGTTTATTCATGGCAGTGACAGCCTTTGATAATCTAGCAAATTCAGCCCTAATTATTCAGAGAGAGAATGCAGCAAATAGATATTTATTATTGGTAGGTTTGGTTGATGAAAAAAAGCTTTCAATAGCGTGAGAGAAGAATTTGGGAAATAATGACCCTGATGGAATTTCATGTTGAACTTGTTAATCTGTTAGGTCAGCTATATAACAGTTCCTCACCCAAATTAAAAAAAAAAATAATTCCTTATAGTCTCCCTTTATAGCTGTATGTAGGGGGAATAAGGCAGGGATGCCCATTATCCTGCCATATTTTTATGTAATACTTGCAGCCTTCGACCACATTGGGAGATAAGCAAATGAGGGGACTAACTTTCAAATTATCCCTGTATGCATATGACATTTTAGCTTAATCCTAAAGCAGATTTGTGCTTATTTAATAAGCTTTCTCTGTATGCTAATCATTCAGGTCATAACGTTAATACAAATAAAAATTAGGGCTATAAAGATAAACTTTCCTGAAATTAATAGAAAATTCCCTTTACTGGAATCTGAAGATCAGATGGGTCTGTTTAGGCCTACAATTTAGACCTAACCTGCAGACCTCTTTGGAAAGCATCTGTGATGTCCACACATAGGGCTAGTAATTATGGAGCCTGAATCCTTACCACTGACACTGTAGAGAGATTTTCACTTGGAATACAAATAGCTGCACTCACTATTACCAGATGCAGACCTCTCTGCATCAAGCACAGTTTTCTTTGAGAGCACTCGGAACACACACAGTCTAGGGGCTTGTTCCTGTCTTTATCTGTCCAGACCCCCAATAAGACTCCCCACTGGCACAGCTTAGAGTTGAGTCCTTAGCTGGGGTTCCAAGCTAAGTCCTCCCACACCCTCTCTGTGAAACCAGCACTTTGTGTCCTTGCTGCAAGCAGCTGACACACACACACTTTGAAATTTGATTTGCACACGTGCACACACACACACACACCCCTGTGAAAGGCTGGCACAGATTCACCTGCTATGCCCCCTTATGCCCAGACTGTAAGGTAGTTATCACTGCCACCAGAACCCCTGCCAGCTACTTTAGGGCTCTTGCAAGGGTACCCAATTATACTGAGTGAAATTAATGTTAATACAAATGGTAATGTTGACCAAACAGCAAAGCTTTCAGAGTAGCTAGAGTTATCACTAAGTAAATATGTGCAAGTACTCTAATGTTTTCAAAAAAGGACCAGCCACAGTGAAAAGTTTAAATATATTTAATAATAAAGAACAAGAAAATACTAAATATCTATTCAGAGTAAACACCAGAGTTTCAGTAGCAGGGAATATTAAAAAAAAACATTGATGGAAAGTTTCACACAGTTATAGTAAAACAGTATGTAGCCAGTGTCACTATCTATTCCTGATTGACTAAAATAACTTTTCCCACGTACTGAATAGAGCAAGGCAAGATGGGTGAGTGGTCCTTGTTGTCAGATCCAAGACAGAATACAGAATGCTGCTGAAACTTCAGTTTTCTCTAATATTAAAAAGTTATTTCTGTACAGAATGACTTCACACACATCTGGTCATCTGGCTTGGTTTCCTACACTATCCCCCATCACTAGACGCTACCGGGGTTTTAGCACCTGTGTGTTACCATACACAGAGCTTTGCTCAGTTGTGGTGCAGGTACTGGAAGTCATACAACCATTTCACTCTTCCTACAGGCGGTACCAACTATTTTCTAGCACAGACGTTGCGTCTCTGGCTCCATTCAAAATTGTGGGATAACATGTTTTTAGCTTAACCCATAAAGTAATTTAATTTCAAGAATATTTTGCAAAGTCAGATGGATTAAGATTAACCTTTTTACTTCCAGTTTATGCTGTTACAATGTATACATTTAAACAGTTACAATAATACGTGTACATTTATTTTCTTTTCAGCAGGGCACACTGTTTATATGTTTTAATACAAGCAAACCTCATAAATACATTTTTCAGCACTAGCATCTGTACAAATCAGTTTGATATATGAATGATATCATTATTTACAAAATTCCAGCTAGCTGTGCTGGCATATGTTACAAATCCACTGCCCTTTTTCTCCTGGCATGGCTGGCAGTACCTCCTGTCGTCACAGCATGTATATCTATATTCTGCAGAAAGTTAAAAACTGTTATCAAAAGTGGAAGTATCTCTGCTTAGATATGATATGGAGGGTTCATGAATGGTATGTATTACCCTTGATTCTTTACTCATCTCAGGAATTTCTGAGTAAACTAAATGACTGTTTAAGAGATTTCATTTGGGTGGATGTGAAGCCTGGAAGTCAACAGCGCTTTACTCTTCTCTTTTCAATGGATGGAATAGGTATCCTAGATTTAGAAATGTATACCTCTACAGCTAGAATAAGAATGTTTGGGGAATTAATAAATCAAAGAAAACTAGCTGTCTGGGGTAAGATAATCAGGTATCTGTTTGGTGGCCGTTAGGTGTTTTTCACCAACTGAAATGTAGGAAGCCCTCAAAGCAAAGGACCACCTCTAAAATAGCAGCATTTTTTATTGAAAAAACAACTTGGTGATTCATGACTCAGACGTTAAACTGGTTTTAGGATACAAGTCCAGTAGGCCATTTGAGTAGCTTGGAGACCTTTGGTTAATAACTATGAATAAGGACTTGAAAACTTGATCAGAACTACAATTTGGGGAGCAGTTGCTAACAGCCTCTTGGGTAACCTCTTTGGGAGACTTTAGTACCAAATATTCTGTTCCACTTCAAACATGTTCTTTTATTGTAGATTAATTAACCAACTAAAACAAAACAAGTTTTTTTATGGTTAAAAAGGAAGATTCACCTTTCTAGATTTCTTAGATAACCAAAGCCAGAAGACAGCAGTATTCTATGACAGGCATAATTAGTCATTGTGTAAAATTATCCTTCATCGTAGAAGTGCTCTTCTAGCTAAGTATAGACATATGGGGGTATGAGAAATGCAAAGAAACAGTAGCAAGGTGACATAGGACAGCCTGCTTAGGACTTCCTACTATGTAACCCCCCTCATAACTTTAAATATTTTGGATGGCAATGTCAATTTAAGTATTTTTATACGCAAGCAAAGTTGGCTACAATGCACAGTATATGTAGTAGAATCAAAAAGTTGATTTAAGTTGGCATTGTTAGGTGACTAGATATATATTTTTGAACTGCCCTCTTCACAGTTTTATAAAAATTGTACAGCACATGTGTTCTGTCTGACCTGGTCAGGTATTACTAACACTTATCCTGGTGTTTTCTTGTTTCACTGTTTTAAGGCCATCTGCTATAAATGTGTTAAACGTGGTTGTGCTAGTGTCAAAGAAATCCATCATGAAGGAATGGAAAACATCTGCCACCACATTATAAGGGCATAAAACAAGTATTGGATGTCTTGGCTTTTCTTGAGTTGGCATTGAAGGACCCAGCTTAAAAAAAAAACAGTTGAACAAGTGAACTGTTGGATAATCTTAAAAAAGTCATATAACCTTTATAGATATGTAATTTAGTTTAATAATTTCCAGCCTCCACTAAATTTGTTCTGATATTCTTATGGTTCCCTGCTGCTTGCTGCAGTGTTGCATTTTTATTGTATACAAGTTTATCCTTTGCCTGTTATATTCTGCAAGTTATTGTTAAATATACAATTAATAAACATTCTTTGGGAAAAAAAAGAGTTGGCTTGGCCATCACTGTACCTCATGCAAAAATTGTTTGGTTCCCAAAGGGTTGTAATAAGTATTTTCTCAGAGCTTCAAACAAAAGTTTGAGCCTTGGAGTAGACAAAAGTCTCAATTCTTGCATCCTGTACTTAAGGCATTCTTTACTGAGTATCTCGGTCGGTTTCCCATTAGCACACATTGACAGTTTTGCTGGACCACTAATCATTTGAAGAATTATTGGCGAGGGAAGTGAAATCTGAGCATCGCTGTCCTTAATGCATGCATTATTTAAATGATACCAAATGAGGTGTTATTCAGTAGAGTATATTTGGTCTTAACTTGATGTAGTAATTTCAAGTATGTGTGTATATATATATATATATATATATTTTAGCCATATTTCAATTCTGGACAACAGTGTACCTTAATCACCATATGGTTTATTAGAAATTGATATTGAGAATATTTGTCATCCATCCTTTTCAAGGCATACCTTCACTTCTGCTTAAAAGGTGCAGTTTATTAAGCACTAGTAGTATGGTATCCATAAGCATGTGTTATCTAGGCCCGGTCTTATAGTCTTTCCTCATTTGCAGCAAGTGAAACTTGATCCCCAAATGGTCACCAGCTTACTATAGCTCCTACAAGTTAGCTATTGGATATGGTTGGTAATGGCCTCAAGTCTTGTAACCTGATAGCAGCATATTCATTAGACTGCATGAGTAGATCAGAACTATTTCTGAGCCTAGCTACCCTACATGTAAAATTAGAAACCATCAAATGAACCGCCTAGGTGCTGCACCTGTCACCATAACTACAGAATAGCTTATTACTAAGGATATTTGTCTTAATGATATTTATCCCCACTTTGATAAGCCTAAGGCCCTGTAAGAACCTGTCTAAAGTATCTCTACTACTACTCAGTGCACTGTATTGCTACTGTATAGTTTACATATTTTTGAAAAGTCACATTTCTGTGTATCCTGTTAACGTCTGGACAAACCATCTAATAATATTATCAAACATTAGATAAAAATGTTTGTTGTAATTTACTGTATAGATATAAAAAAGATACCTGCTCCTAAGAATTGTACATGATTCTGCAAAAGTAAAATATGATCCATATATGCTATACATTTCACTGCAGTCAATTCAAAACAGTACATCTTCATTGCCTCTCATCACCATCTGTAGATTCACCAGGGATAAATTCAACATGTAGGTGGTAAGACACACCCCTGCCTTATACCAACAAATATTTTAAGTGGACTAGAGGTCATCACATCCCAGCTGTTCTGGGCGATCACATTGCCTGTAGATCTGTAAATGTAAATTCCAGTCTACTGTGTCAGAGGACTTCTGTATACTTAGATCAGATGCATGGTGTCCTTGTTTGGTTACCCTTACTAAAGAGAGGACTTGCAGCAACAGCTTGATAATTCTCAAACATGTTGCTTATAATATTACCCATGTGGGCAGGCTTAGCAGGTTCAGTCAAACCTTAGTGAACCTCATATGTATTTGGCTAAAATGTTAACCTCAACATTGACTAGTGGTACAGGGTGATACTCTTTCAGAAGTAGTATAATCAATGTGTTCAACACAAATGGGTACTGTCTTGCCCTTGGCTATGTAAATATAAAAGATAGGGTGCGGCATCTTCATCCATAAACTATTTCCTCATGTTTATGCCATCTGGGCCTATTGAGCAACAGCTTAACTTCAGATCTCACAGTGTGAAAAAAGAAAATAAAAAGCAAGGGACAGGAACTCTGCCACTTTTATTGCATTTCTTTTTCTGGCTAGTAAATACAGTGCCTTGATGCCAGTAATGAAGAAGCTAAGAGATCCTGAAAAGACATAATGTAGAAAAGGTGAAGAGAAAAGACTGAGAAGAATCCCATAGCTGTTCAGCAAAAAGCAGTTCATACTTCAGCTTTGGTGCAACACAAATGCAATTGATGCTTTGCAGTCTAACATTACCAAATAACCTAGAGGAAAATAAGTTTAATGTGCTCAAAACTGTTTAAAATAAATGAAATACTGAAGGAACATATCAACTCAAATAAAGAAAGGTATGACAATGTGAAAGAAACTTTAAACAGATATTCAGAATATCTGATAATTCTGCAAAGGCTGAAATAAGGAAAAGGCTGGCTGAGTATGAGACTGCTTAAGAAGAGCTGTTTCAAAAAAAGGTGGAATTAGAGGACAAAGCACATATGGAAACGCTGAGATTTCCTGCTCTACCAGATAAACTAGAAGGAAGAAATTTAATTTTATGAAGGCACAAATAAGCAACTGGACTGGTATTCTACAGCGGGGACTGTTAATAGAAAGGTCACACCCAGTGTATTCTCCAAACCTGGCCATGAGAAGGCAGCCAAGACCTGTTTTAGTAAAGATTCAAACCTTCCAGAGGAAAGAGTTGATCCTTACCAAGCTGTGGTAAAAGTACAATGTATTAAAAGTGGAGACAGAGTGTTTGTGGAAAATGACTATTCACTGTACACCAGGCAAAGAAACACATTTATTCCAGCAAACAGGAAATGTTGCGAGACAGGTGTGAGATTCAAGCTGCTGTGTATTCAGCTACCTTCATAATATATTTTCCCGGAGGGTCAAAGTCACTTTGGTGTAGAGCAGGCTAAGAATGAAATATAAAAGTTTGTCCAGCAAAAAATTGAGCAAGCAAGCAGAGGGGACTCAGCTTCTCCTTCTGCTGATAATAATGCGCATGATGAGACATTGCCAGAAAAACATTTTCCATTGTTCCAAAGGAATATGCTCGAGAGAGAGAAGCACATAAATTGACTAGAAGAATCAGTAGTACCGTGAAATTGAACTGGTGTTTAGATTTGGGAGATGGAGATAAACATGAAGAAGACCAACAACAAGGAAGTTAGTGAATAAATTTGAGACTGCAAAGCATCACTTGAATTTGTGAAATACATCTGCATAAGAAAAAGTGGAAGGAGTGGTCTTTTGTTTATTTTGTTACACTTGTAGGGAAGTAAAAGGCATTTACTTTGCTTCGTGTCATTAATGTTTGGAAGGACACCGAAATTTCATTATATAAATTTCATGTTTTATAGTAAAACATTTTATTTCTTGAATGTGATGGATACTAAAGTAAATAGCTGCCTTTTTCTTTTTTAGTGTTAAATGTAAGCAATGCAAAAAGAGAAAGGCTTCACAAAAGCATGTTTAAATTAATAGGCTGTGATCTTGGGTTTTTGAGGTGGGGGATGAGTCACAAAAGTACACAGGTAATTATATATAATAGAGCCAATATGTTTTCTCTTACTTTTGCATAAGTGACTGGATTAAGATCCCTGGCTTAATCTTATGTTTTCTCTAACTTTTGCATTGGTGACTGTCTGGATTAAGACCCCTGGCTTAATCTAATAACACATTTTAAGTGGAAATAAGTAATTAAAAGAGCACTACATATAATGAAAACTTTTCCTTTAGCAATAAATGTTTCAACTTGTCTTTAGAAGCCTGTAGCTGAGGACTACATTTTTTTCTCTCAAGTTTCCATGGAGACAAGTTGATTATATGGCAGTAAAAAGCCAGAATACTTGTTTCTTCAATGTTTTCTGAAATCATTTGAGTTGTTTTTCACCTGTGGGAGGGGCATAATGATAAAAAAGTCACCAATTAGTGTTAATAGAAGCAGAGACAATAACCTGCATCTTAGCATGGATAGTCTGTGTTCATAGATTAGTAGGTTAGCTGCCCTTGTGGACCATTTTAGCCTAGACAGTATCCCTTCAGTGAGAATCGAACCCTGTAGCTCTTGTCTGTGAGGTAAACATCTTAATTATGCCAACCCCCAACCCTTCAAGTTAATTAAGGTCTGTGTTTGCAGCTATTTGGGACAGCTTTTCCTATTAGGAGGGTTAAACTTCATTATTTAACGATATATGTAGTTTTCTGTATATATATTAAGTTAATAGGTTTGGGGGTTGTTTTTTTGTTTGAGAGCTTTTAATAAAACATAAAGTCTTGTAAAATGTGATATAGGTTCCAATGTTGATAAAAAAATGTATAAAGGATCAAGCTGCCAAACACTGGGAGCATGCATCACAAAAGCTGGGAATAGATATATAATAAAGCTATTGTATATGATAGGTGGAAATAACTTATAATTCCTGCATTAAACATATTTTGGAAAGTGATACTTTCACAGGTATACACAAAAAGGAAAATAAATCTGATGTTGTCCATTTTCATTTTATCCTTGACATATGGGTTTGGTTCCGATATAGTAACCAACTCTGCCGTTACTACAGCTCGCGCTGACTAAAAACTTTCGATCTTCACCTCTACCCACAGTTCCTTTCTCCCAGTTACCTCAGATCTTGTTTGCCACTTTTTTGGACAGACTTTTTCACCAGAGCTCTCAAGCTTAGTTAATTTTCCTTAAGTAATTTTATCCAATTTCTTCAAGTTTCTCTCCCTTTTCACTATTTATTACCTTTCGCAGTGCCTCTACCCTTTATCTACTGTTCATTGATTCCTTTCCATACACTATAGTGTATTTCTCTGCTGTCATTGATAGTCTTTTTCCCATATACATTCGTGTACTTCTTAACTATCATTGTTGATAGGACAAGAGGAGGGAAGGAACTATTTAAAAAAAAATGAAAACACTAACCTATCTTTAGCTTTTCCTTTCCAGTTCTGATTTGTGAGAGTGTTCTGTATCTCCCTCTCATGAGAGTGCTGTCTGTGTGCCTTCCAGTCATTTTTTTTTCTATCATGGCTGAGAAATCAAAGGCCCATTCTGGCTTTAAGAAATGCCAGAAGTGTGGCCGTAAGATGCGCTTATCCAACTTGCATCTCCTATATGTATATTGTTTGGGTCCTGTACATTTACAGGAGGACTGCAGTATTTGTCATGGATTTAGCCATAGAGCTCTTGTTGAAAGAAGAAACAAACTGATTGATTTTGAAAGGCTTGATGCCTTCTGCCTTTGATGAGGCCATATTTGCTGTAGACAAAAGTAAGATGGGTATTTCTTCCCCTTCTTTGTCTACTTTGGAGAAGGGTAAAAAAAGGATTTTGTCGGTGCCAACTTCTCTGTTGGCACTGACATCTAGAAAACATTGAATCCTCTGTTCCAAAAAATTCCTTGGAACCAAATGACTCTAGTTCAAAACCTTTGGTACTGGAGAAATTGCCGGCACCGATCACCACCATTATGACAAACCCCTCAACGCCAAAGGCTTTGGCACAGGATAATGTACCTTCTCTTTCTTCATTGGCAAAGACTACATCAGTGCAGACTTTAATTATTGGACAATAGAAATTTTTACCCAAGACTAGTTACTCACCATCTATCGACCCATTTGTAGGTGAGTTATCAGAAGTATTTATTCAAAGACCAAAATCTGTCTCTCTATCATCAGTCCGTTCCACCAAAAGCCTTACAGAATTAGCTGTGGAAAGTCTGGTGAATAAAATATTGTGGGCGAGAGGTTTTACAGGACTCCCTTTGGCTCCAACCCTTATGGGTCCAGGAACCAAACCTTCATTCACCCCTCTAACCATTCCTCCAAGGCTTAAGAGTTTAAACATCAAAGTTGTCCAGCACTGAATGTATCTGTTCCAAAGATTTCTCTATCTTGGGAACTGGTCACTACCCCAAGTTCTTCAGTTATTTCAGAACCAGAGACCTTCAGTGGCCATATCTGGAAGCAGGACTATTTGACCCCGGACAGTTCGACCCCAACACATTTCTATACAATTTCCTGTATATGTGTGTATATCTGTATATATATATATATATATATATATGTATATATATATATATATATATATATATATTTATATATATATATATATATATGTAATTTTTTAGTGGACAGTTTGACCCCAGACTATTTGACCCCAAGTATATTCTTTTAAATACTTTATCATTGTTATTAATTCAGGGGTTGGGAGGGTGGCCTAATGGTTAAGGTGTTTGCCTTACAACAACAAACAGTCAGGGTTTGTGTTTCTCACAAAGCTAGGCTTATTAGGCTTAAATGGTGCAGGGCAGTTAGCTTAGTTTAGTTAGTACTAATCTATGAACCAATGAACATTATTCAATAATAACACTGTTCATTTTTCATTGTAAATATATTTTTTAATATATTTTTTTGTAATTATTACATTGGTTAGTATAAATATAACATTTAAATCTTTAACATATAACTAGTGTTATGTTTTAACATATTATGACCACTGTTACTTTAAACATATGTTTTCCTTCAATTAAATATTTTTTTTATTATTTTATATTGTTATGTTAACTAATCTATTATCTACTATAAATATTTTCTTTAGAATTAAATGAAATACATTTTTTTATTCAGGTTAATATGCCTTCTTCATCTTGAACATTTATACTACCACCAAAGCTCAAGCAGCAACATGCAATTTTCACCATTTCCCACTGTCTACCATCAAAGCACAACAGAACCACAGGAAAGTGGATATGGATGTATGAGTAAATGCAAATGCACTTGATTTCCAGCAGCATTGATAGTGTGTAGTGCTGCAGAGGACTTGACTTGATTGCAGAGCATAAAGACAAACATACACACAATACAGTCTAATCCATCTACAGTTGTGTTATTATGTTATTAGTTATGTTAACTAATCTATTATCTACTATAAATAATTTCTTTAAAATTAATTGAAATCAATTTTTTATTCATTTTACAGTTATAGGACGTGCTTTTGTCACATCTCCAAAATTTTATTTGATCGTGGTTGTATTTCGCAAAGCAGATATATATCCTCATGATTTCCTTTTTTTGTTGTTTTTTTTATTGAGGCAATCTTTGACATTTTCTCAGTAACCATGTGGATGCGTGAGCAGTATATCATTTTTTTTTTTTATGTCATAATATCTGTGGCTTATTTTTTCTTGCTTTGCCATTTCAGTGGGGTCGAACTATCCCGTACCCCCATATCTGCCCAGTCGGTCCTGAAGAGCAGGAGTTGACTCCAGTTTTTTTAGAGCTGTCCCTGAACCTTGGAGTGTTGGCACAATTCAGTTTGTCTCTGGTTTCTGACTCTGGTGGTTTCTTCAGAGTAGGGGGGGTGACCTCATTTCTGAGGCAGTCTACCTCTGTTCTGGGCTCTCTCTCCTTTTCTGGGGGGGCAGCCTTCGAAGCAATGGAGAGAGAGCCTTGTCTCTTTCAGTGACTCTAGAGGAAGCACTTAGATTCCCCACAGGAATCATTCACAGAAGACGCTGATTTTGATGATGGAGAAGGATCCCCAAGGACACCCCCTGAAGATGTCTCCTTTGGAGACATCCTAGAAGTTTTGAAACAGAAGGGTGCCTAGAAGTCCAAGACCTTTCCTTAGAGGAATCAGTTTACCTGCAGGCTTTCATCTCTTCATCTGTCTACCGCTTGATGACTGCCCTGCCTGTGATGGCATAGTTAGAATTTCTCGCGGAGTGAAAGGACTCTGACGACATTAAACCCCATCCCATCAGACCTACACCAAACAAAATTTTACCTGCACCAAACAATTGTGGGCTAAAGGTTTAGATGCTATGGTTGTAGTGACTGGAACTCACTGAGAAACGTTTTTCTATAGAGTCATCCCATCAGTCCATAAACCAAAAGCCAAGTTTCAGCCAGAGGAGAGTTTACACTCTTCAAGTTGTTTCTTTTGGGTCCTTGAATTTCCTGGCTTTGAATTCCCTGGCACAAATCACCAGAATTCAAAGGATTCGATCGACAATTGGGAGTGGTGGCTTGTGAGGAGTGGTTAAGAAGGGGAGAGTCCAAGAGCCCTGCTGTTTCAGTTGGCCACCCTGGAGTCCATGTGCATCATTGTGCATGTCAGGAAGGATCATCAGAGCCTCGGATCAGGCGTGCGGAGAAAAGGAGACATGCCAGGCTGCACCTTTGGTGTCTGCATTAGGTCTTCATTTTGATTGATGGATCAAATGCATCTTGATGGAAGAGCCCTTTTTTAATAAAAGTAAGAGGGACATTATCCAGGTGTGAGGAGGATGGTAAGACGCTACATCTGTTGTACATTTTTTTTCTCCCCAGGATGAGTGTACTAAGGAGTCAGAGGGAGAAGTGGCTCAAGGAGGTTCTTTCCAGTGGTTCTCACAATAGTTCAAACATGGAGGTACAAACAACAGGGGCTGGCAACAATGGAAGACTGGTCCCAATGTCCAGGACAGGGTCTCCAGAATTTTCCTTTCATTCTCAGTTTCCTGATCCATGCCTTTCCAAATTCCTGTGGGGCTTGCCCTGTGTCTCAAAGGGGAGCCTATTGGCTTATTCTTGCTCCAAAACGTGCACGTATCATATCCAGAACTTATACAACAGCAACTTTTTCATCCAGCCCTTCCCTATCCAGAAAAAATCAGATTCTGATCCCCAGTCCCCCCCAAAAGGATCTAGAAAGGAATAGGAAGTTAAGAGCTGCTAATCAAAGAACTGCCCTGATAGAGAGAGGCCTATACAAGAGAGTCATCGCCTCCCAGATAGGAGACCGGAGACTAAAAACTGGATTTTAATCTGAGGTATATTTGCCAACAGTTTGGGTTCCTCAACAAGTTATTTTGAAATTCTGTTCTTGTCAACGAAGCATGTCGTGTGCTTTCGATAGATACTGGTACAACCGGGCTTGATGCTAACACATCTTCATTCTGAACTTTAAGTGATGGAAGTCTGGCGTTTATAGATGTATTCTTCAGCCCCAACCAATTGTCTCAATCTAAAAGCTTCCTAATGTCACAGCAGTCCTGGCACCAACCTTGAGACCAAGTTTCTGGCAAACAACTGCAGTGGTACTTTTGCCTCTGATTCGAATGGGGGAAGTCACTTAGAGATGCACCAAAGGATCGACCCTCAAGGACTCCGCCTCAACACTTTTAGCCCATGCCAAGTAAAAAAAAAATTGTTACAAAAGAGCTCTGGGGTTGAACCAAGAGCAGTGATTTTGTTATGCTAGTGCTGGGTCTCACTTTCCCCAGCAAATTGGAATTCCATCATTACCCAAATGTAGTCAAATGGCTGCTTTTTGAAGTAAAATTACACACAGTTCTAATATAAAATATTGCACAATAGGAGAGGAAGGGGTCATGTAGAGGGTCATTTCTAGATATCATGCCAGATTAGACATCCCCAATCTTCTATCACAATATATATCTACAATTGTATACAGATCGGTCAGACCACCATTGCTGACCAAAATGTTTGCTTAGGTACTTTCCAACCACAAAAGGATGAAGAATAATTTTTCCTGCCCTAGATGGTAAGTGAGTGCAGGACATCAGTGACAACAGAGGGGGTAATTGATGGCAGGACTCTTTTTTCTGTCCAAGAGGTGACTTTAATCAACAAGTAGAGTACTCTGATCCAACAAACAGGGAAGAACCAAATCTTATGGGGTTCATTAAGTCACCTCACCTAGTGGTTGCAACCTGTCTAACATTAATTCTGGTGGCTGCTAATAACATGGCAGACCAGCTTCAGCAGAGTGAAAACCCAGATGTAGCTGGTCAGCCAGCCAACACATAAGTGGACCAATTGGAAAAATCTACCGGAGCTATTCAGCCAACATGGAGCCACTTCTTCAATAAAGCAACCTGGGCAGTGACTAAACCATTTACAACTGCTCCAAGTGGCTGAGTCAGCATTTAACCAGGGCATGCACCAACCAACACTCCTTCAGTTGCTGTTTTACTTTGTTCCGATCTGTTTGTCCTTGAATCCCAAACCTCTTACAAAAAAATGAGGAGGTAAGTATGTGTCAGCATTCATTGCTCCAGTTTGGCCCCTTGCAGATATATAATATAGACCCGGTTGTTTGTAGAAAGAAAAAAATGAGTAAGTTTAAAAGATAAAGGATTTTAGTAGCAGAAAAAAAATATTGCACAACAACTATAGGTCTAAGAGAATGAGGAAGAATTACAATTAGGGTAGATTAAGAGGATTGGAGAGAAGTATCTGTATATAAGTATGTTTGTAAGTATGTTCTAAATGATTTAGGATTTTTACTTTTAAAAATGTTTATTTGCCTTTTATATACCATTTATACCATCTCTTTTTTTTCCAATAAATGATGGCAAGTCTTTTTGGACATGTAGAAAGCAAGTGTACTGGTTCTTTGGTGGGGAAAAGTGTAACTGTTGGCAGACTTAAAATGTTGTAATTCAGACTGAGACTCTACTATAGCAGGATAGAGCCCTTGATTCTGACCCAGGCCCGATCACTTGCTCCTAGACACAGTAAGGCCTTGTTAAGTTTAATGGTGGTACCTGTTTAAGTTGCCATTAAGAAATAAAGTGAAACATGTGAAACTTTGAGCGAGTGCCCCGCCGCTTCTAGCACAGCCTGGAAAAATTGAAAAGGAAGTGGAAAGTTAGAAGATTTTTAGGTCAATTGCTTTTCCTCTTCAGGCAGTGACATTGCTTCAGTGGGTCCCATGAAAAAATGTCGCAGCTGGCATATTTAGGAGAGTGTGTGGGAGCACAGCCCTGTGCCTTTACTTGAGGTTTGGCGTTTGTTGTTTTTGAACTAGGGTGCTGAACTCTTAGTTAGGAACTAGTGTGTGTAAAGACTGCAATTGCATAACATGGCTTTCGATGTAAAACATAATATAGATTAATTCAAATGACATTTAAAAGTAAAAAATTAGAAGTGGAACACATAATCGTGCTTGTTGGGAAAAATTATTTGGAGGAAGAATGAGGTGAAAGAATGAGTTCTAACTGAATTTATTTTGATTTTCTCACTTTAAATCCTCTCTGTATATAATGTGATTAATGTTGTTTGTAGTTTGATGTTAGCATAGTTGTTATAGTTTGCCTTTTGCTCACAAGTGATAATTTAATAAAGTTTTTTTTTTTAAAGTTTTAATAAAATTTTTTATTTCAAAGAGAGTAGCTGCATGGAAAGGAGATTGCCTAAGTCTGAATAGTTTAAACTCACTGCCTTAAGAAAATTTTTTAACAGTAATGTTTAACAGCAGTTAACAGCCATAGAGTTCCTTGATATAGCCCTTGATTTCTGGGGTTGGATGTAGAGTTTATGAGAAAGAATGAGAGACAAGATTAGAAATTTACCTGATGGTGTTTTACCTTTGAGAAAATGCCTGTTTTGAACATGTGCCTTTAATCCCATATATATCAGAATTCCAATTGGAAGGTCTATGAAGAAGAAGAGGCCAGTTAGTGTAGTCAGTGCTTGTAGAAGACACACACACCTCAGTGGGGTCCACACTCAATGTTCTCTTCAGTGGGTCCCATGAAAATGTCTGTTGGCTATCCCCTTGTAGAAGATCTATGTTTATATATACGCCAGTGAACTATTATTTTGTTTAATTAAAACGCTTAAGTTATTACACTGCTATGTACACTGTATGTAGTGATGTAAATACTAAAGCTTTAGACATCTGTTTTTACTCCTATACTCAAAAAGGAGAAAGTTTCAAAGGAGTTTTCAGGTGTCAGGTCAGCTCCTATTCTGTCTCTGTCATTGGTGGGTGACCTTGCTGTGGCCACTTGTTCTTCCTCTAACCCCCTCATCTTTTCCTCAAGTTCTCTAGGTGTAGCTTTTTATCCACCCAAAACAGGGGAAGGTGGCCGCTGTAGAGATGTCCTTGGCAGTCAAAGGAGACATGATTTATGTATATGAAAGGAAGGGACAGGTGAAGGGTCTTCACTTGACTGGGTATGATGGGTAGAAGCTGGAACCAGTGTGGCTAATATGAATCAGCCTACTGTTAGTGTGTGTGCTTTATGAAAAAAAACTGTTGTTGTTTGTGTTTCTGTGGAAAGGGTGTACTTAGTTGGATTTTACAAGGAACTTCTTAAAGCTTTTTATTTGCCCTTTCCTCCATCAGGCAAAAAATGGAAGATTTCTTTCCCTTTCTAACACGCAATTTACTCAGAATAGCCAACCTTGCAGGGGAATTATGTACTTAACAAAATTCTTATCTATCAGAGTCTACTGATTCTGAGGAAAGTATTTCATGAGATGTCTCCTCTGAAGAGATTTCTTTTTCAGACTCTGAGATGAAAGAGGTTTTTTAGTTGTGCCAGAATATAGTTCATTTGGCATAGAACATGTGTTATAATTTGTTGCAGTTAGAAATGCCAAAAGTTGCTGTTTTCCCTCCTGTCTTGCCAGCCTTCAAGAGTACTTTTCTCACTGCTGCTTTCTTATCTGATGGTCAGCATCCTGTCCCCAGGAAGTTGGACAAGTTGTACAAGGTACCCCAGACACACAAGTGCATGTTTTCTGATCTTAAAGCACATGCAGTAGTTATTTTTATATTCAAGTCTGCTTCTGCCAAGCAGGTTACAACTGCTAACCCCATTCTCCCCTGACAAGGATGGGGAAAGTAGTGGATAAGTCAGGGAAGAAAATGTATTGTTATAGTACTTTAACTTTCAGAATTTTAAACTTTCAAGCTCATGTCTTAGTTTTTATTGTTATCTTGAGAGAATATGCATAAGTTAATGGCTCACCTTCTTCCTTCTGAAGTAAAAAAAAAATCATAGTGTGCATATGATGCTGCTATATCCTCCAGAGCTACACCATCTTGGTAAGATGTTCTTCGTGTTTCACTGCTGCAGTCATCACTTGTGGGTTATACCTGCTAGGTAGCCCTCAGCCGACCCAAATATTAAAGAATTTCCCTCCTGCGTTGGCTGTCTAGGTGCAGGGACTGATGTCAGGTCATCAGGGCTATAAAACGGCGATAGCCGTTGTCATTACATCAGTCTTTCTTGCCGTGGAGCCCAAAGCAGAAACAGTTTCGTGAGTGCATCGGTCGGCCGTTGCCAGAGTGAGGGAGAAAACATTTAAAGCTAAGTACACAGTTGAGGAACCTTTTCTTGCTTTTAGCCAATGTCAGAGAAAGTCAATAACTGTCTCAGTTGTGGAAAACAGATTCCACACTGAGACTTTCATTCCCACTGTGTCACCTGCCTAGGCTCAGACCACGACATCCCTGGATGTGGGTACTGTGCTCTGTTTAATGCAAGAACTATTAGACGTAGAGCTGAAATTGTAGCTAGACACATCGGAGATTCTTTGTCTCATCACGATATGGTGTTGGTCGGTCAGGTTGTGGAATTACCTAGGAAAAAGAAAGATAAGGAAAATTAAAAACCTACGAATGCTAGGTCCGCAGACAACTCTGGTCCGAAACCACCCCGCCTTCCTTTTACTTAAGTTGCTGAACTCAGTGAGGCACCTTCATAGCCCCTGACACCAGCCAAAGAACCATTGCAGGTCTCTACCAAGACCCTTTTGAAGCCCGGTTTGCTGCCGGGTCCATCTTCTCCAGCCAGGATGTTGGCCTTCACTCATGCGGTTGGGTCTGGAGTCGCTTCACATTCATCAGCTTCTGCAGAGACAGAACTAACGACTGTCACCAGAAAGAGACTGACAACCACATTGCCAGTTAAGCTTACTTTTGTATAAGGCCTATGAATCATCTAGTCAAAACACACAAAGCGAGCCAGCACAAGGTTAAAGGCAAGCAGAAACCTTCTTTTATTGTGGCATATTAAAACAGAACATAGCAAACCGGTTTCGGCCTAAACAATGGCCTTCATCAGTGCAGAGAAAAGAATTTTTGAAGATGGTACGTCCTGGTATTCCTTAAATACTACAAGATTTAAAGGTGTATACACTAACAACCAATCCATTAAAAATACACCTGTGTAAAATGAAAAATAGAAACTCAGAAAAAAAGGTAATGAATCATATATAGTAAAAATGCCAAAGCAACAATATAAACATACACATAAAACACATACATAAAGCTATACTTAAGAAGACCAAATGCAAAGTTCATAGCCAGCATGAATAACTATTTAATAAGCATTTAGCATTCATTTAACCCAGGTTTGAACAAAGCACCCAACCTGGTGATCCATAAGGATTCCATCTTATTTAGCTTATCATGCCAGCCTGCTTTAGAAATCCTTGGCATCTGAATCTTATCAATAATTACAAATTGAAATTGTGCTGTTTTATGAGTCGGAGTATGTTTATATAAAGCATTTGTTAATTTTTTTGTTCTAATTGCACTAAGGTGCTCACTGATTCGAAATCTCAGTGGTCTAGAGGTTTGATCTACATAAAATGAAAAGCATGTACTGGTGGCTATATACCACCCAGTCTGTACTACAATTGCCAAAAACCCTGATCTGAAATACCCGTGAAGTATTGGCACTGGAGAATTCTTTACTCTTGGCCATATGCCTACATGCACTGCAATGACCACAGGGGAACGAACCAATCAATGGGTCACCGAATAAAGAAATTTGTATAGATGTTGTTGTTGAATGAAGTTTCTTATAATATGTAAAATGTGAGTTGATCGTCCGACCCCTATGATACGAAAAGGCACATTTTTCAGGTAGAATGTCAGACAAGAACTCATGTGGCCGCAAGATTCCCCAATGATTATTGACAATTTCCCTGAACCAAGATGAATTACTCCCAAAAGTCATCGTAAATCTAATGGGTTGGGTTCTAGAAATATTGGAAGCCCCCCGTTCCTGTTTGTATTGTAAAAGCTGTGAACGTGGCATGTGTTTGACCTCATTGATAGCTTGATAAATGTGAGGTTTGTTATATCCTCTATGTATAAATCTGTCACAAAGAATCCTGTTCACATTCCGCATGGGATTTTGTAGATGAGCAAATACGTTTAATACGTATAAATTGGGATTTGGGGATGTTGTTGATGATGTGGCGGGGATGATTACTAGAAGCATGCAAAAGAGTGTTGTACTGTGGAAACTTTCTATGCACTCTTGTGGCCAAAGTATGATCAGTTTGTCGGGTTATCATGACATCCAGAAAAATGATCTCTTGATATTGCATATCCAAGGTGAAATTAATGCCCCATGGATTATTGTTCAAATATTTAACAAATTCATGGGCCAAAAGCAAATCACCCTGCCACACCATCCAACAATCATCTAAATATTTCCTCCAAATGTCCAATTCAGCCAAGAACATGTTGTTACAAGTGTCATATATATATATATATATATATATATATATATATATATATATATATATATATATATATATATATTTGCTAATAAAAACCCATAAAGAGGTCCACATATATTGGGGCAAAAGACACCCCCATGGCTGTACCCCTTATTTGCCAATATATCTGACCCTCAAAGAAAAAGATATTTTTAGTTAATACATATTCAACCATTTTGATTAAAAAAATTATTAAATCCAAAATTATTAAATCCAGTGGTGTAAAGTTGAGATTGTTCCAACCAAAATGCTATAGCTGAAATGCCAGCCTCATGTGGAATACTAGTATAAAGGGAAGTGACATCCATAGTGCAAAGCCACCAATCCGATTCCAACTGAGTATCCTGGATAATGTTCAAAAATTCAGTAGTATCTTTGAGTCTGGACCAGACCATCGACAGTAGAGGTTTAAGATGATAGGTCAAAAATGCAGACAATGGCTCCGTAAGAGAGCCTCTGCCTGAGACAATAGGCCGGCCAGGAGGACAAGTGGGATGCTTGTGTATTTTAGGCAGCCAAATAAAGATACTGAGGAATAGGATCAGGGACCTTCAGTTGTTGGCACATATGTTGGTCTATCATCCCTTCTTCTGTGGCCATATCCAGGAAAGAATCAGTAAGTGTTTTAAAGTTGGGTGTCTGGTCTACTACCATGTGCATGTAAAATCTAGCATCTGATAGTTGTTTGTTAGCTTCAGCAATATACATGACCCGATCCATAACCACAATACCTCCCCGTTTATCAGCTGGCAAGATCACAATATCATGATTGGAACTAAGTTCTTGTAACCCTTTTTGCTCCAATAAAGTAAGATTGTGTTTAATAGGTTGATATCCAGGGGAGAAATGTAAATCCTTAATCACACATTCCCTGAATATGGCACATGTTTATCCATGGGTGGTTGAAAACACGACTTCCCAAATTGGAAACCAGAAAAACTTTGAGAGCAGTCAAAATCTGCAAAGAATATCTTTAAATTGATCAATCGACAAAATTCATTTAATTCATTCACAAGTGTCTGTTCAGAAACAAAGGAGGAAGGCACAAAATTTAGACCCCTATTAAGAACTTTATTATGAACAGGTGACAGTTCAAAAGAGGATATATTGTGCACATTATTGATTATTTCACTATCTACTGTAACAACTGTTGTAGACTGCATGCCCCTTCTCCTGTGTTTCCTGCCCCCCCCTACATGTTCTAATTCTAAAGGGTCCACTAAGGGTTTGCACTTGGCCACTGGGGACCCCTGGTTGGTGGGGCATTCAAAATCTGTAACCGAGGAAGTATCCTTATCCGTGATGCTACTGGTAGAATGTGTTTTTCTTCAATATTGATCTAGGCCTCCTCTTCTTGTTCACTCTACTAAATGAATCATAAAATTTTACATTTCTATGGGCAACAAAAGGTTTGCTTTTCTCATAATCTATCAAATCACGCTGAAACTTCTGTGTTTTCCTTTTCACCAATTGTGTCTCCAGGGTGGCTAGGTCCTTTGCTAATTCCTTAATATGGTTAGGATAAAACTGCTCATGCTGAAAGACCTGGGCTTCTAAACAATTATTGCAGACTTCAATGGTCTGTAATTCCACCATGCGTTCGTAGTATGAAATGAGTGTGTCCACAAATAGCATGGACGCATCATGTTGGGTTTTAGCCCAATCTTTGGTCAATTGCTCATCGGTCAAACCTACAAGAGGCTGGATCCGGATTCTGAGTCCTCGAGGGGTTATATTTTTTAACTTATAAGCTTTAAACAGCTTTAAGTGCCATACATTGGCTCTTAAAGCCCTCATATTTTTTGTAATTTTGTGGAACAAAGTACCACACGCATGCTTGGTGTCCCCTGCATGTATATTAGAGTTCCCAGAATCGGAAATAAGTAAGCCAAAGGCTTCCAAATTATCTTTGTCAGCAGACAAACCCTGCAAAATACCTCTTAAATCCATACTGTCCATCAAAAGATCAATATTTATGAATCTTAAAAGACAATCCGGATGAATATATTTTTATATCATGAAAGGACCATAAAAATAGCCAAATCCAATTTAGCTAAACACAATGTAGGTAATTATGCACCAAACCAAATGGGTATGTGTGAACAGAACATTAGTAAATTCTAAAAACCAAGGGCCATAATAATATTATTGGTATTTCGATTCAAAGTTATATTGGTTCATAGAGGGTAACAGAATTAGGTACAAAGCAAGACATAAACAAATCTGGTATCAATATTAAGAAAAACACTATTACACCTCACGACCATAAAGAAATGCACATAGCCGACCTTCGTCTCAACTGTTAACCAATAATTTTTAAGGCCAAAATTGTATATGATATATACACTATCAGGGAAAAAGGACAAGACTGCGGCCCGCATATATCAGGACCCAAATGATATCTATTAAGAAATGTGTTTCAATCAAAACACGGTCGACATACGTCTCTACCGTGTGACAATAGATCTAATAAGATGAATCAAAATCATGATATATTTAGAGCCTTATATGCAATGAAAAAACCGAATCAAAACTTGCAATAAGGTTTGTAAGGATACCAAAAAATGTTTAGTAAAGCCTTAAATGTAAAAAAACACTTCCTTTAGCCTTATGGCTTCAAACCATGGATACATTATTAGAAAACCAATCTACCCCCTTCAGTATAGTAAAAATGAACCATATGATCCTGAATCAGATACCAAAATGATAATATTCTGATATTCAAACATACCAATTTTAAGTCAGTGCATATATACCCAAGATCCAAACATTTTTGAGCTAAAGAAAACCTAATTTGTGAGTAATTCCTGTAAGGCCTGGGCCTAGACAAAACTTTCAAAACACCATTAGCTACCTGATCAATGTTACTATCTGAAAAGGTAGCATGACCTGTAAAAAAACACAGTATAATCACTAGTAGAAACCTGCTGAATATTTGAAAATATATAATCAAATATAGCAAAAAACATGTGTATATCTATCCTAAAAAGAGAGCTATACAAACCAAAACCATGTCACAATATGATATTCAACAGTCTATATTGTCCAAAAGACGGCCCCATTCAATAAATCAGTCTCATGTGGAATAAATGCATCCATGTGTATATCTTGGATATTTCTGTTATCTTCCTGTGTTTAATTGAACCATTTGGTTATCGGATGGAGTTTTGACCCATTAAGGTGACTTTTCCTGACTTTGTTGGTTAATGGTGTAAATATTTTTACGTGAAGACTGGTACTGTGTATACTTCGAGCACGCTGATTTTTTTCGTGCTAGTATTGAGGTTAAATCTTGAAGTCAACTTCTTAGCTGTTTATTGGGCTCGGATTTCTTGTGCTTCCTACTCATGTTTTGTTTAATTTGTGTGCTCTCATTCCATCGCTACATCAGTCTGTGATCGAATATACTACGCTAGACTGAGGTTGTTTGTTCCAGTCATTCTTTCAACGTATCTGGTATTATTTGGAACTATGTGTTTGGGATCCATATAAATCAGACAACCGACTCATGAAAGGTGATTCAATCATGTTGGGATTTGGGCCCTTTTTCGCGATTTGACAGTGGTGGTATGGATATCTAATTAACGGAGTTCATCTTGTTTATGGACTTATTTCTGTGCGTTTGTGCTTCAAGAAAAGTTTACCAATATTTCTGAGACTGTCTTGCGACATGCATTTATTCCACATGAGACTGATTTATTGAATGGGGTCGTCTTTTGGACAATATAGACTGTTGAATATCATATTCTGACATGGTTTTGGCTTCTATAGCTCTCTCTTCAGGATAGATATACACATGTTTTTTGCTATTCTTGATTATATATTTTCAAATATTCAGCGGGTTTCTACTAGTGATTATATTGTGTTTTTTTGCAGGTCATGCTACCTTTTAAGATAGTAACATTGATCAGGTAGCTAATGGTGTTTTGAAAGTTTTGTCTAGGCCCAGGCCTTACAGGAATTACTCACGAATTAGGTTTTCTTTAGCTCAAAAATTTTTGGATCTTAGGTGTATATGCACTGACTTAAAATTGGTATGTTTGAATATCAGAATATTATTTTTACTCCATGAACAGAACATTTTGGTATCTGATTCAGGATCATATGGTTCATTTTTACTATACTGAAGGGGTGGATTAGTTTTCTAATAATGTATCTATGGTTTGAAGCCATAAGGCTAAAGGAAGTGTTTTTTTTACATTTAAGGCTTTACTAAACATTTTTTGGTATCCTTACAAACCTTATTGCAAGTTTTGATTCGGTTTTTTCATTGCATATAAGGCTCTGAATATATCATGATTTTGATTCATCTTATTAGATCTATTGTCACACGGTAGAGACGTATGTCGACCGTGTTTTGATTGAAACACATTTCTTAATAGATATCATTTGGGTCCTGATATATGCGGGCCGCAGTCTTGTCCTTTTTCCCTGATAGTGTATATATCATATACAATTTTGGCCGTAAAAATTATTGGTTAACAGTTGAGACGAAGGTCGGCTGTGTGTATTTCTTTATGGTCGTGAGGTGCAATAGTGTTTTTCTTAATATTGATACCAGATTTGTTTATGTCTTGCTTTGTACCTAATTCTGTTACCCTCTATGAACCAATATAACTTTGAATCGAAATACCAATAATATTATTATGGCCCTTGGTTTTTAGAATTTACTAATGTTCTGTTCACACACACCCATTTGGTTTGGTGCATAATTACCTACATTGTGTTTAACTAAATTGGATTTGGCTATTTTTATGGTCCTTTCATGATATAAAAATATATTCATCCGGATTGTCTTTTAAGATTCATAAATATTGATCTTTTGATGGACAGTATGGATTTAAGAGGTATTTTGCAGGGTTTGTCTGCCGACAAAGATAATTTGGAAGCCTTTGGCTTAAATATTTCTGATTCTGGGAACTCGTAATATACATGCAGGGGACACCAAGCATGCGTGTGGTACTTTTGTTCCACAAGATTACAAAAAATATCAGGGCTTTAAGAGCCAATGTATGGCACTTAAAGCTGTTTAAAGCTTATAAGTTAAAAAATATAACCCCTCGAGGACTCAGAATCCGGATCCAACCTCTTGTAGGTTTGATTGATGAGCAATTGACCAAAGATTGGGCTAAAACCCAACATGATGCGTCCATGCTATTTGTGGACACACTCGTTTCATACTACGAACGCATGGTGGAATTACAGACCGTTGAAGTCTGCAATAATTGTTTAGAAGCCCAGGTCTTTGACATGAGCAGTTTTATACTAACCATATTAAGGAATTAGCAAAGGACCTAGCCACCCTGGAGACACAATTGGTGAAAAGGAAAACACAGAAGTTTCAGTGTGATTTGATAGATTATGAGAAAGGCAAACCTTTTGTTGCCCATAGAAATGTAAGATTTTATGATTCAGTTAGTAGAGTGAACAAGAAGAAGAGGCCTAGATCAATATTGAAGAAAAACACTTATTCTACCAGTAGCATCACGGATGAGGATACTTCCTCGGTTACAGATTTTGAATGCCCATCCAACCAGGGGTCCCCAGTGGCCAAGCGCAAACCCTTAGCAGACCCTTTAGAATTAGAACATGTAGGGGGGGGCAGGAAACACAGGAGAAGAGGCATGCAGTCTACAACAGTTGTTACAGAAGATAGTGAAATAATCAATAATGTGCACAATATATCCTCTTTTGAACTGTCACCTGTTCATAATAAAGTTCTTAATAAGGGTCTAAATTTTGTGCCTTCCTCCTTTGTTTCTGAACAGACACTTGTGAATGAATTAAATGAATTTTGTCGATTGATCAATTTAAAGATATTCTTTGCAGATTTTGACTGCTCTCAAAGTTTTTCTGGTTTCCAATTTGGGAAGTTGAGTTTTCAACCACCCATGGATAAACATGTGGCCATATTCAGGGAATGTGTGATTAAGGATTTACATTTCTCCCCTGAATTTCAACCTATTAAACACAATCTTACTTTATTGGAGCAAAAAGGGTTACAAGAACTTAGTTCCAATCATGATATTGTGATCTTGCCAGCTGATAAAGGAGGAGGTATTGTGGTTATGGATCCAGTCATGTATATTGCTGAAGCTAACAAACAACTATCAGATGCTAGATTTTACATGCACATGGTACTAGACCCGACACCCAACTTTAAAACACTTATTGATTCTTTCCTGGTTATGGCCACAGAAGAAGGGGTGAGAGACCAACATATGTGCCCACAATTGAAGGTCCCTGATCCTATTCCTCAGTATCTTTATTTGCTGCCTAAAATACACAAGCATCCCACTTGTCCTCCTGGCCGGCCTATTGTCTCAGGCAAAAGCTCTGTTATGGAGCCATTGTCTGCATTTTTGACCTATCATCTTAAACCTCTACTGTCGATGGTCCGGTCCAGACTCAAAGATACTACTGAATTTTTGAACATTATCCAGGATACTCAGTTGGAATCGGATTGGTGGCTTTGCACTATGGATGTCACTTCCCTTTATACTAGTATTCCACATGAGGCTGGTATTTCAGCTATAGCATTTTGGTTGGAACAATCTCAACTTTACACCACTGGATTTAATAATTTTTTAATCAAAATGGTTGAATTTGTATTAACTAAAAATATCTCTTTCTTTGAGGGTCAGATATATTGGCAAATAAGGGGTACTGCCATGGGGGCGTCTTTTGCCCCAATATATGCGGACCTCTTTATGGGTTTTTTTGAGCAAATATATATATATATATATATATATGACACTCATAGCAACATGTTCTTGGCTGAATTGGACATTTGGAGGAGATATTTAGATGATTGATGGATGGTGTAGCGGGGTGATTTGCTTTTGGCCCATGAATTTGTTAAATATTTGAACAATAATCCATGGGGCATTAATTTCACCTTGGATATGCAATATCAAGAGATCATTTTTCTAGATGTCATGATAACCCGACAAACTGATCATACTTTGGCCCCAAGAGTGCATAGAAAGTTTCCACAGTACAACACTCTTTTGCATGCTTCTAGTAATCATCCCCGCCACATCATCAACAACATCCCCAAATCCCAATTTATACGTATTTGCTCATTTACAAAATCCCATGAGGAATGTGAACAGGATCTTTGTGACAGATTTATACATAGAGGATATAACAGACCTCGCATTTATCAAGCTATCAATGAGGTCAAACACATGCCACGTTCACAGCTTTTATAATACAAACAGGAACGGGGGGCTTCCAATATTTCTAGAACCCAACCCATTAGATTTACGATGACTTTTGCGAGTAATTCATTTTGGTTCAGGGAAATTGTCAATAATCATTGGGAAATCTTGCGGGCACATGAGTTCTTGTCTGACATTCTACCTGAAAAATGTGCCTTTTCGTATCGTAGGGGTCGGACGATCAACTCACATTTTACATATTATAAGAAACTTCATTCAACAACAACATCTATACAAACTACTTTATTCGGTGACCCATTGATTGGTTCGTTCCCCTGTGGTCATTGCAGTGCATGTAGGCATATGGCCAAGAGTAAAGAATTCTCCAGTGCCAATACTTCACGGGTATTTCAGATCAGGGTTTTTGGCAATTGTAGTACAGACTGGGTGGTATATTTAGCCACCTGTACATGCTTTTCATTTTATGTAGGTCAAACCTCTAGACCATTGAGATTTCGAATCAGTGAGCACCTTAGTGCAATTAGAACGAAAAAATTAACAAATGCTTTGTATAAACATTCTCTGACTCATAAAACAGCACAATTTCAATTTGTTATTCTTGATAAGATTCAGATGCCAAGGATTTCTAAAGCAGGCTGGCATGATAAGCTAAATAAGATGGAATCCTTATGGATCACCAGGTTGGGTGCTTTGTTCAAACCTGGGTTAAATGAATGCTAAATGCTTATTAAATAGTTATTCATGCTGGCTATGAACTTTGATTTTGGTCTTCTTAAGTATAGCTTTATGTATGTGTTTTATGCGTATGTTTATATTGTTGCTTTGGCATTTTGACTATATATGATTCATTACCTTTTTTTCTGAGTTTCTATTTTTCATTTTACGCACGTGTATTTTTAATGGATTGGTTGTTGGTGTATGCACCTTTAAATCTTGTAGTAGTTAAGGAATACCAGGACGTACCATCTTCAAAAATTCTTTTCTCTGCACTGATGAAGGCCATTGTTTAGGTCGAAACCGGTTTGCTATGTTCTGTTTTAATATGCTACAATAAAAGAAGGTTTCTGCTTGCCTTTAACCTTGTGCTGGCTCGCTTTGTGTGTTTTGACTCATTTTGGATTGAGGCATGCACTGGATCCACCGTGCATGATTTTGGTTTGCTCTCTACTCTGAATCATCTAGGCCTAAGACCAAGACTACCCCTAAAAAGACCCCATCAGAAGGGACCCAGTCTCCAACTACCTTCCTCCCAGCCTGCAATGCAGTCACAGCAGCTGCTTAGAATGGCAGAAGACTTAATCACTTTAATTAGAGGTAGCCAACCCACCCAGGTCACCTCAGCTAAAAGAAAGAGGGACACTTCACCTGACGTTCTTTCTGACCAGAACTCAGAAGAATCAGGACTAGAAGACTCTGACAATGAAGAACAGACATTTCCAGCTTTTGAGGATTCTGATCCTGAAGACTCTATTTCTGCTGCCACCCCTCCTGAGGACCTCTCTTTTGGGGAAACGTTAAATTCTGTCAGAGAACATTCCCACTGGGAGGCTCAGGATTGCCCTCAAGCAAATAGACTGAGAGAGTTCCTTGACCTGCCTCAGCATAAACCCCTGGCCATTCCCCCTATCCTGGATGTGGTGGAAGATGTCTTTCTGGAGTCTTCACTCACCCCTGACTCTCTCCCACCTGCTCCCAGGAAGCCAGACAAATATTATAGGGTGCAAGACACCCACAAGTATCTTTACACAAATCCAACAGCTGACACAGAGGTCATTACGTAGGGTCCTAATGGGGCTAGGGCTAGTTCCTCTAAAAATCCCATCCCAGCTGACAGAGAGCAGGGCCTTGGCTAAATTAGGCAAAAAAGCCTGTACTTCAGCTACCCTAGCCATTAGGGCCCTGAATTGTCAATTCCATATGCTGAAATACCAGCAAAATGTATTGGAATTACTAAAACAGAAAATTACTACCTTACCAGACAGCAGCACTACCGGGGAACTAACTAATCTTATAATGTCCTGCTCCCTGGTAGCCAGACATTCCCTGCATTGTGGTTTTGATGCCTTGGAGGCTTCCAGCAGGGCCACAGTCACTGGCTCTGTAATCAGGAGGCACGCCTGGTTAAGGGAACAGCCTTTGCCTGACCAGGTTAAGTCCAAACTGTTAGATGTCCCTCTGGATAAGAACCAGCTGTTGTGCCCAAAAGGTGAGTAGGTTAGCAAGAAAATGGAAGACAAGGCCAAGTAAATGCAAACTGTGAAGGATTTCTTGCCAGTTCAGCCTCCCAGGTTCAGCAGGAATTGCCCCAAAAAGCATTGGTCCTTTCCTACTCAAACAAAGCACATCCAGAGAAAACCACACAGGGACAGACCTACCAGACACCAGTCACAAGCCCAACAGAGATCCATACAATGGACCACTGCAACACGCAGGCAGGGGAGTTCTAAGCCCCCTCTCTTCTCCAAAGACTCTGTGACTATGCTCCTCCTCTGCCCACCAACCCCCAGAGAGTCTAGGAGGAAGACTTTCCCTCTTCCTCGTGAATTGGCAGGCTATCACCTCACATCTGTGGTTCCTAAAAATTGCCAGCGGGTACAGATTCTCTTTCAAAGAAAGCCCCAGACATTCAGGATTCCCAGATGTACCAGCAAATCAGAGGGCAGAAGCCATTTGTCAAATACAAAATTTTTATGCCCAAGGCGCTGTGGAACTTGTACCAAAGGAACAGGCTGGAAAAGGGTTTTATTCAAGACTGTTCCTGGTACCCAGAAAGGAGGGCACCTGGCACCCCATTCTAGAACTGTCCTCTCTGAATCTGTCCCTCCTGATACCCAAATTAAAAATGCTGACTTTACGCAAACTCTTACCCATGTTGATGCCACAAGCTTGGCTAGGGACCCTAGATCTGAAGGATGCGTACCTCCATATTCCCATAAGGATGTCCTGCAGGAGTTTCCTGAGCTTCAGGGCAGGCTCACAACACTTTCAGTTCTCTCTTCTACCCTTTGTCTTAGCCACTGCTCCCAGAGTCTTTACCAAGTGCCTGTCTCCTGTCATTGCCTTTTGCAGACAGAGGGGCATTCAGATTTACCCCTACCTGGACGACTGCCTCATTCAGGAAGACACCAAGGAAGGACTCCTGCAGGACCTCACTTTTGTTCAAACTCTCCTAGCCTCCCTGGGCTTCACTATCAACCAAGAGAAGTCCCAATTCCTACCCACAAGAAGGTTAACCTTCCTGGGAGCTCTGCTGGACACAACTACTCAAACAGCCTTTCTCCCTCAGGAGAAGTAGAGGGAGGTCCTACATTCCTGCTTCACTCAGCTGGCCCGCAGGACCTACGTCACAGCAAATAAATTCCTGCAAGTGCTGCATTCTTCTGGTACCCCTAGCCAGACTACACATGAGGAAACTGCAGTGGTACCTCAGGAACCTTTGGTGCCAGCAGTCAGTCACTAGAACACCAATTACCCCCTGATTCCTTGCTTAAAGAAGGAGCTCTTATGGTGGGCATAGGTGTGTTCCCTAAACAAGGGCCTTCCCTTTATCATTCCACCGCAGGGCCAGACCATCACTACAGACACATCAGACAGCCTGGGGGGCACACCTAGAGAGTATGTGCACTCAGGCCACTTGGGAACAAGCAGTTCAGGGCCTCCATATCGACCTAAAAGAGATGTTGATGGTGCATTGGGCAATTCTAGCCTTCAAAGAACATCTGACACCAAGAGTGCTCCTAATCAGGACAGACAATACAACAGTAATGTGGTACATCAACAAGCATATGGGAACACAATTTTACCCCCTATGTCACCTAGGTATGCAAATCTGGCAGTCAGTCTCAAATCTGGGACTGCACCTGACAGCTCAGTATATCACAGGGAAACAAAACACCCTGGCATACCAGATAAACAGAAGCCTTCTGGACCCCCACGAGTGGCAACTGCACAGGGGGGACCTTCCTCAACATCACAGAAAACTGAGGGAGCCCGGACATAGGCCTGTTTGTATCCCCAGAAAACCACCAGCTAACCAGGTTCTGCTCCAGAGAGTTCCATCCAGAAGCATGGAGGGTGGACTCCCTATCCTTCCACTGGGGAAACCTGTTTGTGTACGCTTCCACCCTTTACCCCTGGTCCCCAGGATACTCCTCAAGATCAGGGAGGAAGGGCCAAAAGTTATTCTCATTGCTCCAGACTGGCCCAGATGGCACTGGTACCCTTTGGTCCTTAGCCTGGCCAAACAGCCTTCCATGAAACTGTCCCTCTCAAAAACCCTTCTAACTCAGGAGAAAGGGACAGTCTTCTTCTTTTTCTTTCGGCTGCTCCCTTTAGGGGTCGCCACAGCAGATCAACTGTCTCCATTTCTTCCTGTTCTCTGCATCTTGCTCTGTCACACCAACCACCTGCATGTCCTCTCTCACCACATCCATAAACCTTAACTTAGGCCTTCCTCTTTTCCTGTTACCTGGCAGCTTCATCCTTAGCATCTTTTTCCCAATATACCCTGCATCCCTCCTCAGCACATGTCCAAACCAACGTAATCTTGCCTCTCTGGCTTTGTCTCCAAACCTTCCAACCTGGGCTGACCCTCTAATATACTTACTCCTAATCCTGTCTATCCTCGTCACACCCAGTGCAAATCTTATCTTCAACTATGCCACGTCAAGCTCTGACTCCTGCCTTTTTGTCAATGCCACTGTCTCCAACCCATATAATATAGCTGGTCTCACTACCGTCTTGTAGACCTTCCCTTTCACTCTTACTGGTACTCGTCTGTCACAAATCCCTCCTGAAAAGGGGAAAGGGACAGTACTGCACCCAAACCTTCCCACCCTCAAGCTATCCACATGGCTGATTCCCCAAAGGCAGATGACACAATAGCCTTCTGCAGGCAGGTTTTAAACATCATCAAGGAGGCCAGAAAACCCAGCACCAGGAAATCCTACTCAGCCAAATGGAAAGAATTTACTGTCTGGTGCCACAGCAAGGCAGTCAGCAGCTCCCATGCCACATTACCTTTGGTTACGGACTACCTAGCAGAGCTCCTAGAACAAGGACTGTCTTACTCTTCCACCAAGATACATGCCTCAGCTATGTTTGCCTTTGTCCAGTCAAATCCGCCTATTTTCTCACATTTGTTAAAATGTTCCTTGGTGGGGAGTGGCCCACATTAGACCACCCAGAAGACCACCTGCTCCAGCATGGGATCTAAGTTTTGTCCTGGAAAAATTAAACTTACCCCCTTTTTCTGCCAATTGCTTCAACTGACCTGAAGTACCTCTCTTGGAAAACTGCATTCTTGCTGGCCATCACCTCAGCCAAGAGAGTCTCTGAACTCCAGGCCCTTATGGCCACTCAGCCCTTCATTATCTTCCATGCTAACAGGATGTTTCTCAGGACCAATCCCTCCTTTATGCCTAAAGTGGTCTCAGAGGTTACCCTCAACCAGGCCATCCATATCCCTACCTTCTTTCCCAATCCCCAAAATAAAGGGGGAAGAATTTTGCATACCCTTGACATACACAGACAATTGAGATATTACCTGGATAGGACCAAAGCAGTCAGGAAATCCGACCAACTTCTGGTTTCCTTCACTCCTGGGGCAGAGGGGAAACCCATTTCCAAACAGACCACTTCTAAATGGATCTATCATTGCATCCATTTCTGCTACTCCTTTCATGGAAAGAGTCCTCCCAAATCTGTAAGATCTTATTCCATTAGAGCAGCCTCTACTTCTACTGCTTTCCTGAGTGGGGTTCCTTCTAAGGAAATTTTGGAAGCTGCCACCTGGACATCCATCCACACATTCACCAAGCACTACCAGCTGGCTACATTCTCCAAGACAAGAGCAGCCTTTGCTTCTGCAGTCCTGCAGGGCATGCTAGCATCCCCTTAATGGGCTGCTTACCTTTCTCCTATATTCCTTCCTCCACCCTTTCTTCTCAGCTTTGGGAATCCTCCCACAAGTGATGAATGCAACAGTGAAACACGAAGAACTTAGTACAGTTGTGTACACTAACCATAAATGTAGATGTTAGAGTGTATTCACTGTTGCAGTCCTGTTTCCCTTCCACTTCCCCCTTTTTTTCCTCCTTTTTTGGGGCTCATACCAGTTGGGGGAAGAATAACTAATGTAATGACATTGGCTGACTCCTTTTTATAGCCTTGACGACCTGATGTCAGTCCCTGCACCTAGACAGCTGACGCAGGAGGGAAATTCTTTACTCTGGTATTCGGGCTGGCCGAGGGCTACCCAGCAGGTATAATTCATAACTGATGACTGCAACAGTGAATAACACTCTAACATCTGCATTTATGGTAAGTGTACACAAATGTACTTTTTTTTTCATTTTTTTTTTTTTTTTTTGAAGTCTGGTCTGCCCTTCCTCTGTGCGAAAAAAGTTAAAAAAAGAGGTGAAAAGATGGGGCATACTGCAAATATTCAGACTCATGGTAAGAGAGTTGGGTTCTTAAGGGCACTTTGTGTGCTAGCAGTTAAGCTAATGTGGTGCTACTACAGTGGAAGAAACAGTAAATCTTTAGCAGTGGAATGTTTCACTCATTTGTTAAATGTTACAGATGTTTTGTGGATGATATATCTTTTTATTTGGACTAGTTCGCTTTCTAGGTTTTCTGATTTTGTTTTATATTAGAATTGCACAACTGATTTTCTTGTATTCTCCATTGAATGTTCGTGTTCAGAAATTTTTTTTAGATGTAACTTTATTGAGCAATGGGAGTGGTTATGTTAGAAGAACTTTGTATAGAAAAGCTTGTAAAAAAGAATACACACATCAATAGATGAAATATGCACCCATCGTATATGTTTAAGAATATTTTGAAAAGTTAATTTTTACAAGCCTCTTGATTAATTAGGGAACAGTCATATTAGATGAGGCATTTACTAAAGAATGATTTTCTGCAGAAGGAATATAACATGGGTTTCATTGATTCAGGCACTGCAGAAGTATTTTTTTAAACAACAAATATCTTTTTTAAACCTAATTCCTCCCCTGTAGGTATTGTAGCCACAAGCCCCATTTTTTCCTCTGTAATTTGCACCTACCCTTTTCTAAATATCCCAAATCCAGATATTTTATCTCTGTTACTATATTCCCTACTTCTAGTACAGTTGGTTTAGACTTTGAATTTCCATTTTCTAGTAATTACTTTTTTGGCACCCACCATAATTAGATCCAGCAAGACCTTACTATATCTAGTTAATTTCCGATTCTGTGTCATAGTTTAGAAAAATAATTTCCCTAGTTAGGTCAGTTTGCTCACCGAGCATCTCTGACAGAGTATTCTGCAGGGAATCTTCAAGTCTGCCAACTCATTACACTCCCAGAAAATATGTTCCGAATTACCACTTTCTTCCCCATCACACCTTCAGCATTTGCTGTCTACCTGAGGAAAAATTCTTTGGCGTCTATATGCAAACACTTACAAGCAAAGATCCTAAATGTTCTAGAGTTTGTTGCATGTTTGGGAGTCATACATGTATCCCCTCCATTGTTTCTTTGTGAATTGCTTATTCAGTCTCTCTTCCCAATCCTTTCTAACCTCCTCTCATTGATTCTTATAGTTATCATGCAATGTTTTATATTGTCTACTAATTATTCCTTTTTTAATGGCAGCTTCTGTTCTACATTCTACTAAAAACTCTACCAGTATTGGTCTTTCAGTAGAACCCCTATATTTCTTTTTCTTTGCCTATACTCTATTATCAATGCTTGATAGGGAAGGCAGTCTCTCACCTGCCTTCCATATAAATCCTTGTTGTCTTCCCATTCTATTACCATTACCTCTCTAGTTATTTGATCCCAGTACCTTGGTTCCTTTGCCATTTTTCTCCAATAAATTCCAGCCCCCTCTTGCTTATTATCTGTATCTCTAATTGCACTCATCCCTATAGGCAGAATCTCCTTTCTCCATTCCCCTGTTGGCTTAGTTCTTAGAATACTTTCTGCAAATTTATGAATATAATATTCTGTATGATTGTTACTCTCCTTAAACATATGCATCCCAAATCCCAGTCTCTTCTTGTTTCTTGAGATTCCTCCCATTTCATATTATCCCATTCCACTTTGAATTTTAGTTTTCAGCTTGTGCTATGTATAAGACCCTTAACTGTGTTGCTCTGAAATACCCCTTCAAATCGGGTAATCCCAGTTTGCTTTGTTCTTTTGAAAAAATCAGCTTATCACACTTGACTTTTGCCATCTTCCCCTCGAAGTAAAAATCCTTTAGGTTTTTATTAATTGATATCCACAACTTCTCCTTTGGTTGATACAAATGTGCCTGACCTGTGTTCAAGGCTAAAGAGACTAAAAACATTTTAACTGTGTTTGTATCTTACTATCCATATAGCAGAGCTTCCATTATCTCAGTTGTTTGTATTATGTTTAGTCTCTCCTCACATATCCTTAGCTGCCACACCAAAATCGTTTTTTATTTTTTATCTATGCTCTTAAATACTTCATTTAATCATGTCCCCATAAATAGGGATACTCCTGAACCAATTAGTGTGTGGGTACATAATTTACCAATATTGCCTTTATTTTAGCTTCATTCATTTTGTATCCTGAAGAGATCTGAAACTGTTTCAAAGTGTTCTGCAACACTGTAATGTCCTTTTCTTGTTTTGTCATGTGTACAACATCTACAAATAAAGCCAGCTTCTCTCGATTTCTGTACTAATTATATTCTTGAATTTATGAGTCCCTTATTTTCTTAGCCAGTGGTTCTAAATATAATGCAGATAACAAAGGGGAAAGAGGACACACCTGCCTGGTTCCTCTGCTCAAGCAGAAATTATCAGAGAGGAACCCACCCCCTTAAATTTCACCTCAGGATCCCTCTTATATCTTCCTAATCAACCTTATATTTTTGTCAGGGAATGCAAATACTTCTATTGCCCTGCTCATGAAGTCACAGCTTACTTTGTCAAATGCATTCTCTGCATCAAGACCCACCAACAACAGTGGTATTTTCTTACATTCTGCTTCCTTATAGATCGTCTGTGTCAAATGTTTGCCACCCCTCCACAAAACCACACTGATCCATATCTAACAATTTTGGCATCACTTTTGCCATTCTTTTAGCCATTAATGGACACAAACACTTTATAATCATGGCTTAGTATTGTAATGGGGCTGTATGAAACTGGATCTGATGGATCTTTACCCTCTTTAGGTATTAGTTGGTACTTCTCTTAAAAATACTGTTGCACAAAACCTTCCAGATCTTTAACAGTTTTTTTCCCTTCTAGCTATCAGATTTCCACAGGAATGCCCTATATTACTGGGACTTTCCTGTAGATTGGTTATACATCACCATTTTTATCTCATCTCATCCTATCTTAACTATTAATAACTGAGCCTCCTTTACCTCTACCCTTGGAATAATTAACTCTTCTACAAACATTTCCATTTGTACCTTTTTTGATGTCCATATTACTCTGCTTTATACAGACTTTCATAGAATTTCCAAAGCATTTCTAATTCCTCTACAGGATCTCTTGTTGTCGTTTGTTATAGGCTCCCTAAGCTTGGTGGCATCCTTTTCTATGTTCTATTGCCTGAGTCATCGTGCTTAAAGTTTTTGTGCTCTAGAATTATTGTCAAAAACAGTTGCTTAATAGCAGTCTTTGTAAACTTGTGAATATTATCAAGATAATCCCTTATTTTCTGCTTAGCATTCTGCAGTTGCTTTTCCTCTTGTTCTGTGAGATTCCTCCTATTCTGCAAATACTTCAAAATGTGTCAGTCCCTCTAAATAATTTTTTTACTTCTTAACCATATCTCCCTTTCTTTTATTTCCACCCTGTTTTAAACTCCACTTTGCTTTTATCCCACTCCCTAACAATATTTTCAGAAAGAATTTCTATATTCTCTAATAGTTTCTGAATAATTTCCAATATCCATTCCTTCATTTCCTCTCTTTTCAGCAAATAGGTGGGAAATTGCCAGTGTCTCCATTACCCTGTGCTTTTATCTTAGTTATTATTGACGCATGATGTGAAATAGTTATTGGGTGCATATCAGGACCTTAAATTGATCATGTTCCTGTGAAATGTAAATTTTCCAGCCTAGCCAAGTGTTTGTATCTTTGGGAATAATATGTAAATTCACTCCAATCTTGTAGTGCTGAATTCAGATCTTCAATTGCAAATATTTCTTAAATGTCTTCAAAAGTCCCCCCTCCTTTGTTGTACTTTCCCCTGTGGGCCCCCCAGACATGTCTTTACTGCTGCAAATCAAATTCAAGTCCCCACCTATAAATAATATTCCTCAGCTGAAAGCCAATTATTTCTCCCAGAGTTATCTTGAACTCCATTATAGCAGTTTTAGGTGGAATATAAATACAGGCCAGTGTAATCCTCTTGCCAGTAGCCCCTTAGTACTATATATCTACCATCATTATCTTTTTTATCCTATTCTATCATTAATGGAGCTCCTCTTGCAGTTGATACAAGTACTCCTGTTTTCCTTTCTCCCAGGCATTCCATTGAATAACCATCCTGAAAACTTTTCTTTATCAAATTCACATCTTCAGTTCTACCAAAGTGTCTCTCTTGTAGCATAGCTGTTTGCACTCTGTATTTTTTTATATAATTCAGTAATCTTTTTTTGTATTTATTTGTGTGACCTGACATTTAAAAACATTACAGAAAGCATCATTGTATTAAAAAAGTTATTATTCCCACCTTTTATGTATAACAGTTTTTTTATTAAATGTTTAGTTCTAGCTTTTGTATTATATCCATACACTATGTGGCAGGTTGAACTTTTATACATCTGTTTCTTGTCATATCCATTTGAGCCTATGTCACATCTTATAAAACTTTTAGTTTTGTCGAAAGCCCTCAGAAAACCAAAAACAACCCCCCCAATACCTCCCTAAAAACCTATTAACTTAATACTAGCACACAAAACTATGTATGACTTCAAGTATTGGGATTCAGGTTACTGGCTAAAGCTCTTGCCACACCCCTACAGTGCCTTTTTTAGCAAGGTTCAAAGGACAAAACCACCACCATAACAAATACAAGCATGCAAAATCTGAAGGTTTGTTTGTGTCTTTCGGCTTTTCCCAGTTAGGGGTCGCCACAGCGGAACTCCGGTCCACTAATGATTGGCAGTTGATTTTTACGTACCGGCTTGCCAGGCCTGACGCACAACCTTCAACAAAGGTACGCCCATTCACGCATGTCTCCACGCAGAAGACGCTATAGCTGAGAATCGAACCAGACAGCGTCTTGCTGTGAGGTGACAACGCTACCGCAGCACCACCACTGCGGGTTAATATTGTCTGTGATATTGTAAAATGAAATTGATCTATTTTTATTGACGGATAATTTGATAAAATTAGTTGTCAGTCTGACTCCATCCTTTACCTTCAAAAAATTGGCGAACTTTAAAATGTTTGTTACAAAATAAAAGTGCATATACACCTGTAGTTGTTACACCTGTGAAAAAGTGGATAGTCACATGTTGTAATTGTAAATGTACATATTTAATGATGACATCTAGTTTTATACATTCAGTAATAAGTGGAACATCTATATTTAGTGGCTGTGCAGATTGCAGTACCTATAATGTGATATATCTTACACAATGTCAGTCCTGCACATCGTTTTATGTTGGTATGTGACTGATCCTTATGCATTGTCTCTTTCTTCAATCACACCTTCTAAACTCCTGCCCAGTACTAAAACTCTACCTACAGTAATGTGGTACATAAACAGGGAGGCACCCGGTCATACCAGTTGTTCAGGCTAGCATAGGAGGTATGGAACTTGTCCACCCAGGTGGACATCTCCTTCACAGCTGCATACATTTTCTCACAGGATAATGTACTGGCAGACTCCCTAGGCTGCTCGTTTGAGGGCCACCCACAAATGGAACCTGAGCAGACAGGTCTTTGAGACAATAAATCATCAGTGGGGCACACCACAGATAGACCTCTTTCCATCACTCATCAACCAACCAATAGCTCTTCCAGGTCTGAACGAGGTTACCCTTTTTTAAAACACCTTGATTGAATTACTACTTGTGATATAGGTAAACTTACATTTATGTAAAAATAATCAATCCATATTAACAAGTTCACATTTTTAAACTTTATAATCCACATTTATTGTTACTTATCATACAAGGTAAGCAACATTACATAAATTTGATTCCTGCCATCTCTTAAACCTCATTCCTCATCCAAAACATTTTTCTGTTTGTATTGTTCCCACAATTTCCATTTTTTTCTATTTAAGTAACGCTTACTTTTTTTTTTTTAAGATGTCACTTCTTGTTCTTTTATCTCTGTTACAATATTCACTACTTCAGTTATAGCTGGTTTAGATTTTTTTGGCTAGAGCTGAGGGAGTATGACTGGATAATTGGTTTGCAAGCAGATCACGCTCCTGGAGTAAATAAGACAGTATTAAACCTGTTCTTAAGTGTAAGTGGACATTGAAATAGTGCTTTTTATATGCATATGCATTTTAATGAGGTTTTACATTTTCTTTTATGTATTTCTGTATTTATCTTCTTGCTTTTACTCTTATACATTGTTTCTTTTAATACTAATTGGTGTTAAATTAATGGTGTGCTATGATTGGTTGGCTGTATCTTGTGACTACATGAGTTTTTTTATTTAATGAAATGTTGTTCATTTGTTTTTTTAAAATACGCTGAGGAAGGATTTTTTTAATCCGAAAGCTTTGTTGTTTCAGTAAAAGTTTTTTAGCGTCACTGAGCTCGCTTTTTCTTGGATGTGTGTATTGCTTGTACAATACTCTGCTTTACTATGGTTGCCTGTCCTGTTTTTTTTTTTTTTTTTTTTGGCAGCCACACGATTTAAACTTAACAAGGCCTTACTATGTCTAGGCAATTCAGATCCTGTGTCCAGTTAAAAAAAAATCATTTCCTTAGTTAAACTCATTTGCTTGCCCAGTATTTCTGGCAGTGTACTTTGTTGGGAATTTTTAAAGTCTACCAACTCATTACATTGCCAAAACATATATTCCTGGTTACCTCTTTCCTTCCCATCACACCTCCAACATTTGCCATCTACCTGAGGAAAAATTCTTTGGACTCTGCTTGGGGTATAAAAGTATCTATCAAACCCTTCCAGGCAAAAATCCTAAATCTTCTAGACATTTTGGTACCTTTTCAGCACATTTATGGGGGGACATGCAGCAGGTGCTGAGGAAGGCTAAAAAAACTGTTAGTAGGAAATCATTTACATCCAAGTTGGAAAGACTTTCTAGATAGCACCATCTACAGTGCCAAGACCCTTTTAAACCACAGGTACCAATGAATCTTATTTGTGCGAGTTATTGCCCTCTGTCCTTTTGTATTCTTCTATTAACATTCATCTGTCAGTGAGCCAGCGGAGTATCATAGAGGGATAAAGCCCTAACTAATTATGTCCCAGGTGACCTTGGTTCAATTAGTGCCTCTAACATCTGAGGCACTGGCGGGAAGAAATGGGTGTGCCCATCCAGGGAAGAGGGAGTTTATCGACGGCACTCCTTGAGGGGGAGGTGTGGTCCATAGAGGGGAGTAGCCCTAGGATGGTAATGCTGAATGCAGTGGAGGGGTGGGAATGATAGCTCATAAAAAAATATCCCACAACAGCAGAAGCCGTTGCTGACACCACCACCCCAGGGCACCTTTTAGATCCCCTCAGGCCCCAGTTGACTGTTTTTTCCTGGGAGGAGCAAGTAGACACCACAATGGGCAAGGGCACTGGACAGAAGAGACGAATGAAGCTGAAGAGGCGGAAGAGATCAAGATTAATCTGTCAGCCGTTTCTGTTTCTCTGCCCTTTAACACTGCCCCCATCTTCTTGTCCCCAAGTCGAGCAGTTTTTGAAAGGGGTTTTACATAATCTGGCCACCTTGAAAACTTTTAACTGCATGGTCACACACCCATGAAGAAAAGAAAAAAAAACACCACACAGTGGACCCGAGCTTATGCACAAACAGAAACATCTTCAGATCTGGGAGATGCAACATGACCTCAGCATTTCCAATCCATACAAAATCTGCTAGAGTTGCTTCCCTACCAACTCCAGTGATCTAAAACAGCACCATAAATGTTATCTGTAAACTTCTACGGTTTTCAGTCAAATGTACTTTTAGTCTTTTTTTTTTCAAATATTTGTGGTCTGTTTAAAGTACATTCAGTCAAGTGATACTGAACTGTGTGTGTGTGTGTGTAAATACATATGCATATACACCCTTGTGTATACAGTTACTCCCCCCCCCCCCTCAATACTCCTAGCCTTTTTTTTTCCTATCAGCACTATTGACTGCCTTCTTGGGGCAAGAAAGCTTTTAAGTTTTTGTCACTTTAACTGCCTTTTATATGGTGCTCTGAACAGTTAGAGCACAAGGAAGGAGCCCTAAAGATTTGTAAATCTGGCTTTTTGGTCATATCTTTGGCAAGATGTAACCCAAATAGCTTAGGCTACTGCAATATAAATCTTGTAGAATGTATAACATTATGGTAAGTTTACTTACACAACTGCACTATTTATTCTCAGAAAATGTTCTGCTGAAAGACCAAATATTCTCTAAGAGCTCTTTAGACAGACCTGGGATCCTTTTGTGAAGAGAGGCCATGACCACTTTTTTCTTCACTCAGAGTGGGAATAAGAATTCTACTCTTCCTGGTTCTGACAAGAACAGAATGTTTCAATCCCATCCTGGACCACAGTTATGAACACATCTTTCATGTTTGGTTCCAGATAGTAAGTGTCCCGAAGAATAGGCCCTTACTTCCACAGTGCACTGGGATGATATTGCTGGATGTGATGTATACCTTTTGGCATATCAGTAGTTGGACTGCATTGCTTTCAGTGGATATCACTTCCAGTGCAGTTTGATACTGTTTGGGTTTTACTCAATGCCCAGGGTTGGACCAAGGTGAATATTTTCCTCAAAAGGTACAAATGGAAATGTTTATGGAAGAATTAAATATGCCAAGGTTAGCGTTAGTTAAGGCTCAATTACTAACAGGATAGGAAGAGAAGAAATAAAAAAAAATGGCTGTGTGTAATCAGTCTACAGGAAAGTCCCCAGGAATAGATGGTATTACAGTGGAAGGAGGGAAAAAACTGATTAAGATCTGGAAGGTTTTGTTTAACAGTATTTTAAGAGGAGAAGTACCAGCATCCTGGAAGAATGCGGCGGTAACGGTAATGCCTAAAGAGGGTAAAGATCCATTGGATCCAGCTTCATACAGGCCCATTCCAATAATAAACCATGATTATGAAGTGTTTATGTTTATAATGGCTAAAAGAATGGCAAAAGTGATTCCAAAATTGATAGGTATGGATCAGTGTGGTTTTGTGGAGGGGGAGGTAAAATTAGACGATATTAACAGAACATTAATGATCCAGAGGGAAGCCGAATGTAAGAAAATACCATTTTTATTGGCGGGTCTTGATGCAGAGAAAGCATTTGACAGAGTAGCCTGGGACTTCATGAGCAGGACAATGGAAGCATTTGCTTTCCCCGATACAATTATAAGGTTGATAGTAGTATATGTGAGGGATCGGAGGCGAAAATTGAAGTGGGTGGGGTCCTTTCTTCTACGTTATGCTGAAGTAGATGAACCAGACAGGGTTGTCCGCTTTCCCCTTTGTTGTTTGCATTATATTTAGAACCATTGAAAAAGAAAATTGGGGACTCAGAAATTCAAGGATATACTTGGTATGGTAGTCAGGAAAAGCTGGCTCTGTTTGCAGATGATATTATTTTGTACATGTCAGAACCATAAAGGGACATTACTGTGTTGTCGAACATTTTAAGACCTTTTCAAAGCTTCTCGGGATACAAAATTAATGAAGCTAAAACAAAGGCAATAGTGGTAAATTATGTACCCACATACAAATTGGTTCAACAATATCCATATTTATGGAGACATGATAAAATGAAGTATGTAGGCATATGGCTTACAAATGACTCTGTTGTGGCAGCTAAGGATATGTGGAAAAAGACTAAATAGAAGATAATACAAAAATTGAGAAACTGGAAACTTTGTTATATTGATATGGATACTAAAATACAAGGAATTAAAATGTTTAGTCCCTTTAGTATTATACACGAGTTAGGCATATTTTTATCAATCAGAGGAGAAGCTGTGGAAAGCAATTAAAAAATGAGTTGAAGGATTTTTATCTGGAAAGGGAAGACAACAAGAGTCAAGTGGGATACGCTGTTTCTTCCAATAGAACAATGCAGACTAAGATTACCCAGTTTGAGGGGGAATTTTAGAGCAACACAGTTAAGGCTCTTATACATACCACAAGCAGAAAACTATAATTCAAAGTGGAAAGGAATGATGATGATACAGGGGGAATCTCAAGAAATAAGAAGAGATTGGGATTTTGGATGCAAACTGTTAAGGAGAACAACAGAAATCATACAGAGTATTATTTTCATAAAATACCACGGAGTATTCTAAGAACTAAACAAGCATGAGAATGGAGAAAAGAGATTCTGCCATAGGGATGACTGCAATTAGGGATACAGATAATAGGCAAGAGAGGGCTGGAATTTATTGGAGAGAACTGGCAAAGGAACCAAGGTATTAGGAGCAAATAACTAGAAAGGGAAAGGTAATAGAATGGGAAGAAGCCAGGAATTTATTCATTCTGCGGGTTAGAGATTGGCTTCCCTATCAAGGGTTGATGTCAGAGTATAGGCAAAGAGAAAGAAATGGGGGGGGGGTCTGAAATGAAAGACCAGCACTGGCAGAGTTTTTAATAGAATGTAGAACAGAAGCTGCCATTAAAAAGGAATAATTAGTAAAGCATATAAAATATTGCATGATAATTATAAGAATCGATCAGAGGAGCTTAGAAAGGATTGGGAAGAGAGATTGGATAAACAATTCACAAAGAGACAATGGGGAGAAATATGCATATCTCCCAAATATGCAATAAAGTCTAGGAGATTTAGGATCTTTGTCTGGAAGTGTTTACACTGTTGTTTTTATACCCTAAGCAGACTCCAAATAATTTTTCCTCATGTGGATAGCAAATATTGGAGGTGTGATGGGCAAGAAAGAGGTGGCTGGGAACATTTTTTGTGAGTGTAATGAGCTGGCAGACTTTAGGGATTCCCTGTGGGACCACTCTATTGGAGATTCTGGGTGAGTGGATTGGATTGACTGGGGAGATGATTTTTTGAGCTATGATACAGAATCAGAATTGCCTGGACATAGTAAAACCTTGCTGAGTCTAATTATGGTGGCTGCCAAAAAAGCAATTACTAGAAAATGGAAATCAGTGTAGACCAACTTTACTAGAAGTTGTAAATATAGTAACAGAGATAAAACAACTAGAATTGGGATCTTTAGAAAAGGGAAGGAGCAAACTAGATAGGAAAAAGTGGGAACAATATATGCAGAGAAGGAACGAGGTTTAACAGGCAGGATTTGAATTAGCCATATAATGCTTAATTGACAATGACTGGATAGATTATAAGTGATGTATAATGTTTGCAGCTATAGTTGTTTCAGTGGTGTCTGTGATATATAATGTTTGCAGCTAAAGTGGTGTCAACGTTGCTTGTTTTTCATTTATATAATAAATGTAAGATTGCCTATGTCATAAGTGATAATTTAATAAAGATGTTTATTGGAAAAAAGGTGTATATTTTCCTCCACCAGGATGACTGTCTTGTGGCTCTGTCAAGAGACTCCCTGGTAGTGTTTTTACAGTGGCCACTCTTGTGATTGCAGTTCCTGCAGTTGAAAATAGAATTGGACAATTCCTGTCTGATCCTATCTGTAGGGACTGCCTTTATAAATACAGTACTGGGCACACACTAGTACCAGTCATTTCTGGTCACTCAGGAATTAATGAAATTAGAAAGCCTGGATGATGCCACAGCACAAAGACCAAGCTTTAGACTCCATAGTAACTTTGGAATTAATGGTTGCCTCAGTGATCATAGTGTCAGTTTCATACACAAGTGCATTTGTTGGTGTGGCAGGTATCAGTGGTTTTAGAGACACCATACAGTCAGTGAACTTCTTGCATTAGATTCATGTCATTAAGCCCAGGAATGATGGGCACATAAGACATCACTGCCTTCCACTCCAGGTGAATGTTCCATTCTTGCAGCTGAAACTGCCACAGGACCTGACAATCAAATGCTTCACTTTAAGGAACATGGTTTTCTCTGGAGAAGGAACTCCACTTTGGCCACCTGAAACTGTGATTCCTACATATCATCAGGACTTGAGCTGTCTTCTGCTGCTGCCAGTCCTAGTCAGGAAACCAGTCTATCTTATGCTTTTTAATTAGGCAAGCAGCCAAGGAGGTTTTCAGTTTTCCTTTGCATAGAGATAATGAATATCTAACAGTAGGCCATTGTTTGAGTTAACGCACACAGAGGAGGCAGAGGAGAACTTGGTCACGGATTTGTTAGGCTGCTGTTCCATCTGTCTTTTGGAGCTATAAATTGAAAGACTGTGCCTAAATTAAATCTTCCAGAAATGGGGCAATTCAAATACAATTCTGTTTGCCACTTAGTTTTCACCACATTCTTCTGCTCCATTGCAGTATGGTAAGTTCCTAATAGATGTTTTTCATCTTGTGATAAGGAAAATGATTGTGCATCTTTCCAGATATTGGATTTATTTTATTTTGTATGTTCCTTTTGTTTACTGAGATAGTCTGAATCTAAAACGCATTTTCAGCAGAGTCCTAGTGTGAAAAATTCCAGAAGAATATTAGATATGTCAGCATTTATAGAAAATCCAATCAAAGCCCAGTACTTACATTTTCTAATTACAATTTATTGTTAAAAAAAATATCAAATGCCAGTGCACATGCATTAGCCTTCAAAGAGTAGTAAAACAGATTTTCAAAGAAAGAAGGAGGAACATATAATGTGTGTGTGTGTGTGTGTGTATATATATATATATATATATATATATATATATATATATATATATATATATATATATATATATACATACACATACACACACATTATATGTTCCTCCTATATTATTTGTAGGAAGTGGTAGAATATACCTAAATGAGAGAGAGGTAAGGAGGATACTTTGGTAAAAAGGGCAAAAGAAGCAAAGGATGGAGTGGGTTTAAATTGAGAATGTTAAGCATTTAAAACATTGTAGTTTTGGTGAAGGAAAGTAAGAAAAGCAGTTAGTATGAAATCGCAGGTAAGCAGGAGGGGAAAATGTAGAGAAGAGTGTGAGTTTGGGCACTATAAAGTACAATAAATGTAAGCAGGGTGCAGTAGTGTTTAAGGTAGATAAGTAATATAGTGGAGGGGAAATAGTGACTTTAATGTAGAAAAGGGAAAGAAAAGAAAACGTGGGAGTAGTGGGTAGTATGATTAGAAGGCAAAAGGAAGTTAGGGGAATATAGGAGATGAGTCTAATGGGGAAAAGATAAAGCTGGGAGAAAGATTATATTTAGTACAGATGGGCAAAAGGAGATTTTGGATAGTTGAAGGGGGTTAGTATCCAAATGGGGTAAGAATGTGATGGTATGGGGGAATAAGGGATATATGAAATTGAGCTATGTTCATATATTAGTAGAGTGGCAGTGCCTTATAGAAGTAAGGATTATTTTTAGGTTGTGTTGAAATTGTAGTTTGCATTTGTTAGTTGAAGAGAGTTCCAGAGTTCTGAAATGTATTACATATAAGGAGCTCCCTAGGTGATTTTTCGGAAGAGGAATTACAAGATGTTTAGCTTCATAGATCTAAATGCTCTTTTAGAGGTGTAGGGTGTGATTAACTTATTGATTTACACATTTGCTGGGACTATTTAAAATGGTAAATACAACTTTGAGTTGTGCATTCTCCAGGGTATTGCTTGGCTGTCGCTATTGCAATTCCAGTGATGTCTTTGTGAGAGACTAGTAGTGAATTTAGCAATTTTGTTGTAGGTAGTTGAAAGCTTATTGAAGGAAACTTTCTTTAGATTGGGTTGAATACAGGAGGCATACATTAGGGTAGGGAGTAGAATAGATTGGGCAATTTGGAGTTGAGCCTCGGGAGTTAAAAATTCTTTTTTTCAATATAGCACACTGAGATTTTGGTTACAGCATAGTTGAAATGATGGTTGAAAGTTAATTGTTTGTCAGTAATTCCTAAGAGCTTGATGTTGTCTGCCTCCTCAAGAGTGGAAGTGTTGGAGATGATTGTTGTGGGTTTCTAATTTGTGGATGAGTTCTTGCTGGCAAATATAATTTTTTAGCATTTCGTATTAGCTACGCTGTTTTTAATCAGTCTTCTAGGTGAGTGACAGCTCTGAGTTATGCTGTTCAGTGATGTAGGCATGGGTTATAAGTGTGGAATCCTCAGTGTATTGTATAACAATTCATTTTATTTGCTTTATTTAGGTCATTTATGAAGATACTGAAGAGAAGGGGGCCCAAGAGTTGAACATTGTGGGACTCCTAAGTTGTTGTGTAAGAAAGTAGAGCGGGTGTCTTTCCAGAGTTATTGATTGTCTGAATGGTAACTGGTGACCCATGTTCTTGTTGAGGAGTGAAGTTACAAAAGTGGATAGTTTAGTAAGCAGTAGTTTGAGATATGGTGTCAAAGGCTTTAGGGAGATCTAGGAATATAGAAGCAGGTAGTGACTGTTATTCTTGATGGGTGTATACTGTATTAAGGAATGACTGGAAGGCTGTGCCTATAATGTGGCCTGGTCTAAAACTGTGTTGTATAGGGGAGAGGAGATTGTTGGTAGTCATGTGGTGTAGTAGCAGTTTATGGATACATTTTTTTTCTAATATTTTGGAGAGTGGGATAGAACAGCTATGGGTCTGTGGTTCCCTGTGGAGTAATCTTGACCATCTTTATGAATAGGGATGATGTATGTTTCTTTTCTTTTTGTTTTGTTTTGTTTTCAAATTAAGGGGACATATTCCTCTGCAATGGATCTATTGATAAAGGATGGCTGTGGGATAAGCTAATGAATTGTATTTTGCCGAGATATTCTGAGGGAGCTGGTCAGGTGCAAGTGTAGTTTTTTGAGAACAGTCTTGGCCTGAGAAATTGGGTAGGGAAGAAAGTGAAACTGTTATTTAAGTATATACAAGGACTTTATTAGAGGTTATAGCTTCTGGTTGGAGTTTATCTGAAAGTGAATTACAGTTGCATTTTGCTGTGAGTAAAGAGTTCATAGCCTGGACAAAGAAATTCATATTTGTACCATCACAGATGGGGTTGCCTGTTTTTTTACCTTTATTGATGGAGACTTGGAAGTTTTTAGGATTATTAGATGTTTATGTATAATAGGTTGTGGTAGTGTTTTCTTTTCATTGCATACTGTATTTTGGTCATGTTCCTAAGATCTCTGTAATTTTGAAAGGATGCTGGAGAGTTGATTAGCTTCCATGCTTTGTCTCTGCTTCACCAGTTACTTGATTTTTAAGAACCACCAAAGAGCTTTGTTTACTTTTTTTGTATATGGGGGCTGTGGAGTTCAGAATGGTTTGAAAGTGTTAAGAAAAATAACATCATATAGAGGAAGGTTTTTATAGGATGCCAATTATATTTTAGTAGGGTACTTAGGTAAGTTACAGGGAGTTTTTTGTCTTTCTGGACTAGATGTAAGATGTTTGTTGACTGCATAAAGTGTTAGGATTCCACTTGCCTTTTTTTTTCATTCTAACAAGGCGCGAGGTGGTGTAATGGTTTCATCAGAGATGGCTGGTTTGAGCCAAGATTCTGTGATTGTGAGAGTATCAAGTTTATTGTAGTTGATCCAAGAACATAGCTGTGAATAACTTGTGACCTATTTGAGGGAGTGGGAGGAATGATTTTGAAAGCAGTGTGAGGTGATTGTAGTAGGACTGGGATTTGGATGAGTATCGCTACAAAGGTGGAGATGAGCAATGCAGATTTGATTTGTGATGATGAGGTATAAATGCAGACTTTGTTGTAGTTTTTTGTATTAGAGGGGAATGTTATATGCTTACATGTGCAGTTGTTATGCGATAGAGTAGTGGGCATTGGGTTGGCCCCATGGAGAGTACCTTTCTGTTTAAGATGTTAAGTAAGTTATGAGTGTTAGAGAAGTAAGGAAGGTAATTTAAGGATTGTATTCATATTATTTTTAGGATGGGAAAGTGAGTTGGAAGCTGAATAAGCTGTCGAGTGTAACAATTAGATGAGTATTTTCATGCGTTACTGTACTGGTGGATGAAGATTGAATACTCTCGCTTCAACAGCCTGAGGTTCAACTCTCTGGTGATCAAGTTGTGCTGGAGGTGTTCAACTTTTTGTTGGTGAGTTGTGCTGGAGGTGATTCCCTTTTTGGGGGAATCTCCCCCTTCTTTGAGTTGATGTGACTGTGGAGTTGATATACACAAGTTCGTAGGTTGCAAGGGAGCTTATGACTTGCAGGAAAAAAAAAAAAAACACTTAGTGTTTTCAGCATTTCAGAAAAGACAGTTTGGGATTTCCCGATCCTTGGTGCATTTGCTTTCATTCGCATACAGTGGAAGCAGTTTACTGTGGGGGTCCTGCTGATTCCACATCTCAACACAAAGTTCAAGGAAGAAAGAAGAAAACTTATTCTCTTTGCCTTATGGTAGTCAAGAAGAGTGTGGTTTCAGATGTTCATCGTGTTACCCTGCTGCAGTCATCACACTTGGGTTATCCTGTCGTCAGGCGGTCCCGCAGTTGGCCAGAATTCCAAAGTCTTGGTCCGGCGTCGGTTGCTGTCGCTTCTTCCCTGACGTCAGTGCGCCACGGGTATATATATTTCAACCGACGCCATTTTCTTCAGTCTTTCTTGCCGCATGGTGCCCGAAGCAGAAGCAGTTCGCAAGTGCCGGTCGGCCAACTCCTGAGATTTTCTAATTTGAATTTCAGACCGAAGTCTTCTATAAAGCTAAGTACCCCATTGGGGAAACTTTTCTTGCCTCAGACCGATGTCAGAAAAAGTTAACAATTGTATTTCTTGTGGGAAGCAAATACCTCATAAGGATTTCCATTCTTATTGCATACCTTGCCTAGGCCCAGACCACGACATCACTAGTTGTCGTTTTTGTGCTAGGTTTAATAAACGTACTATTAAAAGACGCTTTGATTTTGCACAACACTACTTTGGTAGAAAATTTAATTACAGTATGCCGTCGGAGCAACTGACTACCAGCGTGCACAAAAAATGCAAGGGTAAGGACAGACAGCCTAGGCCTAAGCCAGATCCCGAGGCCTCGGCTGGTCTGGTCTCTGGTCCTCCGGTCCTCAGTGAGGCTCCGACGCAACCCCTGACTACCGCAGATCTGGAACCTGAGACCGCTTCGGAACTTTTAGCGGAATGTATCAGGCCGACGCAACCATTTTGTTCAGGCCCTACTGAAGACATTGCTGATAAAGATGTCGGTGCTGCAGAAACTCCATCGGTTTCTGAAGGCGTCTTCAGACTGACATTGCTCACCATTAAAACGTTTCCTAAGATGAAGACTCCTATTAAATCTAAAAGGACTGCACTTCAGTCCCCTGTTCAAGGCCCAATGCCTAAGAAACAGATGCTCAAAATGGCTGAAGATTTGATTTCTTTAATCAGGGGTTCCCAGCCTCCTCCTGACAAAAGGCCTAGACAAGAGGAAGATTATGCATCCTCTGAACAAGTGTCCATTTCTTCAGCCTCCTCTGAAGACCAAGATTACTCCTTCTCCCCTTATGAAGATTCTGATGCTGAGGATTCCATTCCCTCAGCTTCTCCTCCAGAAGACTACTCCTTTGGGGAAACTTTACACACTATGAGGGAACATTTCCACTGGGAAGGTCAGGACTACTCTGACTCGAAGAAAAGGCTCAGAGAGTTTCTTTTACTCCCCCAGCACAGACCACTTGCCATCCCATCCGTGTTAGACATTGTGGATGATGTTTACTTAGAATCCATTTTGAACCCAGACTCTCTACCTCCTGCTCTGGCCAAGCCTGACAGATACTACAGAGTGCCTGATTCCCACAAATTTCTATACAAAAGTCCTGTTGCTGACCCAGAGACAATCTCCCAAGGTCCCAGAGGGGCTAAGGCTTCTGTGGCTAAAAATCCTGTACCCTCTGAAAGGGATTCCAGAGCGCTAGACAGGTGGGGGAAAAAGGTTTACACCTCAGCCACTCTAGCTTTGAGGGCACTAAATTGCCAATTTCACATGCTTAAATATCAGCAATTTCTAATCTCTCAGTTAAAGCAAAGAATCACCACTCTTCCCTCAACAGTCTGAATTGAAAGAAATGCGGGATCTGTTGCATGCAACTGAACAGGTGGGCAAACGCACCTTACAATGTGGGTTTGATTCTCTGGAGGCCTCCTGCAGAGCAGCTGTCACTGGGTCTGTTATACGTAGGCATGCTTGGTTAAAGGAACAAACTCTGCCTGATCATGTTAAAGCAAAGCTTCTAGATGCTCCCTTACAGCAGGATGTTCTTTTTGGAGCTAAAGCAGAAGAAGTCTTAAAGAAAATGGAGGGTAAGGCAAAATCTATGCAGACAGTCAAAAATTTCCTACAGGTACAGCCCCCTCATTTCAGCAGAAACTGGCCAACAAAAAATTGGTCCTTTCCAGCTGCTGACAGACCACAGAGGGGTAAATACAGACGCCCAAGAGGCAGAGGACAACCACAAGCCCAGTACAAACCTCGCCAATGGGGCACTACAACATAGAAGGGAGGAGAAGACAGGTCCCAATCTACCATGAGGCAAACTCAATGACTTGCACCTCATCCGGCCAAGCAACTCTCTCTTGACAGCTCCCTTGGGAGGAAAACTCGCATTTTTTTCCGACAACTGGCACATTGTCACAAAGGACAAATGGGTCCTAGACATAATTTTACGAGGATACAGATTCCATTTTCACACCTTGCCAATGAAAAGAGGAATGCCAAACCTGCCACAAAATCAATGGTCAGAGGCACAAAAGCAAATTACAGCTCTCATGGACATGAGAGCCATTCAACTGGTACCTACTCGAGAGCAAGGTCAAGGATTTTACTCAAGACTCTTTCTAGTGCCCAGAAAGGACAATGCCTGGAGACCTATACTGGACCTTTCAATTTTAAACACATTCTTACAAGTACCCAAATTCAAGATGCTAAGACTACAGCAGCTTCTTCCCATGTTGGGCAAGGAGGCATGGCTAGTAATGTTGGACCTCAAGGAGGCATACCTGCATGTACCTATCAGACTAAGTTGCAGAAGATACCTCCGTTTCATTGCAGGTTCAACCCATTACCAATTCTCTGCACTGCCCTTTGGCTTATTTACTGCGCCCAGAGTCTTCACAAAATACCTGGCACCAGTAATTGCATACTGAAGACAAAGAGGAATTCAAATGTACCCATACCTGGACGACTGCCTCATCCAAGCAGAAAGCAAGGACATTCTCTTACATCATCTGGCTTTTGTAAAACATCTTCTAAACTGCCTGGGGTACACAGTAAACGAAAAGAAGTCAAAACTAGTACCCTCACAAAATATGACATTCCTGGGTGCCAGCTTGAACACAATGGCCCAGAAGGCTTATCTGACGCCAGACAAGCAACTACAGCTGACTCAATATTTCAAAACAATGGCAACAAAGACCCAATTAACTGCAAGAAAAATTCTGCAGGCTTTGGGCTTCATGGCATCTTGCATACTACTAATACCATTTGCAAAGCTGCATATGAGGAAATTACAGTGGTACCTAAAAAGCATATGGTCTCAACAGAGCCACAGCTTGGACACAATGATATCTATCATTCCCTGCCTACAACAGGAGTTTCTATGGTGGTCACAGGCATGTCACCTCAACAAGGGTCAGCCTTTCACCTTGCCCCCAGCCAGGCAAACTATCACAACAGATGCATCAGACTATGCCTGGGGGGCACACATGGCAGGACAAGTGCGTTCAAGGCAAATGGACTGCAGATCAAAGGAATCTGCACATCAATCAAAAAGAAATGCTAGCTGTACAGAAAGCTCTGACAGCCTTCAAGAATCTATTACATCCAGGACAACTTACAATAAAGACGGACAACACCACAGTAATGTGGTACATAAACAAACAAGGGGGTACTCACTCCTACCCTCTATGCAGGCAAGCAATGATCTTATGGAACACAGCTCTGGCTTACCAAGTTCAGTTACAAGCTCAATTCCTGCCAGGAAAGAACACATTGGCAGACGACCTCAGCAGAAACATCATGGATCCCCACGAGTGGAAACTAGATCCACAAGTATTTACAATAACTCAAAAATGGGGCCTTCCAGACATAGACCTGTTTGCCAGTCCTCAAAACTATCAAATAACAAAATTTTGTACAAGGACACTTCACCATCAAGCTTGGAAAGTAGACGCACTCTCTTTCAATTGGAAAAACCTGACAGCATATGCCTTCCCTCCATTGCCTCTCCTCACAAAGGTGCTTCTGAAAGTCAAAAAGGAGAGACCACGACTGATTCTCATAGCCCCAGACTGGCCACGCCAGCACTGGTACCCACTATTGAGAAATATGGCCCACAGCCCACCTTGGATCTTACCACAAATTACCCATTTGCTCACACAACAAAACAATCAGATTCTTCACAGCCAACTCAAAACCTTAAATCTGGCTGCATGGAAAATCACCTAAGCATCCAGCCAGCTCTTCTTTCCTAAGCAGTTATGGATGTTATTCTGGAAGCTAGGAGGCCAAGCACCAGGAAGGCTTATTCGGACAAATGGAAAAGGTTTTGTGCCTGGAACCAAGCTAAAGGCCAAGACACATTTCAGCCTCACATGCCTCACATTCTACAGTACTTAACTGAGATGTTGCACAAAGGACTTTCCTTCTCCTCCATTAAAATCCATGCTTCAGCTATTTCAGCCCACTACAACACAGATCCATCCTCATTTTCGCATCCACTTCTGAGGCAGTTCCTCAGAGGGGCAAAAAACATTAGACCCCCCCCCCCCCAGGAAAGCACCTACGCCAACATGGGACCTCAATTTTGTTCTGGAAAAACTAACGCTACCTCCCTTTGAACCAGCTTTTTCTGCAGATCTTCAGTTCCCATCATGGAAGACTGCCCTGCTGCTAGCAATAACTTCAGCTAGAAGAGTCTTAGAGCTGCAGGCACTAATGGCAGTGGAACCTTTCCTCATTTTTCATCAAGACAGAGTTTCTCTACGAGCTAATCCTTCCTGTATGCCTAAGGTGGTTTCCAGTGTGGCTTTAAATCAAACCATCCACTTACCCACCTTCTTCCCAAATCCACAGAACAAAGGTGAGAGACTCCTGCATTCCTTGGACATTCACAGGCAACTTCGTTACTACTTGGACAAAACTAAGGCTTTCAGAAAATCTGACCAGCTCTTTGTATACTATGCTACAGCTTCACAATGGAAGGCTATTTCAAAACAAATCATTTCCAAATGGATAGGACATTGCATATGTTTCTGCTATACCCATCATGGAAAACCAGTTCCTGCGACCATTAGGCCCCACTCTACCAGGGCAACAGCTACATCTACAGCTTTTCTCAGGGTGGTTCCAACCAAGGAGATTTTGGAAGCTGCAACTTGGAGTTCAGTACACACCTGTACCAAACACTATCACTTACCACTTTAAGACTAGGGCAGGCTTCACCACTGCAGTTCTGCAGGGCCTGATAGCCTCCTCCAACCCTCTACGATTCCTCCACCCATCCTTAGCTTTGGGATTCAACCCAAGTGTAATGACTGCAGCAGGGTAACACGATGAACATAGTATAGTTTTGTACCTACCATAAATGTAGATGTTCGAGTGTACACCCTGCTGCAGTCCAGGTTACCCTCCCTCCATCCCCTCTGAACTAACTGGCTAAAATCTCTACAATACCTTCCTGATGTATTTGCTTATAGCTGGAGGGATTTTGTGTTTGTGCAAAATTTACTCGATTTGGTACTAATTACTGACCAACTTTTTGGGGGCACCTGACATCTGGGGCAAGAAAAACTGAAGAAAATGGCGTCGGTTGCAATATATATACCCCTGGCGGACTGACGTCAGGGAAGAAGCAACAGCAACCGACGCCGGACCAAGACTTTGGAATTCCGGCCGACTGCGGGACCGCCTGACGACAGGATAACCCAAGTGTGATGACTGCAGCAGGGTGTACACTCGAACATCTACATTTATGGTAAGTACAAAACTGTACTTTTCTCTGGTCCCTGATGATACAACAGACTTCCTCAGTCTGTAGGGAGATCATCAAACTCTCCAGTTAGAGCCTTCTCAGTACTATGCACAACTCTGAAGCCAGACAGCAAAGAATCGTAGATGTTATCTTGCAGGTAGGATTAAAGCTGCTGATAGAGTACTTCCTCAGATTTTTCCAGTAATGGTAGGGTTTGCCATTGCATAACAGTTATCTAAATTGTCATGTCCTAGCCCAGCTTTTTGAGTATTAGACCAGCCAAGCCCCCCCAAGCAACGTTTGAAGTAAGAGGAAGACTCCATCCACAAATGAGGCTGTGACCATCTGGTAAAGGACTTGACCTAAAACCTCAAGCCATACCATAACAATCATGATTGTGCAAAGAATGGATCCAGTGCACAAGTAGATAAATGCTTGCTGGAGAGAATAGGGATAAAAAGACTTCCTAATGAAATGTGGCAATTCCCAATGCAGAACCCCAAAAAGATTAAAAAAAAAGACTGAAAATGCATTAGAGCAAATATTGAAAGTGAGGTTATGTTGTAACCAGGTCTCTAGTGTGAAAGCCAGTCAGCACCCAAGTGGACAATGGGTACCTTATGCAGGGTAGAAACAGTGTGAACTTTTTGCCATTTTACTGCATTGCAGGAATTGTAGTAAAGATTGACTTAGGTTCGGTGCCCTGGTGTCCCTAACCATAGATCTGTGCTACCTAGAATTACTGTGTCTAGATAAAAATATGTTTCATAGTATTTTGCAATTTATCAATTCATTGTGAAAGTGGCATTATCCTGCAAAGTGGATGTCCGAAGAGTAAAGTTCCAAAGTATATTTAGTGAGAGAAAGATATACAAAGAGATTATGACGGAAGCTTTGTGAGTACAAACAATATTTGAAATATAGCGATTCCAGATTTACCATTGACTAGGCATCTATGTGAGTATGACAAGTAGCAGCTGTCAAAGAGGGAATAGTTAAAAAAAATGGGGGGGTTATAGTAGAGGAAATAGGGTATGCTAGTTGTGGAAGATTTAGGAACGAGTGCAAGAAGACAATAAGCTCAAGAGCTAAATATGTTGTTTATTTGTTTACTGGGAAAGTCTGATTTGGACAGAGCCCATTTTCAGTGGAAGCCCAGGGTGAAATGTTCCAGAAGCATGTCTTTGGAATGTAGGAGGAAACTGGAGCACCTGGATGAAGCTCATACAAATGCAGGGAGGACATCCACACAGAAGGCACCCCTGCCAGGAATCTAACTGAAGAACCTGGAGCTGTGAGACAGCGCTAATCTCTGCACCAGTGCACTGCCAGAGACCCATACTAAAATATGTAAAATCTAGAGAATAGTGTAAAAGTGGGTGAGGGGGGATTGCACTAATTATCTGCATGAACAAGGTTATAGAAAAGAAAAGGTTAAGGGACTTGCATCAACATTTATGAAAAGAACAAAATTCTACAATTAGAAAAATAACTGAAAAAACAACCAAAAAGCAAGGGCCAACTATATTTAGCATAAACTGTCATTTATTTTCTGTTTTCGTCCAAGACTTTATCAGAAAAATCAGAAACAAAAATCCATCAACACACAAGGTTTAAATACTTCAGTTAACCAATAAAAAACATTTTCCAATTTATGACATCACTATTTATTAAAAACATGCACTGTTAAAACTTGAGTGTATTACTTACACAACTACACACTGATTTTTTAAAAAACATTTTATGTTAACATCTCCACCCCTCAAATCATAAACCCCATGTTCCAAGACTGAGAACAAAAACTTTGTAGTGGGGACATTTTAAAGTATGCTTGTAAAAAGCGTTCTTAATATCTTTTTTTTTTTATATTGTAGTAATGTTCCCTAATTCTTACACATAATGTTCACGTAGTCATCCCTATGTAAAAGGCAGTACAATAGGAACAAACTCCTATATAAACTAACCATTTGTCTTTACAATTAAAATGACCCGGTACTCAAATAGTGTGCGGTAAATGTGTCAAATTAATAAATGGCCCTTCTAAAATATACCTACACACACTACAACTACCACACTTGTACATACCAAAGGGAGATTTTAAAACAGAGTTGGAGCAAAAAGAAGCATTATGGCAAAGTTAAATTCTGATAAAGAACCTGGTTGAAATAATGTTAACATAAACTGTTTTTTTAAAAAATCGCAGAGTGTATTTGTGTAAGGATTTACAGTAAACATTGATGGTTAGGAAGCCCATTTGTTGTACTAGTATGAGTGTAAGCAGCTGTTTCACAGACTTTGTCTCTTACACACACATGCACACTTATTTGCAGGTGCTTTCATTTATCAATGTTGGCACATACTGTGTATGTATTTGTGCACATAGTGCATATGAAAATAGCAGTGATGAAATAATCTACAGGTTAATTTTGAGCTTCAGATGCCCAGCTTTTTTCAAGAGGCTGAAGAATTAATAGTAGGAACAATGTATGTGTATGCTTGGCTACATAATGAGGGTCATATTAAAAAAAAATCATTGACATTTGTTTAGTCCAGAATGTACATTTAATATGTCTAGATTTTCAGTTTTTTACTCATTTCAAAATGGGAATTTCATGACAATTACTGCATGTATTATTCTGTAAGCTGGAGAAACGGCCTGTAATTTCTTTTAGCAAAACAGTAGGATACACATGCTTTTTAAAAGGAAAGAGCGAGACAAATGGTATGATGGAGGCAAAACTATACCCTAGAGTATATATACTACTGCTTATACAATACTGTAGGTAAGTGCTGATGGCTGTAAAAGATGGAAAAAATATGAATGCATATGGCATTTTAAGATGATACTTGCTCTTTAGAGGGAGTGGAATGTTTTGAAGTATGGGTATTGTGCTGCTCTATCTTTGTAAACAATGCTGTGCAGATGATCTTACAGTCCAGCTGATGACATCATTGATTTAGCTTAGGGAGTAAGTGGGTTCTGAAAGGAATAATGATTGGTTGTCATGACAACATGGCATTCAGCAGCTGCTGATTTGTTACTTGAATACAGGGTTTTACGTGTGAGATCCAGGCTCTGCATGATAAACTCTGGCTCTTCCTGGTCCAGTCTTTTTACGCTGTCCGTCATACTGAAGGCTGGAAGCTAATGAACCCAGATGACAGAGAAAAAATACAAGCAGGTATGTTTCATATTTACATTATTGTAAATACTTTGCCTTATAGTATAGCTTTATTTTGAAATCACTTGGCTGTGTCAATTTTGTTTTGTTTCAGTCCCATTGGTGAGAAAACATGGGTATAGACATTATTGCTGATAATTAGGGCACAATACATTATGACCAGTATAGACAAACTTGTGTTTAATGGGTACATGTTGTAGCGAACAGTCAGAATATATATACTGCCATGGATAGAGCAATATAGTTATGTTCTACTGATGTTTGAAACAGATTTAAAGAAAATATTTTACATTGCCTAAAGAAGACTTTAATTTACTGTGCAAATCTTAAAATGTTTAATTTGGAACCTAAAAAAGGTTAGTGATGTGATCAAACTCTGTATTATTTTATTTGTGGTAACACCTGATAATTTTATTTTAAGACTGGATGTGCAGAACTGTGGTAGTAGAATTATACAAGTCACATTCTAACATGAATTAAGACAGTATGGTTTTACATATCCAATACTATTTTTAACTATTTCACCCATCTCATGTTCTTTTAAACATTTACAGTGTATATGATTTGGCTTTTGATTTTGTTTTTATACTAGAAGTCGGATGATCTTGTGTGTATGAGTGTACTTCAGTGTGCGCAGATGCACTGCTGCAACATCCCTCCCCTTCCCTTCCCCCAGTAGTACAGTAGTCCCTGAGCTGTAGCAGCTAGATTTCATGTCAGCAATTGAAGAATGGCCTTTCAGTCGAATTGTTTTCTTTGTTTTACTGTTCCACGGGTGTAAAGCTGAATGCTGCTGCTGAAGTGGTGAAGTTACTTGAGACAGAAAAAAAAAAAGCAGCACATTAAGGTACCTGATAGTTTTTTTTTTTTTTTTCCACTATTAATGTGGTTAACATTTACAGAAGCAACACTAAAGCATTATTACTTAATTGCTTGCCTGTCATGCAGCTAGGCATTTCATTTGTTTATGATGTAAAACTTAACCTAAGTGCAGTGTAAAATCCGAACCAAACTCTTTGGCCTAAATATTGTGTATATTTGTTTGTATGTAAAAAAATGTTACGGTATGCACTTTAGCCTGAGTTATACATTTATATGTGAAAACGTGTGAGGAAATATTAAGTACTGTACTGCTGGCACAGGGGAAAGGCATCAGACCATGCCATTGGCACCTAGAGACAGGAATGGGAGTAGGGAGCTGGAGAACTGGGGGGGGTCAGTGATTTTTTTCTCCATCCTATAGGAACAGAAATATGACCTGCTGTATAGTGAAGCCTCCTGGCAAAAAGCAGAATGGTAAGTATATTCCAAGTTCCATCTGTGTCAAGGGGTTAGGGTGGCGTCAGGATGCATTAGCAGCGTACCCTTGGTGAAGCCTGTGTCACCTTTTTGCAGTTGCATGCTGCTATCACAGTGGAGTTAAATTCAGGCAGGTCCCTGATATGCCTGTTTCAGTTACTTCACTAGCTGTCTTTGTAGGAACATTGTACATCAGAAACTCAGGAGGCCAGGAGCCATGGGCTCACAACCTGTCACAGAATGTTATGAGAGAAAACGTAACTGATCATAAACACTGTGCTGTTGAGCAGGTTTGGTATGCCATAGATTGGCATAACAAACCTTGTTGTGAGTCATAAAAATGACATAATGGAGTAAGAAATTTGTACATACTGTATCTTCTTAGTCATGCCTCTCAACTGTTGAGATTTTCCCAGAATGTCCAGATATTTGCTTCATATTTTTGATCCATTCTTCATAAAATGAGTGTTTTTTGGGCAAGTCATTTTGAACTGAAATCATTACATAATGGTAGACATTTGATTTACAGACCTTGTACCCTTTAGAAAACACATACTAATGCAAAGCCTGTTATTTTATCAACTTTCAAGTTTACAGGAACAGTATTTAAAGTCTGTCCCTATTTTTGGGCCTTTGTCGCACCGTTTTTTCTGCCTTTGTCCAGATTTCTTGTACTAATAGGATGAGAGGTATGTACTTAGTACAGTACTGTTACTCTCAACGTGCTGTTTTCCCATGCAGTCTGTGGTAAGGTTGTGCTATACTGCACTTCGTTCTCCATCCTGATCACAAGGTTACATACTGCTCAGTGATGGACTAGGCTGTCTTGTGTGCCATCCAAGAAAGTAGGATGTTCTCAGTATGTCAGTGTGCACTACTCCATACTCCATTCTGTTTTCAAGATTCGGAGGTAGACTGTGACGGTGTACAAGAGACAGCGAGCAAGATGTATTTTATGTACATCCATACTATGTCTGTGAATACAAGTGTCTGACTTTAAAAATGCATTTCCATTGGTAGTTGCAGTTTTGTTCTAGTTCCTTGAAAATGTTGCTCTGTAATAACAAATGTTTAACTTTGCATGAAGGGAAACTGTTTAGAAGATTTTTATGGGTGTGCTTCCCTACTGTTGATTGAGCAATTTGGTCAGTCTGCAACTCCCCAATTATATTTGCCTGATGTTACTGATTATTGTAGCAAGTCTCATTGAGGTGTTACATGTACATAGTACAGAGCAGTTGTTTGTACATGAATACTCTGTGCTTTATTGTACATTTCTTCTTTGTTCATCGTTGACTATGGATTTGTTCTGTATATATAAAAAGGTGTGAGGAGCCTTACCCCTCACATTTAGGTATGCAGAGGTATCCCCCCCCCCCACACACACACACAAAAGGGACTGGTGGCTATTGAGTCTAATATCAGTTATAATCAGAATAATGGAGGTGATCTGAAGTCAAGGCTCTTGGTGAAGTTCCTGGAACAGCCTGCACAGAGAACGCCCAGTGTAGTTTCATATTAGGAAGATATTGTCGGACTAATTGATCTAGTGCATTTGCAGGTGTACTGTAGAAGTGGCTAATGGAAACTTTGTGTATGTCATCTGTCTGGAATTAATCAGAGCTTTTGATTCAGTCCCCATCATAGGCTTCTTCAAGAAATTGAAGTAGAAGAAGTAGGTAGCAAACTCTCAAGGTTTGTGAGTATGTCGTAGAGGTCAGGGAGCAAAAAGTGGTAGTGAGAGACTGTTGTATGAGGAAAAGGTGAATCATTGAAGGTTCACCTTTTTAAAGCTTTTGTCTGACCTCATACAGGGCCTAGAAAATCTCCCTTCAAATGACAACAATTTGGAGATGCTGCTTTGGGAAATGATAACCCAGAGGTGCAACATGAACTTTTGGGGGAGGTCATCTCAAAAACCTAGAACAAGAGAAGAATTTAGATATTAAATGAAAGCATGAGCCATTGACTGTGATTTTTATAGGGCTATAGCAAGGGCATAATAAATGTTAGGATATATACACAAAAGTCTGTTATGTAAGGTGATCATGCTGCTCTTTCAGGCCGTTGCAAGACCACAGCTGGAATACCACTTAATATTCTTAAAACTTTGAATGAAAGACTCTTTCTCAGCATTATATAAACAGTTCAGAAAAAAAAAAAAAAACAGCTAGGCTAGAGAAGAGGACAGAAGGAGTGACATGATGAGAGACTTAAGGAGCTTGACTTTTTCCCTTAAAAAGAGCTGAGACAAGCACCAGGATGATAAATAATACAGTGTATCCTTGGGGTTACACCATTCATTTTTAACAGTAGGAAATAGTTCTTTCCAGAGAAGGTATTAGACAGGAAAAATGAGTTGTCAGAATGTGTCGCAAAGGCTGAGCATTTTGGACAAAAGAAAAATATGGAAACAAGGTAGGAGGCAGCTGCACTGAATCCACTTCAGTACACATTTGTGCTCTTCTTTTGCTAGCAATTTTATGTTTTGAGGTGGACAAGCTATTCAGTTCCACAACTTCAAAGCTAGGTGCAGATATGGTCTGATGTTTCAGTATATGTAGTTTTCACCTCTCGGCCCTCCCACACAAGATGATTTGCTGCTGACACCATTAAACTCCATCATACGTACATCTGAGTTGGTTCAGTTCAAGAATAAGAAGAATGATCTGCAAGGGCATGGAACGCATTATCATGGAACTTGTAAACAAAGACATTGGCAACCTTCAAACACTGGACCCCACCCAGTTTGGCTTTGTGAAAGGCCGATCCTGTCTCCTGAACCTGATTGACTTCTTTAAATCAGTCTCCACAGCTGTGGATGAGGGTAAGGCGGTCCACACAGCTTATCTGGACCTCGCCAAGGCCTTCAACACCATCCCCCACTCTGGAATCATCGATAAACTTACTAAGCTGGGCATAAATCCCTACGTCACTTGATCGGTTGCCAACTGGCTTACTGACAGAACCCAGACTGTAAAAGTAGCCAGCTCCAAATCCAGCTCCAGACAAGTGGCGTACCTCAGGGTTCAGTCATGGGACCACTTTTGTTTGGCATCTACTTCTCTGAAGTACAGGCCAACACTAAGAGACTGTGGCTAACAAAGTTCGCAGATGACTGCAAACTGGGAGCCATTATTGAATCCCCAAATGATGTGGATATTCTACAAAAGGGCCTTACAGAAACAGATGCCTGGTGCCAGAGCCATGGGCTCAAGCTTAATGCCAAGAAACAACATGTAACCATGAATTACCACATAAGTGGCACTACACTAAACATTGAAAGTGTGATGAGAGACTTAGGGACACAGGTGGACAGTGGTCTCACCTTCGATAACCACATCGCCAGAATAGTCAGGAAATCCTGTGTGGCACACCTCATCACTAAGGGCTTTTCATCAAGAAAAAAGGAGGTCATTGTCTCACTGTACTCATCCGCATTATAGAGTATAACGTCCCGTTTGGTATGTACCTCACACGACATCTGCAACAGCTGGAAAGGCCGTAGAAATACCTCACTAAAAGAATCACAGGCCTAAAGCAGATGCCATATGCTAACCGTCTAAAAAAAAAAGCTCCAGCTATACTCTGTTGCATATCATCTACTCAGAGGCGATCTCTACTTAACATACAAGGTTATGTCAAACCCTGAGCTGTTGGACATGCTCCACTTAAAGAAATCCCAATCCCTCAGAGCCACACGCTCCAGGGATCTAAACCTTGTCATCACAATGACCAAAACATGCTGGAGGGATAGGTTCCTGACCCAGAGACTCCCCATACTCTGGAATAGACTTGCCCATACATGTCAAGCAGAGCGCCTCCTTGGCCCTCTTCAAAAGGAACCTTGATGATTGGATGGGAGATAGGAAATTCACCCTGGGGATCATGTCAGTCGCCCTGCTCGACAGGGGTCCAGGGAAATAAATATTGTGGAAAGAAATATCCAAGGAATTGTTATGCCTAGGCTTGTATAGGCCCTAGGGCCGATAGCCTAGTACTATGAATGCCCATAGAATTCTGAAACAAAATGTAATGTTTTGAAATTCTAAGCACTGAATAATAGTACTGTCACTACTAGCTAAGAAAGAAGCGTATAAGAGTACTTGTCTCTTCACTGAGGTGTTGTAAACAAGTTGCAGCTGTAAGGTATACAGTTATTAGTCTTTTCACCTAGCTTTTAAGAAGAAACTTCATACTCTAATGTAGACAGTAACCAAGGGTGACCTCTACAAAGTAAATTTAGGTATGAGAAAATAAAAAGGAGAAAAGACTGAAAAGAAAGAGCAAAAACACTTTCTTTGGGAAGTTCAGTGAATCATGGATGATTGAGGTAATAGAACAAGCAAAGACAATGGCAGAATTGGATTTAAAAGCACAGGTGGGAGGGACAGTAGCCCAGGCACTTAGGAGATTTAAAGTTTAGTTAAATGTTTTAAAGCAGTATATTATGGGACAGCAATGCATAAAAGGAAGGAATATGTGTACAGAGAGACACAAAGTAGGGGAAGGGTTTAGTGATTGCATTAAAATACCAGGAGCAATATAAGGAGGACTGTCAATACTGAAATTGGAAAGAAATTGAACATGTCAGCAGCACTGGTTGTCCTTTTTTGCCACTGTAAACAGTGTTTGGAGGGACTGAAACAGAGCTATTTCTTCACTGAGCAAATATATGCAGCACTGTGGAGACCAGATAATGTAGGATCTATAAACTTAACTACAATAATGATGACACAAAGAAAACTTGTGAAGCACATGGCACTAAAACATCTTGATCCTAGCAGTGTGAACGTTTTTGGCAGTTTTTCTTACTGCACAGTTACGTGACATATAGTTGGTGAATGTAGCTTCTCCATATTTTAGCAAATAATAGGGATATTTCAGTAATAAAGGAGATTGTGGAAATGGTGACAGAATTTCCTGGTAGTGTTCATCAGCAGAAAGCAGGTAACTGACCCGTTAAGTAGTCATTGAAGTAGAGAGGAGACTAAATACCATGAATCTGAGCACCCACAACCTCTCCTCCAGTTGCTAAAAAGTTTTGAAATCTGCTGTTGAAAGAGTGTTTTGAAAAGTTTTTTTGACTATGGCAGTGCTTTAAGTACTGTGAAGCCATGATGAATTAATTTGGAGCTGTGTCCAACATCTTAGAAAGTGGATCATGAATGTTAGTAAATATAGCCTTAGGTTAGTTTCTGGTTGATTAAGGTGCTCTTAATCAGGTACAATACAAATAAAAGTAGAAATCAGATGATTGTACAAATGCACAGTGCTCATAATTAATAAATAGGTAATCATTAAAAAACTTCTAAACTTGAGGAAGATTTGTGGGAGTGTAAAAAGATGATTTTTTGGGGATCTTTTCAAACAAGCTAGAGTTGGGGACTCCTTTACTCATTGAGGGCAGGAGATTCCAGAAGCATGATGTTTGATAGGAAAAATAAAAAGAACCAGATGTTTCAGCTGTACTCTTTGTAAGTTCACCATCCCAGGGAACAGGAATACAAAATCCTGGTAGAACATTAGGGGACCTCGATCCCTTTCATATAAAGGGAGCCCAGCTTAAGGAGGGCTAAGTTCACAAACAGTAGATTTTATTACTGGAAATTGGAATGATCAACGCAGGAAGAGACCAGAGCAACCATAGTGAAGAAAAAAGTTTTTGTTGTGTTGTTTTATGAGCAGGGACACTGAATTTTCATTTTGTCCAGAAAATACCATATAAGTCCCAAATGTGGACTATCTGACAATTTAAAAAAATATAGGATTTTCATGGAATTTGGCATTTTAGGCCAGAGCACTCATGAACTCTAACTCTTATTTATTGCATTTGCCACTTATAATACTGTCAGCATGGTTTATTGGATGTTCTATACCTTTAATCTACTTCAGTTTTGCATACATATAGAAAGAAGTACTGCAAAATTATAATTAAATTCACAATGCTAACTGGAAATTGCCCTTAAAATCCACAGACTTAACTTCCAGAATTCGTCTCATGAAAATGAAAATATACTTTCATTTTTTTGAGAATCATAACTTTGTGTCCCTTTTAATGAGTCTAAAGAGACAGATGGAGAGAGTGGAAAACAAAGTGGGACAAAGGTTAGCTATGTCCTAAGGTTTGTAAAGGAGTTGGGGCAGTGGCAGAGTGTATTAAGAGAGCACAGAGATGGGAGTGCAACCACTTGCAAAATGTAGGGAAAAAAAAAAACATGCAGGTCCATAGTTGCTGGTAGTCTAGGTCTGGGGAATGGACCACACAGTGCATGGGTCTAGGACAAAAGGTTATTGTGGTAAGGGAGTCCTTAAATGGAAACAGGATGGCATGGTAAAACCAAGTGCCAGTCTGCTGATCAGTACCATGCCAAGATTTTTCACCATATCCATGAATTTCAGTTCATCTCCACCATAAATAACACAAGTTTAAAAGGTGGACAGTTGGAATTCTTTAAATTGTCTGGGATGGCCACTGTCTTGAATAATTTCAAGCTTCATGTAATTATCGGTCATCCAAGTTTTGATGCATTTCAAATCTTTGCTAAGGAAAAGGAAATATTTAGCAAATTTCCTGTCCTGAGGGAAGGAGAAAAAGAGAGAGATTAAGATTTTTTCCCTCCATTCCTGCTGGCCATCAAGCCACATCTGTGGCTACTATAACTCCTTTGTTTTCACTTTTGTGGGTTTTCTTAAGCTTTACATTTCCCCTCTTGCTCAAGCCTGTTCCATGAGTGGAAAAGCCCTCAGAGGCCTTGCAGCAAGTGCTTCTGTATAATCATCAGTCTCCTGCAGGGATTCTACCTTGGAACATATACTGCACTCCTAGGCATATGCCCCCACCCCCTTCCCCTGAGAAAGGTGAGCAAACAGTGCCTTGTCACTCCTGTCTCCCCCAATACTGCTAATTGAAACCAGGTCAGCTGAGGTGTGGTATGTCACTAAGATGGCTCAGGATGCAAAGAAAAAGTTGAGTACCAGCCACATAGATGAAAACCCTGTTGGATGACCAAATAGGCTCTTCTTAATTAAGGCTTGCAAGTCTGCATAGGCCTTGGAACCACTTCAGGAGGAGAGTCCCCACCCATCCTTGTTGGAGCAAAAACTCACTCTGAAAACACTGTTGATTCTGGTGGCTGAAAGACCTGCCACTGTTAACATCTTACCCAAACCATTTAACATTCCAAAATCTTACTGCTATATCTAGTTTTGAAACTAGGTCAGAGTGGATCATGTTCCTCAGTGCTACTGTAAAATAGAATCAGCCTGTGTGGCCTCAAGCTTCTGATTCATTTTGCTAATAAGTGGAATGATGAAGATGGGTTGTAGCGGTCAAGATGATCAGGATAAAAAGTAAAAATTTTCAAGGCTGGGTTATTAGAGTCCTTTAAAACAATGAAGAATTCTGTTACTCAAAAAAGAGGCAGTTTGATAAATTTTAACACTCCACATATCAAGGTAGGGAATCAGAGCTTAACCCTGTGGGAGACTAAACACAGAGGGATGAGGGAATGAGATGTCATTCGCAAAACCCAGACATGATCCATTGTGTGCATCCTGAAAGGATCAAACCAGTATGGAACAGTACTTGGCATCCTCCATGGTAGGGGCCTGCAAGTGGTCAAAAATGTAGTTTACTGCATAAAATGCTGTAGAGAGATAGAGGACCAAGACAAAATTATACCATTTTAGCCTTCACCATTTAGATATCATTCAAAACTCATATAAGGATCATCTCACTACTATGTCTTGCAAGTGCAGAAACCAGGTTGAAATACATCAAGAATTATATACTTCAATACAGATAGTTTGATAACTTGGAAGACTTGGCACATCAGGGCTGTCAGATGTTAGTATTGTTGGGCATGGGCCCAAGCTGCAGTAGCAAGTCATTTTCCTGAAATCAGAGAGACAACTTAATTTTCAACAGGAAGCTGAAACATGTACCATGATCAAAGTAGAGTCTCCCTCTAAGCACTGCAATGCTCACCTGAACTTTTTATGATGCTTAAAGCTGACCTCAGTGATAGAAGCCTAATTACAAAGAACGGAGTGTAAATTTTCACAAGACCTTTGACATTATTTCATATTTGAAGATTATAAATAAGGCAAGCAACCAAGTTTGGATTGAAGGTCCCACAGTGTGAAATAAGTTTAGAAATGGGTGCAGTGGCATGGTGTGTGTCATTGGTGCAGAAGATTCGATGCCTGTAAGACTGACTTGGGCGTAAGTTGATTGAACATCTTCCAAAACAGCCCCCCCCCCCTCCCAAGCAAGCAGGTGAATGGATCTCTTTTTTAGAGTAACAATACTCCTGTTTGACAGGGTGGAGTCCAAGACAGCACCTTTACAGCACTGGAGGAGTAAAGAAGATAGCTGGTAGGCTGTCAGCAAAAAAAATGTCTTATTTGAGGAACAGTAGGGAAAATAATGGGGGGGGGGCACTTTCTACTGGCCTTATCCTGTCTATTCTTGCTCATCTCCTTTGCTGACTTCAGACTGTGCTTTAGTCTAAACCTTAGAACATGTTCCTGATTATCTGTCATGAGAGCAGCAGGGGCGTGTTTCTTTAGAATGGACGCTCCGTACTACAGGCATGGAATAGATGATCTGAAGTAGTTAACTTCATTTGATCATCAACCTTTGGGTTGCGGATCCGATACAGATCCAAGCCGGCAGCTTACCAAGCTAAAGATCTGAGCTCCAAGCTCCTCCCCCTAACCCATACTACACTGCAACCTCCTTCCAATCCTCAGATCTCATTTGCTGCAGCTTCACCAGCAAGAGATTTCTGAGTTTCAGGAAGGTTAGTTAGATTTCATCTAGCTTTCAGTCTGTGTGTGCCCTTTTCCAGTGCTAAACAGTTTTATAACCCTACCCTTATTCTCCCTAGGTTTTTGTGTCTAGATATTAGTGATCGTAGTAGTGTAGAAAGTTGCTAAACTTTCGGTTGTTTAGGCCTCCTCTTCCCGCCCTTAGCATGTGTATGTGTGTGTGTGTGTGTGTGTGTGTGTGTGTGTGTGTGTGTGTGAGTGTGTGCTTCTGACTTAGCTTGTCTAAGCAGGAATGTCAGAAAGTCAGAAACCGACTTTCTCTAAGTGCACAGAGTGTGGTCATAAGCTGTCACCGGCTGATGGCCACACTCTGTGCGTAGTTTGTTTGGGGGTGCCTCATCTAACACTGGGCTGCAAAATCTGTGCGGCCTTTAACCCCTGGGCCCTGCAGGATCGCAGGACCAAGCTGATTCTTGTGGGTCTTTTACCCGCAGAGTCAGCTACTTCTTCTGCGGTTTCTTCAGTCACGGCTGTGACTGTTCAGTCTTCTGGCCCTCCTCCCCTGTCCGGGACTCCCACTCCCACCTCTAAATAGGGAGAGAGAGAGGCCAAGAAAGACAAACATAGGGAGAAAGAAAAAGAGAGAGACAGGGAGAGGGGTCGCAAGAGGCAAACCGACTCGGCTCCTTCGGCCCTTCCCTCTAAGGTGTTATTGTCTCCAGAAAGAAGTGCAAGGCTGTCTTCCCCTCGGCTCTGTTCTCCACGATTCTCCCCGGAGTTGGAGGAGGAGACTCGGCTCACTTCGAGGTCAACCTCGCATCGGCCCTCCCGGCCGGTGTTGGTGGCGTCCTCGAGGTCTACTAGGAGCCTCTCTGAAGCCGATATGGACCGGATGATAAGGTTCCTGCAAACTCAATTGCAGATGGGAGTGTTGCTGGCTCCACTCCCCAGCCAAAGCAGGGAGTTTGGCCCTAAGATTTGCCCCAATAGCTCCTTCTCCAATCCACCCTCGGGTTTCATGGTCTATGGATCCAAGGAGCCCCGGAGTCATGGGGTCGGCGCCGATGGTACCTCCTACCTTAACTCCGGCCATGCCCTCGAGCCTGTCAGATCCCTTGTTGGATCCGAGCTCTCAGAGCCGAGATCTGGGCGTCGGATCTGAGGGGATGAGTGTGTCGTCGGCCCCGTTGTGGTCGGGGCATACCGTCTCCTTGGGTCCGGCTGTGCCAGCCTCGACTCTGATCCCCTCATCGCATCCAAGGGGTGCAGTTACCCACGCCACCAGCTTCAGGGAAGCCAGTTCTTCCTTGGCTTTCGACGTTGTGGAGAGGGCTCTCACTGGAGGATCGAGACCCCTCACTCTTTCCTCGGAGTCCTCCCCAGCTCTCTCACAACTGAGTTTGTCTTCCAACATCCAGTCCTCCCAGGGACAGCCTGTATCCGGTACGCCCCAGACAGTTCCCCTTGAGGAATATGAGACAGTTTGTGAGCCCTCCCCGGAGAGTTCCCCCGAGGAGGCCCCCCGCAAATGCCAGTGCAAAAGGAGGCACATGGACTCCCCTGAGTCCCTCACCGAAGATACTGACTTGGATGAAGGGGAAGGTTCCCCCAGATCACCCCCCCAACGACGTCTCCTTCGGAGACATAATGGAAATTCTTTGCCGGGGGGAGGGTTGGTCTGCCCAAAAAACTTCCGCAGACGAGTCGGTATTTCTGGAGGCATTCGATACAGGTCCATCTACCCTCTTGGGTGCCCCCCGGCCGACCCTCTGGTGGACCTTATTGCCACCAGAGCCTGGAAGGAACCAGACACTGCACAGCCAGTACCCAAATGGCCCGACAAGGTATTGAGCCCTCCTGCGGACAAAGCCACTTGGAGTAAGGGTTCCCCAGTTGATGCCATGGTGGTGGCGGCAGCCACCAAAAAGGAACTTGCCCAGGAAAGTTCCTCGGTCCATCCCCCGGACAAGGACTCCAGGGCGATGGATCATCTTAGAAAGCGAACTTTTGCTTCAGCTACCTTTGCTATAAGGACGCTGAATTACATGGCCCACATAATCAGACTGCAGCGTGACCTTGCGAAAGAGTATGCTGAGTCTCCCCCGGAGTCCATTTCGACCGAGGATAAACGGACATTCTCGATCATATGGCCACTCTCAAGTCTGTGTCAAATACGTCCATGCATTTACTCTCTCATGCCACCGAGGGAGCCGCTAGGGCAGCCGGGTCCGGTATTGCCATGAGGCATCATGCTTGGCTCTGGCTTTGTGATTTTTCGGAGCCTTTCAAAGCGTCCTTCGCTAAAGCGCCTTTTGACGATTCGACCCTGTTCAGGGAGACCGTCCGAGATACGCTTGTCCAGAGTGTGAAGGACAGGAAAATGCTGTCGGGATCTGCTTCTCTAACCCTAAAAGGTCCTCCAGGAACCAGTGAGGACAAAAGAAGCTGTGGTTCCGGAAATCTCAGCAGTCCCGGAACGCTCAGGACTCCTGCTCCCCTAGAGGTAGAGGGGGACAAGTTGGACGCCGGCCCAGAGGCAGAGGGGGACCAAAGAACTTCGGATCACGGGAACATTTTTCCAACTGACCCGCACAGCAGCCCTGAGGGGTTGCCCGACTGCTCCTCTCTGGAGGCAGTCGGGGAGCATTTCTTGAGGCACCTAGCTCAATGGGAGTCCATCACGTCAGATTGCTGGGTGCTTCTAATAATATCCAGAGGCTATTCTATTCCCTTCATAAACAACCCCCTATGCACATGGCACCTCCCGGACATCCCACCCGCTCAAAGGGAGGCGGCAGCTTTGGAAATAAGAAAGCTGCTAGAAAATAGAGCAATCCAGCGAGTGCCCCCAGACCAGTCCAGATCAGGCATCTATTCCAGGTTCTTTTTGGTGCCAAAAAAGACAGGGGACTTAAGGCCAATTCTCGACCTATCCACGATGAGCCTTTCCATTGCCAAGGAAAAGTTCCAGATGGTCACTCTACACTCCATCCTGCCCTTCTTGCAGGAGGAAGCTTGGATATGCTCGGTAGATTTCAAGGTTGCATACTAATATTCTGATGGACAGGTGATCCAGGAGGTTCCTCCACTTTTGACTAAGAGCCAGTCATTACCAGTTCAGGGTCCTACCCTTCGGTCTAACCACAGTCCCCCAGGGTGTTTCCCAAGGTCATGGCAGTTATAGAGGCCCACCTGAGGCTTCAGGGCATTCAGGTCTTTCCGTACCTGGATGACTGGCTTCTCACTGCCTCCACCAGGCATCAACTTGTTCTAGCCAGGGATTTCTCTCTTCAGTTGTCTACCCAGCTGGGGATCACGATAAATCTCAAGAAGTCTTCCCTCCAACCTGTTCAAATTCTGGACTTTCCTAAGGGCAAGAATAGACTCTCTTCAAGCCAGGATATTTTTGACTCCAGACAGACTTCACAGCCTGACCCTTCATGTATTGGCGCGCCTTCAGTCTCCTGCACCCCCAGCGGAGTTAGTCCTGAGAGCCGTAGGGTCCATGGCAGCAGCTATAAATCTGATTCCTTGTGCACATCTGCATATGAGAGTGTTACAGTGGACGTTACAATTTCAGTGGTCTCTACTGCATCAGTCTCTAGACTTTCCAATTCCTCTGAGCAGTGTGTGCAAAAATTCTCTCATATGGTGGCTTCAATCCTAGGAATTGAGAAGGACGCCCCTTTGTTGCGCCTCCGGCCCAAGCCATGGTGACCACGGACTCCTCCCGCTTGGGGGGGGGCACTGTTTGGGCAGGACTGACCAAGGCACGTGGACTCAGAGTGAGACCGTTCTGCATTTAAACGTTCTAGAAATGAGAGCAGTCCTTTTAGCATTACAGGCCCTTCATGCCTCTCTTCCTCTGGGAAATATTGCGATCTAGTCAGACAGTATGTCAGTGGTCTGGTACATCAACATACAGGGGGGAACCAGGTCTTATCCACTTTGTTGAGAGGTCTTGAGAGTGTGGGAATGGGCGATTTCCACCAACCGCTTTCTGATAGCAACGCACATTCTGAGTTGGTCCAACATCTTGGCAGACAAATTGAGCAGAACTATCCTTTCACCTTACGAGTGGTCTCTGAACCCTTATGTAACGGAACAGATCTTCCTTAGGTAGGGTCATCCTTGCTGCGATCTCTTTGCATTGCCGTCCAACACGAAGTGCAGTGAGTTTTTCGCTCTAATTCCCCCAATGGGGGAAGCCCCCAGAGATGCTCTTGTCCATGCTTGGCCACCTGGTCATCTTTATGCGTATCCGCTTCCACTCATGACAAAATTCTTACAGAAAGCTCGTCAGTTGGGGAGCAGAGTTATCCTCATAGCACCATTCTGGCCTCGTCAAGTTTGCTTCTCTTACCTGCGGTCTCATCTCCTAGCTCTGCGCTGGATCTTGGATCCCATTCCAGATCTTATTCATCATCCCTCAGGAATTCTTCCTCCGAATCTGGGCAGCCTCAAGCTCACAGCTTGGTTACTCCAGTTCCCTTAGTTGCTAGGACAACCCGGTATCTCTTCCCCAGTTAAATCCATCCTGGTAGCGGCACATAAGTCCTCTACCAGGAAAGTTTACAGTAGTAAATGGAAACATTTTTTCCATTTTGGGCTTCACAGAGAAATCTGGATCCCTTTACCACTCCGGTTCCAGTGGAGTTAGATTTTTTTGTCTCATATTTTTCAGCAAGGGGCCAGCTCTTCCACAGTGAAAGTACAGCTGGCGGCTATTTCCCATTTTCATGTAGGGAAAAATTCAGGGTCCCTAGCTGCTGCCAGGATTTGCAAGACTTTTTTGAAAGGTACTTTTCTTCTGAGGCCCCCTATTAAGAATACTTCCCCGCCGTGGGATTTGACTTTGGTTCTTCAGCCCTTAGTCACGCCCCCGTTTGGGCCTGCAGCATCAGTTGACTTGAAATTCTTGTCATGGAAGACGGCCTTCCTGGTGGCTATTACTTCAGCCAGGAGATTGTCGGAGCTTCAGGCACGGTGTGTTAAATCCCCATACCTAGTTTTTCTCAAGGATAGGGTATCTCTCAGGACTAACGCGTCTTTTCTTCCTAAAATTGCTTCGGAGTCAAATATTAATCAGTCAATTAATTTGCCTGTATTTTTCCCTAATTTTCAAAATAAAGGGGAATATAAACTTCATTTACTGGATGTGCACAGACAGTTACGTTTTTATTTGCATAGATCCAAACCTTTCCATAAATCTGATCAGCTTTTTGTTTCCTTTGCCAGACCCTTTTTGGGAAAACCAGTTTCAAAAGTGACTATTGCTAAGTGGATTTCGCTTTGTATTTTACAAGCTTATAGAGAACTTGGATTACCAGCACCAGAAGGGGTTCATGCTCACTCCACCCGTTCTATGGCTACTTCGACTGAATTCTGGTCTAGACTTTCCCTGGATGATATCTGCTCAGCAGCTACCTGGGCCTCCTCTCACACCTTCATTACAAGCTAGATTTGGTGTTTAGAGGAAGGGCTTCCTTTGGCTCTACAGTGCTCTGGAATATTCTTCCTTAAGGACCTCCCAAGATTCGGGTAGCTGGGGACTCTGTCCCACAGGCTGATGATCAAATGAAGTTAGCTACTTCAGATAAAGAAGTTATGTACTCACCATAACGTTCCATCTGAGTAGTTAAACTTCATTTGTCAGCAATCCCCCCCCCCCTTCACCCTGACCTTGATGGTTATTTCTCTGTTTGGGTTCGATGTCCCGAATTTGGTGAGCCTGGTGTATGAGTTTGGGTCAAGTCTTTTTGGCTTAGGTTGTTGGGTGTCACGTTGTTAGGTGGTAAACTCGATCTGAGGATTGGAAGGAGGTTGCAGTGTAGTATGGATAAGGGGGAGGAGCTTGGAGCTCAGCTCTTTAGCTTGGTAAGCTGCCGGCTCGGATACGTATCGGATCCAGAACCCACAGGTTGCTGGCAAATGAAGTCTAACTACCTACTCAGAATGTTATGGTGACTACATAACTTCTTTTTTTTTTCTCAGTTCTGGTAGCTAGTTAATTTTTTGGCAAATGATGGCAGAATTTGGTAGTGCATACAACCAAGAAAATATGATTTAGGGGAGTCAAATAAGAGTCTCCACACCATTAAAAAAAAAACTTGGAGAAGAAGAAAATCTGATGGGAATGTACAGCAGGTGGAAGTGAACTAAGCTTGAACCTTCTGAAGCTAAGTCCATTGTTCATCCAGTCAGCCCTAGCTATTCCTCAGTTTCTGCTGAAGGCACTGAGATCAGAACCTTGCCTTTGTCACTCAAAGAGGGGTACATCCCAAGCTTCTTATGTATTTCTGTCCCGGAATCTGAATGAAAATCTGGAGCCTGTGGGTCACAAGCCTGATTTTAGAGATCAGGCTCTAGGATCATATAACTGGGCTCAGGATTCTCTTCCTGGGACTAACTCCATGCCTGCACAAACCAGCAAACTCCGGATGAGGAGTATCCATGTGGTAAATCTCACAAGTTGGCTGTCATCTCAGAGTTTCAGATCAAGTAGATGATGTCTCTTGGTAGCATGAGTTGTGCATGTGGGAATCTACATTATTAAGAACGTCAGTCTGAACTGTGTACCTGACTCAGCATTCCCCTCCCCCAAGACCATTGGGTAGTGCATGATCCAGTGCTGGCCCAGTTTACGTATGAGACAGACATCACCCTTATGAGATTAGACATGCAGGTAGCAGTAGTTGTGGTACTCATTTGCCTTCTGAGTCCTGAGTCTTATGAGGATTTAGAGGATATTGAGACCATTGTCATTGTTTCAGAGCTGGTCAAGGATAATGATTTCACACCTTCTCTGAAGTTTTTTTAGATCACCACTTCTCTGGAGTTCTTTCAGGCTTATGAGGAATAATTTAGATTGGTCCCAGTGCCCATGTTCATTTTGTTCAAAAGTGCCCCTCAGAGTTTGTAGTAAAGTAGCCCAAGGAGCCATGGGTTATCCCCGCTATTGGATCTTGAAATTCAGGATGCTGTAAGAGCAGATTGGGGGCACCTTAATTACCACATCAGCTCTGAAAAAAGGTTAATGCTGTTTAGAAATTTCTGCCCGACTGGGCAGATCAAATCATTAAACATTCCGTTTCTGACTCATGTCCTGAAGGGCCTTGTTTTAGTGTACAACCTTGATGGTGAAGACTGCAAACACTGCTAGAAGCAAAGTGCAAGTCAGTTTTGAGTGCTTAAGGTATAAAGAATAGGCTTCCTTTTACAGAAAGCCAGTGTCTTTCTTAAAACTGCCTAAGCCTGAGTAGGAAAAGTCTGTGACCAATTCTTCTTGCACTGCAGATAAACCAAAAGACACGCTAGAAAGAAGTTTGACAGAAAGGAAGCTGAAAAGGAGGAAGAAAAAGTAACAATAACTCCTACCGCTTTCGGCTATAGCATCTGTACACCTTGGAAGGCTGCCACTACAGAAAATAGACATGTTATCAAAAACTATAATATAGGGCCGTATTGTAATAAATTGCAGTGAAGATGTCCACATGGATTGTAGCAGGAATTCAGTGCATAATTGGGAAGTGGTCAAATGTGAATATCAGACATCTAGCCTGTACTTTTCTTTCAGAAGTCGTACTTTCCTGCAGTCCTGTGGATGCTGCTCTTCACCATGGCCCAGCTAAAGACAGCACACATTGCTCACCCTACTCAGCTATTTTTTACCATATTAAGTGGATAGTCAGTTGACTTCCTTTCATACCTGGAATGAAAGAAATGGAGTCAAGCCACCACGTAAAAGTCCACACTTTAATTGTTACAACGAAATGAGCGCTTTCGCGTGCATCCAAAAAGGCACGCTTCTTCAGATTCATTATACAAGTGCTCTTAACATCCTTTTATATCAATCCCAATCAAATTAAAACCTTTAATTAACTTTTAATTATTCAATTAATACAGAATGAAAACCAATTAAGTAGTTTATCAGCAGCATATCATGACATTTACTATTTATGATAGATTGTAAGCCATTTTATAAGCTATTTTATAAGCTATTTTATATAAATATTTCATATGATTGTTTCTGTTAAGATGCACTATCAATACAATAACATTGGTTAATTAAAAATATAAAAATATATGTGAATGTATATATAATACTGAATAGCTCATAGTTAATAGTACAATTTCTATAGCATTTAGTTGATGGATATTATGTCTTCACTAGTCCACAGATATATACAATGTATTTGTGATATGGTGTATGTATCAATGCTATATTTGTCTGAACTCTATGTTGCAAGTGTAGAGGAGTATATCAGGTATAAATGTTGTGGACCTAGAGATATCTATATGTCATATCAATAAATTGCTAGAATAATGATATGTGTCTAGGAATGGATATAAAAAATACATAAAAATCAGATCAATGGTATAAAAACATATGTACATTGTAATATATAAATACATGTATATATATAGATATAAATATGACTTTAAATATATGTAGATATAAAAATATATATGTATATAAAACATGTATGATAAATAATTAAATAAATATTTAAATATATATATACAGTGAATAGTATAAATCCATATGTATGGATATGGAACTTTTAAAATATCTTGCATTTCATTTGTATTTCCTTTTCTTTAATATAGATCTGATACTGATGTATGTATTTAAGCCAGGATAATGTTGAGCTCTAAATTTTAATATCCAGCTTAATTCTAAACTTTCTAAGTCATTAAAATTATCCCCTTTTCTCATATTTAGCTCCCTTTTTTGTAATATCCTGAAGCTAAACATGTGTTCAGGATTCTCTAAGATGTGTTTAGCAAGGACATTTTTAGGGTCTGCCTTCTTAATGGCATATATATGTTCCTGTATTCTATCTCTTAGTCTCCTCGTAGTCATGCCTATGTAAAATACTGAACATGATTCACATTAAAGGTTAAAAATTAAAAATTTAAAAAAGTAAAAAATTAAAGGTTAATTAAAGGTTTTAATTTGATTGGGATTGATATAAAAGGATGTTAAGAGCACTTGTATAATGAATCTGAAGAAGCGTGCCTTTTTGGATGCAAGCGAAAGCGCTCATTTCGTTGTAACAATTAAAGTGTGGACTTTTACGTGGTGGCTTGACTCCATTTCTTTCATTCCTGCTGTATTTTTCTATGTGGAGTCACCTTTGAGGGACAGGTCTGCATTTTTTCCTGCATTCCTTTCTTACCTCATCGGTTGATTCCTAGTTCTTAATTTCTGTAATTGCTAAATGCATAATTTTTTATTGTTTTCTATCATCTCAAACTACATTCCAATAGAAAATTGCAAATGAATGCAGTTGTAGACATGATAGTCCTCCAAAAATGCTTTAGTAATCTACAGTATCTTTTTTTTAATGTTAGACTTTTCATGCAAATAAATGCGAACATTATGATAGTCATCAAAAAGCATTTAGTTAAGAGAGCAAGGAATTTGTAAGGCTTTCTAGATCATCAGAAACTGGTGTTCTTTTTTCTGTTATTTCACCTTCCTTTAGCCTAAAATTAGTAGATAAAACATGACATCTGTGTCATTAAAAATTCACTCCAGTACAACTATTTTGAGTATGTACCTTTAACTCCTAGTGGGTGTGGCCTGAGCCTTTAAAAATTAAATTATTACCTTACAATTCTAACAAATACTCATTGACAGAGGTCAAATAGCAATACAATTGTGTTTGCCATCATGTATACTTCAAGATAAAATATTCTGATACTCTGTATATAGCATGGTTTTGGAATTATTAATGCAAATATGCACAAGTAATATTTGACGCCTATAGGAGCAGTAGGAGCTAACTGCAGATGCACCTGGAGGCGTCACTCGGATGTAATGAGAAACAATTGAAGTATTCTCTAAAAATTTAACTTAATTAAATAATTAAAATATGAAACCTGCATCAGATACTACTATGTAACGAAAGATGTCAAGTGATTGAAGGAAGGGCCCCAGCTTAGGCCTGTTAAACTGAATGAGACTGTACCTCTTTTAGTTGGTAGAGTTAAAATTAATTTATACATTTTGCAGGTGAAAGTTTACCCAATGGTCCCTTATTTTGCATGTCTCCCTGTTTCAGCAGAGGTTCTCTGGACAAAGCAGCATTGCTGGAACAGTCTGTATTGATTTCCTTTATGATTATAAAAATATACTGATGCTGCAACTTTCCAGACAGAACAGAATACATCTTCAAAGCAAATATCTGCTTGCCTAACTTAAGTCTGCATCTGTTCTGATGTCTTCCATAGACTTCCCATGTTTCTGCCACTTCTTTGCTGTGTGATTGTACACCCTTTGTGGTTGGTATACCTAGGATCCTGATGCAGACAGTGCACAATCACAGCTTGACTACATTGCAGTAGAAATGGATGCCTGAGTGTTAGGTGTTTTGGGATCAGGAATTAGTCCTCAAAGTGCAGCATTTTGGCACAGCACTACTTTGTTACAAAAGGTAGTGTAAGTGTAGCATTTCCCAAGCCATTTTTTTTGGACACTGGTTGTACTAAAGAGTTGATGTCCTCCCATATATCACTGTTGCAGTATTCCTTACAATAGGGATGCCCTGCAAGGGTGGTCTGACATCTGGCCAGTACACCAAAGCCTTTAGGTTGCTAAGGGTATGCCATATGTCACATGTATGTTCCTCGCGCAAGGAGTAGGGGATAAAAGTGATGTCTGGACGTACCATCTTCAGAACAACTTTGCCGCCAGTCCAAATGCCATGTTATATCATTGGTCTGAATGCTCGAGTCATTTGCTGGTTTACCAAGCTGTTTTCAGATAAGTGCTCCAGTGGGGTTTTTGCTTATCCTTTTTTCTTTTGCATTTATGTTGCTGTGGGGTTTCATGTCATCCAAAGGTAAATGCCAGTATGGAAGACAGATTACCCATAAAGACCATCACGAGCAGTGTTTGTTTGTTTAGGTGCTTCTCACGACCATACATCCTGTATTATTTGTCAAGCTTTTGTACCGAAGCCTTGTGTAGTCATCTTTCATCCCTAGCAATTTATTGAGAAAATCAGCATCAAATGCTCTTAAAAGATGCTATGCAGTGCACTCCTGGTATGAGGGTCAGCCGTCTTCAAAGAAGGCAACCCAAAAAAGTCAGGTCGGATTCATCAGCTGTACTGCCTCTCCCTGACGTCTCTTAAGGCTAGTGAAAGCCCAAAGGACCATCCGGTTCTTGTGCTGGATTCCTCTGCTACGACCAGTTCAGAGGCTTTTATGAATCCAGCTTCTTGCACATCCTCAGAGGCCTTGCAGATGTCTGCTTTGGACGTTCAGGGAGATCCACGTCTGATTATCACCGAAGGGCCTAGGAGGGTTCTACAGGTCTTGGTGAGGGAGGAAGTTCTGACTATGAGTGTCTGCCAGTGTCAGAGCCTTCTATATTTTGTAAGGCTGATACCCTTTGAAAAAAAGAAGCAAAAGACCAAATATATTTCTCTTGCCTTCAAGTATCCTCAACATGAATGACAGAATTTCACACAGGGTTATTCATTGCTCTCATGGCCTTGAAGCCTCCTTAGTGGGTTTCAGTCCCACCCCCACCACACCCCCAGTCGTCTTCACCTCTTAAGAGCACTGGGGAGCAGGATTCCTCTGAGTCAGACGAGTTCAGATGAGGAATCTCTGGGTGATTGTGCTCAAATTCCTTCTCCCCTAGATTATGATCCTGAGGAAGAGGACTCTACTAGTCCTGAATCTCCTTTTGAGAAGATTTCTTTTGGGGATACAATTTCCAGGATGATGGAATTTTTTTAAATGGGATTGTGCCCAAGTATCTGAAGTTCAGAAGAGGTGTTATAAGCTTCTCCAGATGGAGTCTCCTAGACCTCCTGCTGTCCTTCCAGTTTTGGCTGCCTTGTTGGATGCCTTTTCTTTTGCTTCTCAGGCTTCTGATTCATAGCCCTCTGCACCTAAAAAAACAGATTGGTTTTATAAAGTGCCTAATGATTGCAAATTTCTTTACAAGTGTCACTCTGCTGACCCATTTGTGGTGTCTATGGCATCTAACAAGCCTTCTAAATTACAGCCTTTCCACTAAGCTTATTCTTTCTGATGAGGACAGCAGGACTATGGAAAGGCTGGGTAAGAAGGTTTAAATCTCAGCTGCCCTTGCATTTAGGGCTGTTAATTATCAGACTCAGATAACCAATACATTTTGTTTTTTTTCTGAAACTGGCCAGGTTATTTCTGATCTTTCTGACTCTGAGGGGAAGACTTCTGCTTTGTCCCTGTTAGGTACTTCTATGCAGGTAGCTCGCCATTCTGTAAAATGTAGATCTGATGATGTCCATTTCATTCTTCCTCACTGATAGGTTACGGATCTGATCCTCTGACCCGACTTGTCTACATTTTCCAGACTTTAGATCCTAATCTCGAGCTCCTCCCTCTTCCCATAATGCAGTGCACCACCTCATAACTCCTCAAATCTCATTTGCTGCCAGTTGTGGCCAGACTGAGAATTCCAAGTCTTGGGTTGTAAGAACGCTCATTTATTTAACTTTAACTGTACCTTTGTTTACCCTGTTCTTCTAACCACACTTGATAGCAGTTCATGGCTTATTTGTTGCCTTTATATTGCCTGTCTGCTCTCTGTAATCTTTGCTTTTCTTATCTAATTAAGGGCCTTGCGTTTTTTGGTACTGCCTGCCTGCTAAACCCGTCTTGTTAACAGAATTCCGTCTTAGGACTTGCTTATGGCTAAAAATGTAAGGTACTTGATTTCTCCTTTTTGTTTGGCTTATTTTGTTATCCTGTTAACTTTTGAAGCTTGTAAGATAATTTTATTTTTACACTTGCCCCTACATAGTCCAGTTTCAGAGATACAGTCAGCATGTTCGGCTTAATTCCTCTTTTGTTACTCCGCTCTAGTGGCACCCTTTTTCTTCATGGGCATCGCTATATTTAAGCAGTTATGCCACTGTCTGACAGAAGTTATCAGGTTAAGAGAGAAGTTTGTTTCTGGAGACTGCATTGCTTATCATGCCCCTTGTCCCTTCGGCTTTTGTGTCAACATATGGATAAGGTTTAAAGTTGTGGTTTCAGACAGATTAGTAGCGAACTTGTTAAGACTGCAGTTAAGAATTTCTTCAGCTTGTCCAGTTTTTTCCTTGGAACTGTCTTTTTAATTTTGCCATGTACCACTGATGGTTCATGTGGTCCTGGCTTGCTTAAGAGCGTTTTCTTTATTTTCTTTTGGCTGCATTACTCTCAGCTGCACAGTTTTTCACAGTTTGTCCAGATCCTCGTTTTTCTTTGCCTCTTGTTCTTAGTTCTTTCCTCATAAAATTTGTGGTTTTCCTGGCAAAACATTGTGGACTGAAATCACTAAACGACATACGCTTGAGTTTCAGATGTAATATCATTCAGAAAATGTATGCTACCACAAAATCTGTTACTCTAGCAATTTTCTAAGTTTTATACCAGTGAGGGCTGGTAAATTGAGTGAATTGTGAACCTTTTCTTCTGCCAGTTCTGAGTAAGCAGCTCTACAATTGATGCTTACAGCTTTGGCCAGTCGCTGTGTGCATTTGTTGTTGTTTCAGATTTAAAAAAAAAAAAAAAAAAAAAAGCTCTATATTGGCTGGTTTCCTTCCTTTATTTCAGGGCTCAACCTCCCATTAAGAGAAAGAAGTCTACCAGCATATTACAAGAATTTCGGATCCGACTCCTTAGATCCGAAGTTATCAGGGCCTCTGTCAAATCCTCAGTGCCCTCGGATTTGACAGATTCAGTTTCCTGAAATGTCCCTGCTTGCTTGTTTTTACTCATCGGATTCAAAATCTTTGGCTCTGACTGTATGATTGATGCCATGCGGCAACCACAGTGGATAGTACAGTTGTCAAGATTATCCACTCTTTCTCCACCTTGTCCTCGGATCCTAAGACTAGGATTCATTGGAAGCCAGGTACACGTGGAGAGACATGTTCCCTTTATCTTGGATCCTGCTCCCTCGGATACAAAGCTCATGGACATGTTTTTTTTTTCTTAGGATCCGAGATGCTCTTTGGATCCGATGGTTTTTGGTTATTCTCAATCTTACGGGTGTCTGGCTGTCCAGACTAGAATTTAAGTCAAGTCAAATTCAAGTCAAAGAAAACTTTGTCATTCAGAACTACACAGCAGTGTAGCAGAACGAAATTACAGTGCTTCATTCTCAATGTAGGAAACAGCTGCACATATAGATAGAGAAAAATTAATAAAATATCACAATAGAAATTTAATAAATAGAAATTTGTAAGTAAAGTAGGACAGCAGTGACCCACACCCATCCCAGAACAGGAGACAAGGAACAGTATGAAGGTAATATTGTCAAAGTAAAATTGAAACAATAGCAGCATGTCTGTGAATAGACTGAATTATTGCACAGTTTGTGTATTGCACTTTACAGTCCTTCAGTGTGTAGGTGAGCCACCTTAGTATTGCACTTAAGCTACTGGTTTGTAATTTTTTCAGCTTATTTCACCCTTTGTCAGATCAGTGGTGCCCATATCTGATCTCTTACAGTTAATTATGAGTTTAACATGTAAAACAAAACGAACAAGAAAAGCAAAGAAAAGGGGGGGGGCATTTCTATTCCTGTATTTATCCTTCTGATCAGATGTGCTTAGTTATTTCCCTTGGTTGTATCCTGCACCGATGTGTAATGCCCCACCACTGGACCAGTAATCAAGGAGCCTCAATCCTCACCACTAGCACCAGTGGGGGAAGTACATTGGAAGAGTGACAAGTACACACACAGTATTTCCAAATGCAGCTCTCTGCACCAAGTGCAATTTCCCTTGAGTGCACACAGAGACCACAGTTAGTCTGGGACTGGTTTATTCCTCTTTCTCCAGATCCCCGTTAAGACTCCCCACTGGCACAGCTGTAGAATTGAGTCCATAGCCAGGATTCCAAGCCAAGTCCTCCAACACACTCTCTGTCCAACCAGTGCTTCATGTCCCTGCCCAAGTAGCTGACACACACACACACACACCCACACCTGGGAAAGGCTGGCACGGGTTTACTAGCTATTCCCCCTTCTGCCCAAGACTATAAGGTAGTTATCACTGCCACCAGAACCCCTTACCAGCTACTTTAAGGCTCTTAACAATGGGTGGCCAATCTTACTGTGTAATGTTACTGTCAATATAATGATAGTTTGACCAAGAGCAAGACTATTAGGAGTGGCCCACATTGTCACCAAATAAATATGCAAGTACTTTCAAAACTTAAATATCTCTAGACAGATCAGCCACAGTGAAATGTTTAAATATATTTAATAACAAATAATGAAAGAAAAAGACAATACTAAATATATATTTACAGTGACAGAGTTCAGAATCACAAGAAATATTTAAAACAACATTGCAGGACAGTCTCAAATAAATAAAGAAAAACATCTAACTTAAGCTTTTCTATATTCCTGACTATATCTAAGAGAATTACTATGCCCTAGTAAAGATGTTCTTTGTGTTTCACTGTTGCAGTCATCACATTTGGATTATCTGCTTGCAGTAGCCCTCAGTCGGCCTGATTAAAGTCTTAGGTCCTGCGTCGGTTGCTGTCCCTTGTTCCGTGAAGTCAGGTCATCATGGGTATAAAACATGCAGCCGACGCCATTACATCAGTCTTTCTTTCCGTGCGGTGCCCGAAGCACCAGCAGTTCGCAAGTGCCAGTCAGCCGACTCCTGAAATTTTCGTTTTCGAGTTTCAGAACTGAATTCTTCAACTAAAACCAAATACCCCGTTGTGGAAACTTTTTCTTGCCCTTAACTGATGTCAGAAAAAGTAAATAATTGCATTACTTGTGGAAAGCAAATACCTCATAAAGATTTTCATTGGTGCTGTATTCTTTGCCTAGGCCCTGACCACGACGTACCTCGCTGTCGGTTTTGTGCCTTATTTAAACCACGAACTATCCGTCATCTGCATATTTTCGCTTCAAAATATTTTGGTGCTTGGGTCAGTTATCCTGATATGTCTTCGGTAAGCCATCTGACTACCGACATTCCGAAAAAAACGCAAAGATAAAGACAGAGACAGGCCTCCTAGGTTCAAAGCTGCCGACGACGCTTCTCCTAAGCCAGTTGCCAGTTCGCCGGTACTCAGGTGTTTTTGCAGCCCCTGATACCCGCTAATTCAGATTCGCAGGACTCTACTGAGACCCATTCGGAGTCCGGTATGCCGCGAGATGCTTCAACTGTGGAACCTGAGGTTGTCTCTACCTTGGATGGCTTCAGAGCCTCTGTACAGGCACCGGCTTCTGAGGGTGTATTCAGGCCTACTGACTTGTGTATTAAACCATTGCCATCTTCTTCAAGGACTAAAAATCGAACCATGCCTAAAAAACTGACACCCAGACCGCATGGTCAGGCCTCTATGCCTAAAAAACAAATTATAAGAATGGCTGAAGACCTTATTACTTTAATCAGGGGAAGCCAGCCTTCCCCCTCTAAGAGACCTAGGACTGAGTTTGCTTATGATGCTTCTAACCAGGATTCTGAAATTTCTGTTTCCTCTGATGACCAGGATTTATCCTTATCTACCTATGAGGATTCTGATGCTGAGGACTCATTTCCCTCTGCTTCTCCCCCAGAAGATTTCTCTTTTGGTGAAACCTTGCATACTCTTAGGGAGCATTTTCATTGGGAAAGTCAGGATTTCTCTGATTCTAAAACTAGGCTTAGGGATTTCTTACTCCTGCCCCAGCATAGGCCTTTAGCCATGCCTCCTGTACTAGACATTGTTGACGATGCCTTTTTGGAATCTAGCTTGGCCCCTGACTCTTTACCTCCTGCTCCCAGAAAACCTGATAGATATTACAGGGTCCCTGACTCTCACAAGTTCCTTTTTAAAAATCCTACTGCGGATCCTCAGACCATTTCACAGGGACCCATGGGCATTAAAGCTACTACTGCCAAAAATCCTACCCCCTCTGATAGAGACTCCATGGCGCTGGATAGATGGGGTAAGAAGGTATACACTTCTGCAACTTTGGCCATTAGGGCCTTAAACTGCCAGTTTCATATATTAAAGTATCAGCAGCATATTATTGGATTTCTTAAACAGAAAATGATGTTGATTGCTGATTGTGGTGAAAATAAGGATTTACAGGATTTACTGCATTCAGCTGAACGGATTGGAAAACATACTTTGCAATGTGGTTTTGATTCACTAGAGGCATCTTGCAGGGCTGCTGTAACTGGGTCTGTACTTAGAAGGCATGCTTGGCTTAAGGAGCAATCCTTGCCAGCTCATGTTAAAGTGAAATTACTGGATGCTCCCTTAAACCAGGACCGCCTGTTTGGCAACAAGTCAGAAGAAGTTCTTAAAAAGATGGAGGAAAAAGCTAAATCTATGCAAACTGTTAAAGATTTTTTACAAGTACAAGCTCCAAGGTTTAGTAGGCATTGGCCTTCCAAGAATTGGTCCTTTCCTGCCTCTTCCAGACCTTCTCAGTCCAAACCCAGATCCAGCAGAGCTCCCACGCTTCACCCCCAGGGTATGCACAGGACTAAGCAGTGGGGGGCCTCCACTTCCAAATCTGGGAGTAATAAAACTCCCCCCTATGGTAAACTCTCTCTATGACTTCGTTTTAAATTTATTTTATTTTACTTTATTTTTATTTTACATTTGTTGACCAGGCTAGTCTAACTGGATACATGTCCATTTTCAGTAGAGGCCCGGGGAGAAAAGCTCCAAGATTAAACTAGTATACATTAAAAAAAGTAATGTAAAACATAAAGTAGCACATGTTAATATCAGTAGTACAATAATGCATTAGGCTAACATAATAGGAATTAACATGAAAAAACAGTCTGTGCACATCAAGCTAAAAAATGACTGAATAAAGTATTGCTGTAGGCTTACACACCTACGCACACACAATACATGAACGCACAACTCACACATATTTACATGCCCATACTTGTGAGGACTTGAGCATACAGGTGGATACAGGCAACGAAACAGAATGTAGCATCCGAAAGATATGTTTGTAGATTGTGGCAATACGCTAGATGTGGAAACAATTTGACTTAGGTTGTTGTTGTTGTTGTGTCTTTTGGCTTTTCCCAGTTGGGGGTTGCCACAGCGGAACTCCGGTCCGCTAATGATTGGCAGTAGATTTTTACATGCCGAGTTGCCGGCCCTGACGCACAAACTTCAACGAAGGTCCGCCCATTCACGCATGTCTCCACACAGAAGACGCTCTAGCTAAGAATTGAACAGGACAACGTCTTACTGTGAGGTGACAACACTTTGACTAAGGTATATAGGTTGAATTAAGTTCCGTGGAGTTGTAGGGAAGAGATGAAAGACCCTAAGTAATTATTTTGTTTGTACCAAAATTCACACACAAATAACATAGATGGCATATGTACAAGATCATTTAGTGAAAGTATGTTAAGTCATCGTACTAGGTGGATGGTTGGGAAGGGAGAAAAAAAATTGTCAGTATGCTATACAGTTAGTGTTAATCAGGGTTAGTACAAGGGCATAGCCATTGTGCCTTAAGGGAGTAGTTTTAGTTGGTGCTTAAACAGTGGTAATGATGGAAGAAGTTGTAGGTTAGTGGGGGTCTATTCCAAAACTTACCCACGGAATTAGAGAAAAGGGAGTCCCCTGCTTTATTATAGGATTTCTGGATGTTTACTTGTAGTTTATTTGCAGAGCGAAGGGTAGTGAGGTTTCTGTAGGGAGAGATTAGGCTTTTGAGAATAGGAGTATTTAGGATGAAAGTGTATCTTATAGGAGATTATAACTTGTTGAAATAGAAGCTGGTTTTGGAGTTCTAGCCAGCCTAGCTGTTTGAGATTTATACAGTGATGTGTTCTATATGGTGAACCTGTGGCAAATGTAGCAATGTTATTATAGGAAGTTGCGAGTTTGCTTAGGTTAGATTTGGAAAGATTAGTATAAATAGATGAAGCATAGATGAGGGTAGAAATAAGGTGGGTGTGGGCGATGGTGGTTCTGGCTTCAGAGGTAAGGAAGGATTTAATCCTATAGAGTGAGCCAAGTTTTCTATTAACCGTTTTAATAGTGGTGTTAATGTGATTGTCAAAGCTAAGATGTTGGTAACCTGTTACGCCTAGAGGTTTGGTGGTTGGGTCAGGTACAATTACAGTACCATTGCTAGATTTAACAGTGAGATCAATAGGGGGAGACTTTAGTGAATGAGTAAATAACAGTAATTTAGTTTTTTTTAGCGTTAAGTAGGAGGCAGCGTTGCAAGAACCGTGTTTCAACTGAGTTAAATACTGTCTGGGTAATGTTTTGGAGCTCACCAGATGAGGTGGCAGCACACACTAGTGTGGAATCGTCTGCATATTGTATGCAGGTGGCTTGAGGAATATTTAGTTTTAGATCAATGATGAATATAGAGAAAAGTAGAGGTCCCAGAATGGAGTCTTGTGTGACCCCAAGTGTAATAGGAAGAAGAGTGGAATGGTTATTTTCCCTGAGGGCAGCTTGTTTTCTAGGTAGGACCTGAACCATCTTAAAGCGTGAAAGTTGAGAGAGAGTTGTTTTAGTATGTCTAGTAGTAGTTGCTGGTTTACCATATCAAAGGCTTTTGATAGGTCTAAGAAGAGTGCTGCGGAGAGCCTGTTGTTGTTACGATGTATGTTGATGCAGTCAGTGAAAGATAGTAGGGCTGTAGTAGTACTATGGTGAGGCCTAAAGCCATGTTGACAATCTGATATAAGGTTATTTTGGAGAAGGTGTTCAAGTAGTTGGAGGTGGATACATTTTTCATTATTTTGGCTAGAAAGGAGAGTAGGGCTATGGGGTGAAAGTTATATATTTCTGTGGAGTTACCACCCTTATGAAGTGGGATTATGTGACAGATTTTCCAGAGAGATGGAATAGAACCTTCAGTAATGGATCTGTTAATTAGTATTGAAACAGGATAGGAGAGTACTTTAGATGCAATTTGCAGATATTCAGGTGGTAGGTGATCTGCTGATGGGGTACATGGTTTAAGTTTAGTCAGTAGGGTAAAGATGAGAGATGTAGGCAATGGATTTAGTTGAAAGGTGGGGGGTTTGCTAGTTGTGGGGAGAGTGAAGGTAGAGCGGACAGGGGGTAAGGAACTAGCAAGAGATTGTACACTTTCAGTAAAGTAGGTGTTGAAGGTGTCAGCGATCTCCTTAGGATTAGTTAAGGAGAGGCATGAGGGGGTTGGTGTCTTGGAGTGGCCTGGGTGTAAAAGTCTATTAATATCTGACCAGAAGGTTTGTGGGGTTTGTTGATGTTTGTCTTGGAGTTTAAGGAAGTAGTTTTTTCCAAAAACTTCTCAACTGACTGCCCCTTTGCGGGCGGGGGATTGCTCTTCATGCCAAGAACTGGGAACTCATTACCCAGGACAAATGGGTTTTAAATATAGTGTCCCAGGGATACAGATTTCACTTCCACATGTTACCAACACTAAGCGGGTGGCCAGATCTACCCTCAAATCAGTGGGCAGAGGCCCAAAAGCAAGTACTTTCTCTCTTAAGCCTGGGGGCTATTAGGTTGGTACCAGAAGAGGAAAAGGGATAAGGTTTCTCTTCTAGACTTTTCCTGGTACCCAGAAAAAACAATTCATGGCATCCGATCTTGGACCCGTCTACTCTAAACACCTTTTTGGTCATTCCAAAATTCAAGATGCTGACTCTTCATCAGTTGCTCCCTATGCTAGGCAAAGATGCTTGGTTAGCAACACTAGATTTAAAGGAAGCATACCTGCACATCCCAATCAGGGAATCTTGCAGAAGATACCTACACTTCTAAGCAGGCTACACGCACTATCAGATTGCCCTTTGGATAATCTACTGCACCCAGGCTATTCACAAAGTGCCTAGCTCCCATCATTGCATTTTTCAGGCAAAGAAATATTCAGATATACCCATATCTGGACGATTGTCTAATTCAGGCAGAAAGCCAGGGCATACTTTTGAATCATCTGGCCTTTGTACAAAGGGTATTAACTTGTCTGGGGTACACCATAAACGAAAAGAAATCACACCTGGTACTCTGTCAACAAATTATATTCCTGGGAGCAAGCTTAAATACAACTTCCCAGATGACTTTCCTCACGCCGGAGAAACAAATTAATTTGGCAACCTACTTCAAACAAGTGGCCACAAAAACCCTGCTATCTGCAAGGCAAATACTACAAGCCTTGGAGTTCATGGCCACCTGCATTCTTCTAATTCCATATGCAAGACTGCGTATGAGGAAACTACAATGGTATCTAAAAAGCCTATGGTGTCAACATTCTCAGGATCTAGAAGCAATGATTCCTATCATACCTTGCCTACGCCTAGAGTTCCTTTGGTGGGCAGAGGCCTGGCAACAAAACAAGGGACTACCATTCACACTACCTCCTGCCACCCAAACCTTAACAGAAGCATCGGACTATGCATGGGGGGGGCTCACCTGGCAGGGAAGTGCATTCAGGGCAAATGGAACCCAAGTCAAATGCACCTGCATATCAATCAAAAAGAACTGTTAGCTGTACAGAATGCTCTGACAGCCTTCAAGGACCACATTCTTCCAGGACAATTAATGGTAAAGATGGACAACACCACTGATGTTCATCGTGTTACCCTGCTGCAGTCATCACACTTGGGTTATCCTGCCGTCAGGCAGTCCCACAGTCGGCCCGAATTCCAAAGTCTTGGTCTGGCATCGGTTGCTGTCGCTTCTTCCCTGACGTCAGTGCGCCAAGGGTATATAAGAGGCATCCAACGCCATTTTCTTCAGTCTTTCTTGCCGCACGGTGTCCGAAGCAGAAGCAGTTCGCAAGTGCCGGTAGGCCGACACCTGACATTTTCGATTTGAATTTCAGTCCGAAATCTTCAATAAAGCTAAGTACCCCGTTGGGGAACATTTTCTTGCCTCAGTCCGATGTCAGAAAAGTTAACAATTGCATTTCTTGTGGGAAGCAAATACCTCATAAGGACTTCCATTCCTATTGTATTCCTTGCCTAGGCCCAGACCACGACGTCACAGGTTGTCGGTTTTGCGCTAGGTTTAATAAACGAACTATCAAATTCCGTTTTGACTTCGCATGGCATTACTTTGGTAGGAAATTTAATTATATCATGCCGTCGGAGCAGCTGACGACCGCCATTCATAAAAAACGCAAGGATAAGGACAGGCAGCCTAGGAATAAGCCAGACACCGAGGCCTCAGCTGGGCCTGTCGCTGGTTCTCCGGTTTTCAGTGAGGCGCCTATGCAGCCCCTGACGACCACAGAACTGGAACCCCAGACAGCTGCGGATTCCCAAGTGGAGGCTACTAGGCCGACGCAGCCATCTACCGACACCGGAGCAGAACTAGACACCGGTGCAACGGAAACACCTTCGGTTGCAGAAGGTGTCTTCAGACCGACTACACTCACCATTAAATCTTATGCTAAACTTAAAACTCCTTTAAAACCAAAGAAAACTGTACATCAGTCTACAGTTCAAGGCCCCATGCCTAAGAAACAGATGCTTAAGATGGCTGAAGATTTGATTACCCTTGTCAGGGGTTCCCATCCCCCTCCTGATAAAAGACCAAGACAAGAGGAGGATTATGCATCCTCTGACCAGGTTTCTCTCTCCTCATATTCTTCTGAGGAACAGGATTACACTTTTCCACCTTATGAAGATTCTGATGCTGAAGACTCTATTCCCTCAGCATCTCCCTCTGAAGACTACTCCTTTGGGGAAACTTTACATACCATGAGGGAACATTTCCACTGGGAAGGCCAGGATTACTCAGATTCTAAGAAAAGGCTCCAAGAGTTCTTTTTACTACCCCAGCACAGACCTCTTGCTATCCCTCCTGTTCTAGATATTGTGGATTATGTTTACTTGGATACACACCAATCAGCCAGTACTTCACCAGTTTTCCTTTATTCAATCCAACAATCTGGTACCTCGGCAATTCGCCTTCAAGGATCACATTTTCATCCATCATGGCAATACATTTTATACCATTTGATATGAAACAATTAATTAATTAATCAATTAAAGTTTCAATTAAGTAAAGGAAAAGGATTTTTACTTAAAGTGACCTTACATAAAATATCTTTTAGCATCCATATATTACTATACAATTTGATACAAAATTGATACAAAACTAACTATGCATATAGATCATAAACATATTAACATAAAACATACTTCAATATGTGAATGAATAAATATAATATATAAAAGTATAATTTTTATATATAAATTATATAATTGTATATGTGTGTGTGTGTCTATATATATCTTAAATAACACTCTATGAATTCATATTGGTACTGAAAATAATTCCTATACTGAAGATAATTTTTATACACCCAGTTCCTGGTTCAAACCATTTGGTTTTAAAGTGTTAAACTTTAATATCATTCTAGTTTCTAACTCTAACAGTTTATTTACTACATTATCTCCCCGTTGAACAAAAGGTTTCCCCAAAACACTAAATCTTAAAGTGTTACTACAGCCACCATGTTTGCCAAGAAAATGTTTAGCAACTGGACTAGATTCATTAGAATTCCGAATATCTTTCAAATGTTCCAGTATTCTTACTTTCACCATTCTCTTTGTTTGTCCTATGTACCAAGTGTTAGTACAAGAACATCCCAATACATATACAACACTAGTCGATTTACAATTAAAATAATGCTTCGGAGTATGATTGACTTTGTTTATAGTTTTTACATTTATAACCCTATCACATACACTACAGGAACCACAAACAAAGGTGCCCACCTTAATGGAGATAGGTTTCTCCAAATTTATTACATTATTATTTAATATTTCTTTTAAATGTTTCCCTCTTTTATAGGAGAAAGTAATGAACTTTGGAAATAACTGACCTATGGAATCATCTTCACTTATCAGATACCAAAATTTTTTAACTAGTGATGCAAGTTTATTAGAAAAAGTTGTAAATTTTGTGACAAAAAATATTTTCTCACTATCCATACTTAGGTCATCCATTCTCATAGTCTTATAAGCATTAGTCCCTAAGCTAGATTCTATAGAATTCCTTCCAATAGTGTTATCCCAACATTTTAACAAATGATTTTTATTATACCCTCTGTTCAATAATTTAAGATATACTTTATTAAGGTCAATATCTATTTCAAAATCTATGCTAGTATAATCATGGATTCTCTTGAACTCCCCATATGGTAACGCTCTCAATAAATGTGGAGGATGCATACTTGGTTGCATGCAAGAACATATTCACTGATGTATGCTTTCTAAATGGTCTGAACTCGATTCTATTTTCTTTTTCAAATAAAGTTAAATCAAGAAAATTAATTTCATTTCTATTAACCTCATAAGAAAATTTAAGATTATGTTCATTGTTATTCAATATCTCAAAAAAATCAAAAAATTCAGAAAAATTCCCCTTACAAATAAAAATCAAGTCATTAATGAAACGTCTATACAAAACCACATTATTTTTAAAAAAATCAGTTGGATAAATAAACTTTTCTTCAAATGAATCCATATAAATAATAGCATAAGATGGTGTATATGCTGCACCCATTGCAGTCCCCTTAATTTGCAAAAAGTATTCTTTATTGAACAGAAAATAACTGTGGGTTAAACAAAATTCTAATAAACTAATCAAATAATTAGTTCTAGGCCCTTCACCTAACATATTATATATTGATTCAAGTCCCCATATGGTCTCAATGTTTGTATATAGAGATAAATTGGATGTTTACTTGGAGTCTAGTTTAAATCCAGACTCTCTTCCTCCTGCTCCAGCCAAACCAGACAGATACTACAGAGTACCTGACTCACACAAATTCCTTTATAAAAGCCCTGTAGCTGACCCAGAAACAATTTCCCAGGGTCCTAAGGGAGCAAAAGTTTCTATGGCTAAAAACCCTGTGCCCTCTGAAAGGGATTCCAGAGCCCTAGATAGATGGGGAAAGAAAATATACACCTCAGCTACTGTGGCTATGAGAGCATTAAATTGCCAGTTTCACATGTTGAAATATCAACAATTCCTAATGTCTCAGTTAAAACAAAAAATGAGCACACATTCAGAACAGCCTGAATTCAAGGAAATGCAGGATCTGTTGCATGCAGCTGAACAGGTGGGCAAACATACTTTACAATGCGGATTTGATTCATTGGAAGCTTCTTGTAGAGCAGCTGTTACTGGCTCTGTCATACGTAGATGTGCTTGGTTAAAAGAACAAACCCTCCCTGACCATGTTAAAGCAAAATTAATGGATGCACCTTTACAGCAGGATGTATTATTTGGTGTCAAAGCAGAAGAGGTTTTAAAGAAAATGGAGGATAAGGCAAAGTCTATGCAAACGGTCAAGGATTTTTTGCAGGTACAACCCCCTCGTTTCAGCAGAAATTGGCCAACAACAACTGGTCCTTTCTAGCTTCAGACAAATCACAGAGGGGAAAATACAGACGCCCAAGGGGCAGAGGTCCGTCACAGGGCCCTTACAAACCTCGCCAATGTGGTTCCGCTACCCAGAGAGGAGGAGAAGACAGGCCCCAAGCTAGCAGAAGACAAACGCAATTACTCTATCCTCAAACTACCAAGCAAATCTCTCCTGGCAACTCCCTTGTGAGGAAAACTAGCATTTTTTGCAGACAGCTGGCACATCATCACAAAAGACAAATGGGTTCTAAACATCGTCTCTCAAGGATACAGATTCCACTTTCATACCTTACCAAGGATCAAAGGAATGCCAAACCTGCCACCAAATCAATGGGCAGAGGCACAAAAACAAATTACAGCTCTCATGAACATGAGCCATTCAACAGGTACCTACACAGGAGCAAGGACAAGGATTTTACTCAAGACTCTTCCTAGTCCCAAGAAAGGACAAAGCATGGAGACCCATTCTGGATCTTTCAATTCTGAACACCTATCTGCAAGTACCAAAATTCAAAATGCTAACACTACAGCAGGTTCTCCCCATGCTGGGCAAGAATGCTTGGCTAGTCACTTTGGACCTCCAGAAGGCATACCTGCATGTCCCTATCAGACAAAATTGCAGAAGATACCTCCGCTTCATTGCAGGTTCAGCGCATTATCAATTCTCTGCACTGCCCTTTGGCTTATCTACTGCGCCCAGGGTCTTCACAAAATGCCTGGCACCGGTAATTGCATACTGCAGACAAAGAGGAATTCAAATATACCCATACCTGGACGACTGCCTTATTCAAGCAGAAAGCAAGGACATTCTTTTAAAGCATCTGGCATTTGTCAAACACCTTCTAAGTTGCCTAGGGTATACAGTAAACGAAAAGAAATCAAAATTATTGCCCTCACAAAACATAATATTCCTGGGTGCCAGCTTGAATACAACGGCCCAGATGGCTTATCTCATGCCAGGCAAGCAACGACAGCTGTTTCAATATTTCAAAATAATGGCAACAAAGATCCAACTCCCTGCAAGAAAAATTCTGCAGGCCTTGGGATTCATGGCATCTTGCATACTACTAATACCATTTGCAAAACTGCATATGAGGAAATTGCAATGGTAACTGAAATGTGTATGGATTCAGCACAGCCACAGCTTGGAAACAATGATACCACTCATTCCCTGCCTTCAACAGGAGTATCTATGGTGGACACAGGCATGTCACCTCAACAAGGGTCAGCCTTTCACCTTACCCACAGCCAGGCAAACTATGACAACAGATGCATCGGACTATGCCTGGGGAGCACACATGGCAGGGCAGTGCATTCAAGGCAAATGGACAACAGATCAGAGGCATCTGCATATCAATCAAAAAGAAATGCTAGCAGTACAGAATGCCCTAACATCTTTCAAGGACCTTCTACACCCAGAGCAACTAATAATAAAGACGGACAATACCACAGTCATGTGGTACATAAACAAGCAAGGGGGCACACATTCCTACCCTCTATGCAGGCAAGCAATGACCTTGTGGTACACTGTACTGCCTTACCAGGTTCAATTACAAGCACAATTCCTGCCAGGAAAGAAAAACACATTGGAAGACGACCTAAGCAGAAACATCATGGATCCACACGAATGGAAACTAGATCCACAAGTATTTGCAATGATAGCTCAAAAATGGGGAGGCCCAGACATAGATCTGTTTGCAAGCCCCCACAACCACCAACTTCAAAAATTTTGCACAAAGACCTTCCATCTTTAAAACATATACATTTAAACAGTTACAATAGTGTATGTACATTTTTGTTCTATTCCAGTAGGGATGTGGATATATTTCAAACAGTACTTTGTAAAATACCTCTTTAGCGCACATGTCTGTACCAGCCATCTTATATGACACACAGCTCTAATACATTTGTAACACAAACATCTTATAAGACTCATGTTGATAGTCACAGTTAACATATATTGATTTACAAAATTCCAGCTAGCTGGGCTGGCAGTATCTCCTTTTTTTTACACCATGGTTGGTTCCCCCGTGAGAGTGGGGCTGTCCCAGGAGCTGACACTTTTGGATCCGGAGCTATAGAGCGGTTGCATGTTTCTTCCAGTCGGAGGCCACCTCAGTTGTGATTGTGTCACTATTTGTTGATACCAGTTATCTTTGGAGGTGATGTTTGTCATGGATCCTGTCTGCCTGGCCAATATTCCTTCATGGCTACAGGATAAATATAAGATTCATATTGACCAATGCCCTGTTCCCAAAAATAAGTAAATACAGTTCTGGCTACACTGTACCCTTTTGGTTTTCTGTACTCGTTTTTCAGCTTTACCAACAGGGCCTCCCGGGAAGGAGATGGTGTGTTGGTTTCTCAGAGTCGGACCCACTTGGACTTCTTGACTGTTCCATGCTGTGATGACTATGTGGATGTGCCTGCTGAATCTGCTTATCTGTTTGAGGATGTGGGCATTCCTAGGAGGCTAGGTGTTGGAGCATGTACCCCAGAGGCAGAGGTGTTCCACAGAACTAGGGTTTTTCAGAACTTCTTTGACTGACCTTATCAGCACTCCTGAGGCACTGTCCAACAGCCCTCTATGGAGGCATTCGGTGAGGATGTTCTTTTTGTGGCACCTTGGCCCCCGGACTAGCTTAATAACAATACTTGGGTTCTAAGCATAATACCCACAGATTATTTTTCTTCTGGCACGGAGGTCTGATCAGTTCCACTTGGCCATGGCTTACAGAGGTGCTCAGACAGTATGGCTTCCTGATCCAGGATTTCCTCCTAAAGTTAGGACACTGAAACTAACTCTGCCCTCCTTCCTTGAAGCCTTTGACTTGATGGCCCATTCTTTCCAATTATGTGTTTCACTTGCAAAACTAAAATTGGGATAAACCAGTCATCAAAGTTACACTACCTAGATGGCCATTACTGGTCCATTTCACTAGATCCATGCCTACTCCGTGCATGCTGCAGTAGTTGTAGCAATGTCTTGTGTGGGTATTGACATTCAAGGTACCTCTATCCATCCTTCCTTCCTTCATAAGCCCACAACTTGGACAAATTTGGATAGCATGAGTTACCTCAAATACTTTCATGCTGAGGTCACCTACTTCCAGGACACTTCTCTAGAAATCAGATGTTGACTCCTAGGAGAGGATCTTTGAGGGTCTGTCCATACTGTTCACACCTGGCTAGGGTGTCCTTCACGTGCTGTCAAATGGAGAGTTGATGAATGAGGGCTGCAAGGACTCCTCAGGATCACATAAGCACTTCCAGTCATGTCTCCTAATGGAAATGCTTGAACCTACTGACTTGAGACTCCTTCAGAAGCACGTGAGACTGACGTCATGGCCTCATAGACTAATTTGAAATGGATTGCAGAGTAGCAAGCTGAGAATGCAACAGATGACTGAAATTCCTCAGACATGAATCCTCATAGATTATTTGATAGCTGTTTAATCACATACCTTAGAAGTCTTGTAAAATGTGTTAGTAATTCAGTGATCTTAAAGTAAAGATTGCTGAAGCATAACATTCTTTACAATATCTCTCTCTTGATCTTGACTGTTCATTAGTCTATTCTTTACCAACTTCTACCTGTTCCCATCAAACTCGCTCCAATTTACAAACGTTATATACAATGTGAATACAATCAGGTGATCTAATTTGGGCAGCCCATTCTCTCTTCTCCCCAATACCCACAGCGACTCTTGCCAAGTGTGGTGGGGGGCATTTTAAAAGATAGATGGTCCAAGACACAAGGCTTCCCTTGGAGACCAAGTGGCTTATCAATGCCCTCGAGATGAGATCAATTTTGCTAATGTTGCAAGTCTTTCTGGACATTCTCCCTCTGGGGTTATTACACTGTATTCAGACAGCATGTCAGTGGCCTAGTATTTTCTCAGTAGGGAAGAACCCATTTCAACCCGTGGTGCAGAGAGGTCTTAAAGGTCTGGGAATAGGCGATACCTTCAGACCACTTTCTAAGTATAATGCATATACCAGAAAAATTCAACATGCTGGCAGGCAGAATCAGCAGATCCATTCTAATTCCGCATGAGTAGTCCCTCAATCAATCAGTAGTGCACATGTTTTTGTCAGCCATTGGAGCCAGCCTTCCTGTGACCTATTCGCCTCTCCCTTCAACAAGTGCAGCAACTACTTCACTATGATCCCCCTTATGGGGCGAATCTTTCAGGGATACTCTAATTCATGATTGGATATTGGGTTTACTTTATGCTTACCCCCTCTACAGATGTTCCCTAAGTTTCTGCAGCAAGCAAGCATGCTAAAGGGCTCAGTCATACTTTTTACCCCTTTGAGCCTCGATGAATATGTTTCTTCTTTCTCTGGTCTCACCTCAAATATCCCCCATGGATATTGGGACCCATTCAGAGTCTTATATCTCATCCATCAGCATCCCAATCTCCATGCCCTTTAACTGCCTGCATGATTTCTTCACTTCCACCGATACTAAGAAGGTCCAGAGCCGCTTCCCCAGTCCATGATATGTTTTGGTTTCCACTAGAAAGTCTACAAAGGCCAGTAGGAAAGTTTTTCAAAGTGGGCATGTAAACTATCCTTCCTTCTCTCAGTACACTTGTTAAAGAGGAAATATTTTCTCTATCATCAATTTTTCAGCTAGCTATCATATCAAAATTTTCAGAATACCCTTCTTTCTGTCAACTTCCAGGGTATCTAAAACCTTTATGTAAGGACACTTCTGTTTAGACCCCCCATAACAGATCCTTCTCCTCCTTGGGATTTCACTTTGGTCCTCCACATGCTGACTCAGAAACCACTGGAACCAGCAGATAATTGTGGCATGAAGTTTTTTCTTGGAAAGCAGTTTTTCAGTAGCTTTTACTTCAATGAAAAGAGTTTTCTCAACTCCAGCCCTTATCTGGTAAGACCTCCTTATATTGTTTCCATAAAGATATGGTATCACTATGGACAAATCTTTTCATTTATGCCTATACTGGCCACAGAAGCTAACATAAACCAATCAATTCAGTTGCCAGCCCTCTTCCCTACTTTACTGGTAAGGGCGAATATAGGCTGCATCTTCTTAAAGTTCATAGGCAACTTCACAGAACAGAAAATATAGGAAGTGTGGTCAGCTGTTTGTATCTTTCTCACCTATTTGGCTAGACCAAGCAGTTTACAAGCCTACTGGTCCAAATGGATTGCTGACTGTATTTCACTGGTTTATGCTCAAAAATGTTCAGATTTACCTTATTCTACTAGAGTCCACTCTACCAGATCTATGGCTCTTCATATGCTTTTCTTCCAGAGCTTCAATTGACAGTACTAGTCCTGCAGCCACCAAATTTGACTAGTACCCTTGTCACACTTTCTAAATTGGACTTTGTCCACAAAAAAAAAAAAAAAGACTTTCCTTTGGTTTGACAGTGTTCTGTCATATCCTTCTTGGAAGACCTCCCAAGAGTTACACAGCTGGGAACTCTACCCATCAGTGAGGATGAATGAAATGTACTACATCAGATTTATGAGTTATGTACTTACCATAACTTGGCGTCTGTGTTGTCCAATTTCATTCTTCCTCAACTTCCCTCCCAACCATCCCCCAGCTTTATGTTTTTTAAAAGAATATTGGATGTTACAGGAACTTTTTAGTTCCAAGTTTGAGTGTAATTTTTACTTTATCTGTCCTGTCTCTTTAAATTAATAGACACAGGCAGCAAACTTGATCTGAGGAGTTAGAGATGGTGTAGTGAATTATGGGAAGAGGGGGGAGCCAAAGATTAGGATCTAAAGTCTGGGAAATGGGGCTGAGTTAGATCTGGGGATTGGATCTGTAACCCATCAGTGAGGAAGAATGAAATTGGACAACACAGATGCCAAGTTATTTTAAGTACATAACTCATAATTAATGATGCAGCAGATGCTTCCAATAGGGCTGCCACTTTATGTTCTGAGGAGATATTCCTAGCTTCAGCTTCAGCCTCTGCTTGATATTAAAGCTAAGTTGATGGATGCTCCTCTGAACAACAAACATTTGTTTGTTGTCGCTGCTCCTGACTTGTTTAAGTTCTTGCAGGAAAAAGGCAAGGAATTGCAAGACCTGAAACCCATTTTTGTTTCCCCAGTGCCTAAACTTAAGAGGAATTATTCCAGTAAACCAGTGTTTGTCAGAAGGTAGTCCCGTCCTCCTCCTAAAGGTAAGAAAGATGGTAGGAGGGCTCCCCCTGCTAAGTCTACCCAGACTCCTCCTGCTCAGAAGTCTCCCTTTCCTGATAAACCAGGTGCTGACTGTCATGTTCTTCCCAGCCACATCCCTCTTTCCCATTGTCTTTCCCTATCCCTGCCTGTTTGGTTAAACCTAAATCGGGACTCTTGGGTTCTTTCCATTATTTTCCAAGGGTATTTCATGGTTTGGCATTCTCTTACCCCCTTTTCCTGGGTATCCCTCAGCCACCTCAGGACTGGTAGGCCTTTTTCCACAGGTGCTCCTGATTCTTATGACTCTGAGAACTATTTCGAGGTACCAGTGACTCCAAGGGGGAAGGAGTTTTATTACAGCATATTTTTGGTCCCCAGGAAAGAGGGCAGTTGGAGACCCATTTTGAATCTTTCCTCTCCTAAATACCTTTCTGAATGTTCCTTCTTTGTGAGTGTTAACCCTTAAGACATTGTTTCCTCAGTTGCTCCCTCAGGCATTTCTATTTTCTCTGGATCTCAAGGATGCTTACCTTCATATCCCTATTCATCCCCTTTTCAGGAATTTTTAACGTTTCTCTGTTTGCTTCCTGGCATTTTCAGTTCTCTGCTTTGCCCTCTGGCCTCTCTACTGCCCCCAGGGTATTCACCAAGTACTTAGTGCCTGTGATTGCTTTTTGTAGGCTCAAGGGCATTCAAGTCTTTCCTTACTTAGATGACTTGCTTATTCAAGCCTTCTCTCAAGAGATTCTTTTACAGCACCTTCAATTTGTCATTTGTCTGCTGCAAGACCTGGGGCTCAGTGTCAGTTTCCAAAAGTTCTTCATGCCTCAATCACAAGACCATGTTTTTCCTGGGATGCAGGATTCAGATTTTTCCTATGTTGGCATCCCTGCCTCCTTCCAAGGCCTTAACTCTGATTTTCTTCTTTCAGCCCTTTCTTCCTCTGTTCTCTATTTCAGCCAGGGGAATTTCTGAGGGCTCTGGGATTAATGGCATTCACCATTCCTATGCTTCCCTTCACCAAACTCCACTTGCAAAAGCTTCAGTGGTTTCTAAAGTCAGTTTGGCTTCAGCATTCTCATACTCTGGAGTTTAAATTCCTCTTCTTCTATGTCTCAAGCTGGAATTTCAGTGGTGGATTCGACAGTTGGCATTGAATCCAGGGCTGCCCTTTCAGCCCCCCACTTCGCTCTCAGCTGTTTACTGATGCCTCAGACAGGGGATGGGAGGATTCATTCAGCACTCTAGAGGTGCATGGCCTCTGATCTCCTCAGCAACAAAAGGAGCACATCAGTATCAAAGAGATGAGAGCTCTCCTGTTGGCTGTAACAGTTTTCGTCCACTACTTTCTCCGGGACCCCAAAAGGTTTCTACAGACAACACCACATTGATGTGGTATGTTAACAAACAAAGGGGACAGGGTCCTGTCTCCTTTGCAGGTTGGCACTTCAGGTTTGGGAACTAGCTATGCAGTGCCAAGTGACATTTCAGGCAGTTTACATTCCAAGTTAGAATTTTGTGGCAGATTCCCTGAGCAGGTCCACAACAGTCCCACAAGTGAATGCTTCACAGGGAGGTGTTTCTGGATGTGGGGTATTGCAAGTCGATCTCTTTGCCTCCCCTCTGAGTAGACAACTTCCTCTATTTTGCACCAGAGTCCTATTTCCTCTGGCTTGGAAGGAGGGCGCCCTCTCTTTTCTTTGGAATAGGATGTTTCATTGTCTTCTCTCCCCTTCCTCTTATTCCAAATTTCTGGAGCAAGGTAAAACAGGATGCTCCCAAAATTTTGCTGATGACTCCCTTTAGGCCCTGACAGTATCGGTTCCCTCTTCTTCTAAATTTAGTCAAGGGCAATCATCCCAAGTTACCTCACAGAATGGATCTTCTCACACAAGATAAGGGGTCTCTCATCCATCCTCACCTGTCCACTCTTCAGCTGACACAGTGGGTGTTAGGATTCTGTTTCCTTAAAGACACCTTTTTTCTGAGGATGTGCTTCAGGTTCTGCAGAAGGCCAGGAAACCCACTACTAGGAAATCCTACTTCTCCAAATGGAAGAGGTTTCCTATTTGGTTTCTTTCTTGTAACCTGGACCCACTTACTGTAGATGTTCTTTGGTTCTCTCTCATTTGTGTGAATTGCTGAATGCTGGGTTGGCATATTTTTCTATTAAAGCCCATTTGTCAGCTATTTCTGCTTGTCTGCCGTTAGCTCCCCCTTTGGCTTCTAGGTTTGAGCCTAAACTGTTTGTTAAAGGAGTCCTTCATACTAGACCTCCCAGGGTCTGTCCTTCCTTCCTGGGATCTTAATTTTGTTTTGGAGAAATTGACCCAAACTCCTTTTGAGCTTGCAGATTTAGCTTCCTTACAGCATTGTTCTTGAAAGACTGTTCTTTTGTTAGCTCTTACTTCTGCCAGATGGGTGTCTGAGCTTCAAACCCTTATGACTGTTCCCCCTTTTTAGTTATCCATAAGGACAGGGCATCCCTTCGTACTAATCCTTCTTTTATGCCCAAGATGGTGAGTGAGTTGTCACTTAATTGGTCTGTTCATTTGCCCACTTTCTTCCCTTCTCAGCAATCTGCTAATGAGAAAGTTTTGCGCACTTTGGATATACATTGACAGCTCAAATTTTATTTGGATAACACCAAAAGTTTTTGAAAATCTGTTGAGCATTTTGTTTCCTTTCATCCTAGATCCTTAGGATTGGCAGTTTCCAAGCAAACTATTTCTTCTTGGATTTCTAAAGCCATTTCTTTTTGTTGTTCTTTTCATGGTACGACTCTTCCTTCCTCTGATGAGGCTCACTCTAGCAGGGCTGTGACTTCTTCTGGCACTTTTTTTAAGGTTTTGGACATAACTCTATCCCTGAGGCAGCTACTTTGACTTCAGTGCATACTTTTACCAAACACCATAAGTTGGATAGGATATCCAGGGCTAGAGCTGGTATTGCTAGGGACACTCTTCATGGGTTCCTAGAAGGCTCTGCTGGTCCTCCTCCCTCTCCACTTCCAGATATTTTGCACTGTCCCTATTGTAATGAATACTGCAACAGTGATATGGAGTGACATCATACAGTTGTGTAAAATGTTACCATTCAGGTAGATGTCTTTCACTCCCCCTCCTCCCCCTGGTCTTTTGTTCTTCTGGATGTCTGTGTTACTGTCTTTTCTCCTTGGGCTGGCATTCGTACTGGGCCTCTCAGTTCTGAGGATGGTACATCCAGATGTCTCATTTATATCATACGCCTTGAGTGGGGAGCATACGTGTGACATACAGTGTACCCTTAGCAACCTAAAGGCTTTGATATACTGGCCAGACATCAGGCTGCCCTTGGCAGGGGATCTCTGTTATACGGAATACTGCAATAGTGAAAAGAAGTACATCTACCATTATGGTAAGATATTGCACAACTGTACTTTCCTACTATTTTTTTTCTTTTTTTACAAGTTCCAAGAAGGATGAAAATTGTTTGGCTTATGCATACCAGATTACATCACTTTTTGGTCTGGATGATGATTCTGGGAATGGCAATATCCTTTCATTTGTCTCTTACCAGGAGGATGTCTGTTTTGGAAGGAGATACAGAATTTATAGAAAGACGACTTTAAACAGTCTGCCAGGGAATTATCACTCAAAAGGTTGTATGCATGGTTACAAAAGTGCAATGTACCAAACTGCTACTTTTACCTTTTGTAACTCCTCCTTTTGAAAATGTAGATTTTAAGTTCTTCTGGTTGTCGGAATAGTTTTTTTCTTTTTTAATTCACCAGTGGCTGACCCTATTGTGATTGAAGTGGCACTTCTCAAAAGGCCAGGAAAGTAACTAGTCTGGATAAATTCTGATATGTTTATAAAGAGGGTGTACACATCTGCTACCCATATGATACAGTACCAGAGTGATTTGATGAAACAGAAGTGTAAACTGGAACAAAGTAGCTAATGAAAAGATGTCAGTATTAAAAGCAGCTGATAAGCTGAGTCCTCAAGATGCTGTCAGTCCCAGTTTCTTCAACACTGCTGCTTTAGATACTGTTGTGCATAGATATGTGAAACTTAGAATCCAGTCCTTTCCTAAAAATCTTAAGGATCATCTTCTGAACCATGGAAGGAATTATCATGTAAATAATCAGTGAAATAGGAAACCTCCAGACACTGGACCCAACTCAGTTTGGTTTCATCAAGAGCAGGTCAAGCCTTGCTCAACCTGGTTGGACTTCTTTGAGGGGGTCACCAAAGCAATGGGTTGAGGACAAAAATGGTTCACACTGCATACCTTGACCTGGTCAAGACATTTGACGCAATACCCTACTTGGGCATTGTTAACAAACTCAAGAGGTTAGGTGTACACCATTACATCACCCAGTGAATAGCCAGCTCTCTGAGACAGGACCCAGGTAGTTAGAATTGGAGATATACCTCTACAAAGAGGCCAGTCAACAGCAAAGTCCCTCAGGAATCTGTCCTAGGACCAAATCTTTTTGGCATCTACTTCTCTGAAGTCGAGACGAACATCAAGTGCCTTTGCCTTACTAAATTTTCAGATTGCAAATTAGGAGCAGTCATAGAATTCCCCACCAACAGTAATGTTCCCCAAAGAAGGCTGACACAGATAAATAAGTGTGAGAGCCTTGGACTAAAACTAAATGGTAAGAAATGTGTAATAGTTTCCTTCAGGAAGTCAGCCATCCCTTGGAACTACCATATTAATAGCTGATCCCAAAAAGTTGACCCAGTAGTTAGGGACTTGGGTACTCACCTACAGTAATCTACCCTTTGACCATCATGTGTCTGTGGTAGTGATGGAGTCATTCTAAGTTATAAGACTTAAAAACAAAGGTGTAGTATGTAGGTCTAGGCTAGTTATTGTTCCACTGTATTTTGACATTCATCAGACCAATCTTTGAATACAATGCCCCCTTTAATATGTACCTAAACAGGCAGATCCAATAATTGGAGCATCCGCAGAGGTACTTAACTAAAAGAATACAGGATGATGTAAAAATCATGTTCCCTTGTAGACCAACTAAAAGAATACAGGATGATGTAAAAAACATGTTCCCTTGTAGACCACCTCAAAGTTCTATCTCCTACAGCCTGTTGATCTACAGATCTGTGTCTGGCATACAAGGCATTGTCACATTCCACTCTGATGGACCTCCTGCATATCCACAAAACAAACAGCACCAGCATTACCCATTCTAAAGACTTGAGCCTTGCCTGTGATATAGATAAGACCTTTTCGAGAGATGGGTATGTATCTCAGAGACTACATCTTCTCTGGAACAGGCTCTTCATCCATGCAAAAAAGCCCCCCCAACCCAATTCAAGTGCAATTTCGACAGTTTGATGGGGAACCATAAATTCACCCAGATTTTGCACGTGTCTCTAATAAACAACTGGCAGCCTGTAAATGGCTTGTCTCCCATGGCCTTGCTTGTAAATGTTTCATCTCCCAAGCCCCTGTTTACACTACCAAGGGTACCAGAACTTGTCTGAGATTTGGGATGCTTGGCTGGACTTAAAAAGGCCCCAGTGGCTCTAAGGCTAGTACATACCTGTGAACCTGTAGACAGCTCTTTGGATGGGAGAGGGTTTTTTTGTTAGATCCCTCTGCACTGAAGTACTTAAGGAAATAGAAGAGAAAGGAAGAACATGAAAAATGAGCAAATGTCCTTTATGGTTCCAAAATATGCCAGAAACCTTTCTGCAGAATTGTTTTTCTCTTCAAATGTTTTTGGAGCTGCTTTTTTGTATTGATTAGTTTGGCTTTCTCCTTTGCATACATATTACATCGTATCAGATCTCTTTTTCTTTCCCATATCCACATTTCGTTTTTATACCTTTCAAAAATCTCTGGGTTTTGTTCTTTATATTTGTGCACTTTCTTTGTCACTTCTTTTCCCGGGAGCTCAAAGTTTCTTATCCTCAGCAGTGTACTGTATCATCTTTATGGCCGTTTTTTTAGCCTGTCATTTTTTGTGATTTTTGTGAACTGTTATTTCCTTCTACAACAGAGAGGCCGTCCTCCTCTGAGCCTGGCTTTAACCCCATTGTAAGAATGTTTCCGTGTCTTGAAGATTCTACACTGCCATTTTTTTCCAGTTCTGGCACCAGTACGTATACCAGGATTGGGCACTTTTTTATTTTGGGACTCGTATACCCAGCTGTCTTTTTTATTTAACCTACCTCTGTTCATGACATATATGCTGTATAAAATGCAGTATATATATATCAGTGTTGTCTTGGTGATATTTAGTGAAATCAGGGTCCAAGACTAGAGAATGACTTCATTTCCAGCAATACTACTCTTGGATTCTTGCTGATTTCATCACCTCTAAATTCATACCCCATTGCATACATAATATTCTATGTGACTGTTATTCTCCTTAAGGATGTACATCCAAAATCCTTTCTTTACTTCTTGAATTACCCCCCCCCCACTTCATCATCATCACTTTCTGCTTGTATTATAAGAGCCTTACCTGTGCACCTCTAAAATATCCCTTCAAGTCAGGTAATTCTAAGCCTCCCTCTTCTGTTGGATCAACTTATCCTACTAGTCTCTTGCCCTTTTCCCCTCCCAGAGAAAATTCTTCAACTTTTTGTTAATTACAATCCACAACTTCTCCTCTGGTTGATAAAATATGCCTAACCTTTGTATAAAACTAAAGGGACTAAAAAAATGTTTACTCCTTCTGTCTTGCTATCTATAGCCATAGGTAAGGGCTTCCAGTTTCTCAGTTTTTGTATTATCTTTTGTTTGGTCTCTTCCTACATATACTTAGCTGTCATAACCGAATCCTTTTTAACCCATACTCCTAAATACTTCGTTATCCTGTCCCCATAAATATGGGTATTGATGAACCAGTTCATGTGTGGATACATAGTTTAGAGTTATAGCCTTTGTTTTACAATCTTTCTAAACTTGTGCATATTATACAGGTACTCCTCGTTTTCTCTTTAGCACTCAGCAATTTTGCTGCTTCATGTTCTGTGAGATTCCCCAAATTTTGTAATGCTTTAACCATTGCCAAACCCTCTAAATAATTATTGTTACTTTTTAACCATATCTGTGTTTCTTTTATTTCTACCCTATTTTTAAAACTCTGCTTTCATTTTGTCCCACTTAACATCTGGTGTACTTTCTATCTTCGTATAATAGCTCCAAGTAATTTCCACTACATATTCCTTAAATTCCTGTCTTTTTAATAGGTCATGGGAAAGCACTAGTGTGCCATTTTTACTTCAGTTAGCCTACATTTTTATCTTAGTAATTATTGGCACATGATCTGAAATAGTTATTGAATGTCTATCAAAGTTCTTCATTAAATGCAGATATACCTGTGAAATATAATTTCTTTCTAGTCTAGTCCAGTTATTGTACCTTGAGTAATAGCGCAACAATACGTTCTTGATCATCTTGTCATATGGATCAGAATTAAAGATTAATGTTATAATGGCTGCATCCAGATCAGTGTCATTGTTTATAACGGATTTTATATAGTCTTGTTTGGATTTAATTAGAATAGCTGTTAAAGTGGACAGTATCAACTGATAGTTGATAAAACCTGAATTGTTTTAAGAAAAGAAATGAGAATGTTGAAAATGTGTTGCATTAGTAATGAGTATAAAAAGAAAACCACATGGCAGGGGTAGCAATAAAAGAAAAACCTGTGCGCTTGAAATTCAATCCTTATCTAGAATGTTTAGGCTGTAAGTAACAGGAAGAGCATATGTTTTGCAGGACTTGCTGCAAAAGGACCTTTTTAAAGATACATAAAACTAAAGACAATGAATTAAAAAGAATGTGTATGTTTCTGAACATAAACATGTAAATGATCAGTGCTAAAATAAAAAAATCTGTGATAGGCACTGTTTAAATGAAAATATTTGATATATTTGTCAGAAAGTACATCAGAACACTGAGGCAAGGGCACAAGTCCGATGGTTGTCAAGAAATCCTAACAATTATTAAACAAGATGTTGAATTAAACCAGATACATGTACAGAATGTGAAATTTTGTCTGAAGGTACTTTTAAGGTGCTTGGATTCAGTGTCAGTAAGAAGCAAAATATATGCATTCTTAACATACTTTGTCTTCACATGAAGCAAGATGGGTTAAAATTACTTTCACTTGAATACTGAAAATAAGAAGTGCAATGTGCTTTGCTCACATTGTAGCACTTAAAGGAGTTAATTTCTTTATGTTTTGAGACACTGGGCTTATGGGAAAGTAGAAAAGATTAAATTAATTTGCAATATAAAAGCAAATAGTGCAGCTGTAAAGCATCAGTTACAGATCACACAGGCATCAGAGATACTATGCAGGATCATAGCAGTGATGTCCTTGATTATGCTGATTTGTTTAAAGGCCTAGTAAGTTTGCCTGGAGAATATCTTATGTGAATGCAGTGTGATGTAGTGTCAGTGATAACTTGTTCCTAAGAAAGTATCGATAGCCATTAGAAGCAGAAATAAGCAAGAATTGAAATGAATGGAAAGCTTAGGTTTCATGAAGAAGCAATTAGTGCCAACATGATGGATTAATAGTATGGTTACTGTGGTTAAAGAAAGACGCAGCTGACATTGTATTAATTTGCAGTATCTGAATAACATTGATGAGAGCATTACCTACTGTTTATAGTTGTTTCAACACTGTCAAATGCAAAGTTATTTTCACTACTAATTACAAATCTGGGTTGCTTGCAGATAAAGTTGATAACAAAACTTTGTATAAAACTAGACAACTAAGCATCATTGTTTGTATATTTAATACATGACTAGGAAGGTGAAGATTTCTTAGACTTCTGTCTGATGTTTCCTCAGCATCAGGGGTGTTCTGTAGAGCTATTAGAGAAGTAGTTGAAGGCACAGGTGTTGTAAAATATAATTGAGGATCTGTTAGTTTAGAGCCTTACACAAGCACAGCATGGAGAGTGACTTATGTAGATGCAGAATATAGACTACATCATTTCTAGTATAGATACAGAAAGTGTTACAACTGCTGATCTGTTAGTATGGATGCAAATGCAAAAATAACATGGCAAGAGACTAATACAGTTGCTGACTGGATATACAACCTAGTTTTCAAGTTAAATAAACAGGGCCCGAAGCCTGTTAAAGAAAAAGATAAGTTATAGAGATGCAAAAGCCAGCAGACAACCTGGCATTACAGAGATTTCTAGGAATGATGCAGTATCTTGCAAAGTTTATACTTATTACATCTGTACATTTGAGTAAGCTTTTAGAGTAAGATGTAATTTTGCAAAGAGATATCACATTGGGTAGAAAAGTCAGCTAAGATAAAACAGTGCAAAGCTGTGTCAGCTGCAGTGTATACTATAACATGGATGTACACAAAAAGATGTTAAATGATTTATTCTCAAGGCAGATGGTTCCTGATGTTGTCATACCTAGTAGTGGTCCATGGTACAAATGTTAATAGTTATTTTGCTTGAATGAGAATTCAGCCATGCAGTATCCATCTCCTATGATTTTCAGTCAAAATGGGAAAATGTAGAGATCTGTCCAGAAAGTGTAAACTCTCATGAGAGAGAGCAGTAGCAAAAGCTATGAAGATTATCCTCTTACAATTTTTAGAAGATAAGAATACTCTGTTGTAGGGACTCAGACACTCACCAACTTGACTGCTAATGGGAAGAAGATTAAAAAACAAATTACCAACTTCAAATGCATTACTGATTCTTGGAAATTAATGTAAATTAAATTGAATTCAAAAGAGAGATAATGCAATTACAACAGAAACTGCAGGCAACTTGCATATTTGCATGCTGAAGATAAAGTAATAATACAATGTCTGAATCTGAAGTAGTTGCTCAAGCAACCAAACTAAGATCTTGCATTACTTGTTGGGAGAATGCAGTCTTCATAGGAGGTGGAATTGCAGATATTTATGTAAGAGAGATTTGCTGACATTCCAGTAGGAAAATAAGAAGTATCACAGTGAAGTCATGTTACAGGAAGATAGAGAACTGTGTGCATTGTGGCAGTCGGGACTTGTACAGAGAGAGAATCCTGAAGTCATGTCTGTAAGAATCATAGGAGGTTACTAGGCTAATGGCCCTAGAGTCTTTTGAAGCCTAGGCATTGATATCCTAGTTTTCCCAATTATTATTGGCCACGGACTAGAATGGCTGTGGTTTATGCCTTTGCAAGCTGCCTCTGTCTATAAAGGGACACAGGCAACAAGTCAGGGGTGAATTTGCAATGTCCCATCCATTGGTCCAAATTGTGTTTGAATAGGCTTAGGGAAGAATTCTGCTTCACATGAATGGGGAGTCTGTTCTATGGAAGGGTTCATTTCTGTGACATGTACCTGTCCTTCCAGCACGTTTTGTTTGTCACAGATGAGGTTGAGATCCTTAGGGTCAGGTACATCTAGTGCTCTTTGTTTTGCTAATGTGTTTCCAATCCATCAGGGCTGGATTGCTGAATGCCTCGTAGGCTAGACATAGACTGCCCCTCAGTAGTCTGTAGAAGAACAAGTGTAGGGAAAGGTCTTTGAGGCAGTCTGCATAGGGCATATTATTTAAACCCTATATTCTTTTAGTGAGGAATGTCTGTGGCTCCTCCAGCTGTTGCAAATGCCTTGTCAGGTACATGCCAAAGGGTGCATCACACACGATTATTGGATTAAAGAAGGCTAAGTATAGTGAGGCTGTGATCTCCTTAGATCTGGATGCCATGCCCTTTCTCAACACCATGGATGCATAGTGAACAAAGTACAGGTTACCGTCAACCTGAGTTCCCAAGTCCCTTATCACTGGGTCTGCTCTTGGGGGAGTGTTGTCATTGTAATTTGTAGGGTTGGCATCTTCCCAAAGGATAAAATATTTTTTTTTGCACTGAGTTTTTAGGCCATGGCTCTGGCACCTGTTATTTCTGTCTCAGACCATAATGGAGGATATCTACATTTCCGGGGAATTCAGTGATTGCACCCAGCTTACAGATGTCAATAAATTTGCCCTGATTTCAGAGGAGTATATTCCGAACAGGTGAGGTCCCAGTACCAAGCCCTGTGGGACACCAGTAGTAATAGCCCTCTTGGTGGAGGTGGATTCCTCCCACTCTAACTTCATGTGCTCTATTCATGAGCCATTTGGCTAGCCATTGGATGACATAGGGATTTAGGTCTAAATTTTTGAGTTTGTCTATAATACTTGAGTGTGTTATTAGGTCATATACCATTGCCAAGATGAGGTAGGCAGTATGCACCATTTTGTTTTCATCCATGGCTTTAGTGATCTTCTCTAAAAAGTCCACCAGGTTTAGTAGGCACGACCTGCCCTTACTGAAAACTAACAGGGGTAAGTCCAGTGTTTGGAGATTTTTCTAAGTTTTGGTTAATCAGTTCCATGATAATTCTTTTCATGACCTTGAATGTAAGACTAGTCAAACTTATGGTTCTGTAATTCCCTGGGTCTGTTAATGGTTCCTCTTTGTGTAGAGGGATAACCATTGGCAATCCTTCATTCCCTAAGGATGAAGCTTGTCTGGAAGCTGTAGTTGAATAGAGATTCTAGTGGGCCCAACAGGTCATATTTCAAGCTATTTAGGAGGCATCATGGGATTTTTATCTGGACCCGTTGATGCAGTGTTTTTAGCTTTGGAGAGTGCAATGAAGACCTCTTCTTTAGTGATTGAAGGGGAGAAATTGTAGATGGTATTTCCTGGAGGTAACTGGGGGTAATGAAGGGATGAAATTGGAGCTAAATTTTATCAGCCAACAAATTTGCTGTATTCTTCTGGTAAAGTATAGGGAGTTCCATTTCCTGTTAGTTCAACACACTATTGTGTGCTGTCGTTAAGGTTGTGTATTTAATTGAAAAATGCCTTTTGAGTATCCTTAGAATAGAAGGCCATTTTTGTCTCAAAGTTGGCTTTGGTGGACTTAATTAGTTCATTGAGTTGCTTGTTGAGACTGCTAAGGGAGTGTTTTTTTGCATGTTGGACACACAGCCCTTCCTATTTTTGTGCAGGATTTTATTTCTTGTGTTGTACAACCTATTTTATAGTGGGGGTTCAATCAAGGTGATTTGTTTTTGAAATTTGTCCTAAGTTTATTTCTGTTTGGTAATGCTGTTTTTATGCAGTTAACTACATACCTGTATGGAATTTCCGTAAATGCTTCTGCATAGGCCACAATGTTCTCTGAGTTTGGAGGGGGGCTTGTAATTTAGCTATGTCATTGCATAAAAGGAGGTAGTTAGCCATGGAAAAGTTCTTAAAAGTTCTGTGGTTTGCTGGAAGTTTTGGCTTTGTATTTATTTCAAGCCTGACCACTTTGTAATCTGATCTGACCAGTGAGGACATTATATTAGGTGATGCAACATTGCCTCATATTTGTGAGTACCTGATCCCAGGATATTTGCACCCCTAGTAGTTCTGCAGTTGTTCCAGGGTATTTGCATTGACAAAATCCAAGAGTCTTTCAGCCTGCATGTTTTTGTCCCAGATTAGGGTGGGATAGTTGAAATCATCAATGAATATGGTGCTGGGATGAATGGTGAGTAACTCCAGTACATGATACAGTTATCTTGGGTCATAGACATGTATCCGTAGCTGGTAAAGATATGGAATGGGACTTACTTAGGGTTAGTTCAACATGGACTAGCTCAAGCATGTCAGATTACTTGAACAATCTTGGTGTGTGCTTATTTTTTATGTAGAGTTGGTACACCTCCACCTCTTGTCCTTTCTTGTGTGGTAGTGGTCTAAAACTGTGGAAGACATTATAGCCGTGCACCGCTGGAGTGCCTTCAATTGCTTTAAACCATTTCTCAGTAACTACACAGGTGTCAGCACTCTCTAGGGTGAGGAGCACTTCCAGGGAGTGGAGGTGTTTGTTGAGACTCCTGTAGCATTGAGCGGTAAACACCTTTAGTTTATCTAGAGTAGACTTTACTAAGTCAGAAGGTTTATCAAGCTGGCATTGCCTAAAAAAGGCAATGTAGAGATGAATAATGTTTTGACCAATATCCAAAAGTCCAGTGGGCACAGAGTGTAGACTCTGGCAAAGCAGCAACAGCTGTCTCAAAAGGAAGGTCAGATGCCTAAATGAATATGTACATGAAATTATTCCTGTTTGGAAGACTAGTGAATAAAAGCAGTGTGATATGTGTACTGTTTGACAGTTGAAAATGCTGCTAAAGACTGAAAAAGCTGCATTCGTTAAAATGTCTTTTGAATAACTATGAAGATTTTGACGTATGTAAGCAAGTTCATGTTTAGTACAGAGTTGTGCTCAATTTTAAATTATCAGTTTAACATATAATGCTTTAAAGCCTCATATAATATTAATGTCTGTGCATGTGTGTGGATAGCCATGGGTGCAGCTGTGGCCCCTAGCCTGATCAAGGCCTTAGGCAAATGGGAGGAGGAATTTGTACTACAAAGTGAATACCAGAGTTTTATGACCAGCTCCCTTCGCTTTAAGTCTGTGACAAATAAAGGCTTGTTGCTTTGGAACAGTATCTGGGTTTCATGATTTTTGGAAGTTGTGACTGAACTCATCAACAAAATTTTAAGACCACTAGTTTCTTTGTTTTTTCTTTTTCAATAGTTTGTTAATCAAATCTTCCTTTGGACATTTGATTGCTTTGCTGTTTTAGCCTTATGGACTTTCTTCTACTGTAGTTTTCTCCCTACTCTTATTTGGTGTTACATGCTATGTTTCCCTTTAATATTAGTAGTTTTAGTATAGTATGTACAGGTTTTTTTTCAGGTTATTGATGCAACCCCTGTTAGGGGTTTGTAGGTTTGTGTGTTTGATCCTGCTAGTGGGATGATTTTGTAATCTTTTTGCTGGGCTGTGTATTTTGTCATTATGTACAAGAGGGCTTCAGACTTCCAAAAATGCATCCATATGGGCAGAAGCTACCTCATCAAGATTTCCGTGAAAAGTGTGTCTGCTGCTTGGAAGTCACCCACTTGGATGAAGATTCTGAGGCCTGTGCCTCTTTTGGAGCCAGGGCATTTGCTGACAGATGGGCCAAACTAGTTTTGAAGGACTCCTTCCCCCTCCATAACCCCTCTTCTTTTACTTCTCCCTCTCCCATGAAGAAAAACTACAGAAGAAATGGGAGAGAGAGAGAAGGGCAAAGATTGAAAAGAGAGAGAAAAGGATAAGGACAGAAAATGTCCTATGAGTGGTTCTGCCTCTGCTGAGCCAGTAGTGGAAGCCCCAGGGCCCTCTGTTTCCTCAGGCCCTATTATGGATCTGACTTTCGCACCTCCTCTACACCATTCCTCAGTCCTCTTGACTCTGACATTGGAACCGTCCCAACTGTTCGGCTCTCAAATGCAGACCATTCCAACTGAGCTAGAGTAAGGTACATCAAGTTAGGTGTCAAGCGCTGTAGCACTGGAGAATGGTCGTCACCCATTTCGTTTTGCTTTGGTGACCCCAGATCCACAGTTCTTGTTGAAGCGTTCACCCATGTGGGTTTGATCTTCCCCTTTGAAGTCCAGGATTTGTCAAACCCCTACACTGTCCTGCTAAGCTGCCTTTGACTCCTTTATCTAGGTCTGCTAGGCCAACTCAGAGCCTTAGGGAAGTTGGTTTGGGTAAGATGATGCAAACTTTCCTGGAAGCCCAGATTGACTTGGGCATCATTCACACTCTCTGCTCTGATGGTGGAGAAAGATGACCTTTCTGCTTTATTTTTTGTTTCTCCATCTCTGGTCCATCCTTCAGAACCATTAATCTTGGATCTGACTCCTGTCCAGGTGGTTCCTCTGTCAATGCCGACATCTAACTTGATGTACCTGACTCTAGCTCAGTCAGAACTATCTGCATTTGGGAGCTGAGAAGTTGGGTCCAGGAACATAGGGTTAGGATCAACTCTGTGGCTGTTAAAGCCATCCTTAGCATTGAGCACGTCAACATTGGACAGCTCATCTGTGTTCTCAACTTTGGATCTGACTGTTTTGGGGCTGGGTTGGCCATTTCGTCTAGATCTGCTGAATAGGGAGAGTCCTTTTCCAGTTGTCTGTCTTTGGCATCTGCTTTTGAGGTTATGGAAAAAGATTTTCTCCAGCTCTGGGACTAGTTTATATCACCCTTTGTCAGATCCATCCTGGTCTTTTCATCTCCCTTAAACTTCAGTCTTGCAAATTTCACCTTCAGGAATAACCCATACCTCAAGGTCTTCAGCAGCTTGTGACCTGGGACTTGCCTGACACTTGTTTGTGTCTCCCAGTCTCTTCCACCATGGACTAGCACAAAACTATCAGTGTAAAAGGAGGCACCTGGATTTTCCCAAGGACGCTTTAACAGGGGATTCTGACCATAATGACAGAGAAAGGTCCCCCAAATACTCAAATGATAATGCCTGTATCTCTGAACTCTTAGAATTGATTGGGGGTGGTGGACAATTGAAGCCCTTTCCCCTGAGGAGTCAGTTTTTCTTGAGGTCTTTGCTGCAGGCCCATCCACATCTCAGGTGTTATCCCTTCCTGATGTATTTGCTGATGTCATGATGCCTTTTGAAGACAAGACGAGCCAAGGGTTTTCGAACCCATTAAGAGCAGGTAATTAGTGTGGAAGCTAGTTGTAAAAAAAAAAAAAAAAATTGGGCAGTCAAAGAAAAGACATACTCTTCCAGACTTTAGCAGAAGCTACAATTTACAACCAAATACACAATAACGTTGCTAATATACACAAATGCTGCCAGTTGCATCTGCACAATAGGTTGTGCCCAGGCAGCCATCACTGTTCCCCGCCATAGCTACAGATCTGCTGACAATGAAAATTAAGGAAAAATACAGTAAAGCACAGCATATAAAGACACACACTACATGCAGAAACTGAAATGTTGCCTTAGCCGATAAAAAAAAAAATTCCTTCTGGTCTAATGAGAATTTAGTGCACTAGGATTTCAGTAGACCTTGAAAGAAATGGTCAAGCAATGACAGTGTGGAAACAGACTGGATGTAATCCCAAATTGTGACAACAAACATCTTGTGAAATACTGGATTTGATAACTCATATAAGAAATCATATTTCATTTACCTTAAGGCAGCTCAGTCATACAAACAAACTCTCTATTTTATTACATAATGCACACACTATCCCAGTGGAATGTGGCCCTTCTTGAGAAAGTACACCCCCTTTGACTGTGAAGCTGTCATAAAATATAAAAATAAAGTTCACTTTGCTCTTTTGACAGATATCGCCTCTCCAACAAACCATATCAGCCATAGCTGTCCTTTGCTCACTCACTGAAAATAAAATGAAGAATGTCAGAGCCACAGTAACATTTTACTATTTGGGCTTTCTGTTGGAAAACATTTGCACTCACCACAACAAGTGGTATTATTTTATTTCCCAACAGTAATGTTCTTGTATATGCATGCACAAGATGCCTTCATGTCCCTTCCATACCTCTCAACATCTTAGCACAAGAAATCTGGACAAAGGTCCAAAATAGAAACAGATTTTCAAATACTGTTCTCACAAACTTGGAAAATTGCAAGAATAAGTGGTTTTGCATTAGTGTGTATTTTCTGAAGGATATGAAGTCTGAAAATCAAGCACTTGTCATTATTTAGTGGCATCAGTCTTCATCAGTTTGCCTGAAACCCACAAGTTTTATAAGTAAAAAAACAAAAATATGGACAATTGGAGATATGGTCCATTGGTCCCCTTCCAGAAAAGGTAGCTACCTGCTGTACACAACTCTAATGCTTGATAGAGAAGAAAGTGGAAGGAAAAAAAGACAAAATGACTATAATATAGCAATGTCCGTGTGTTGCTCTTGGATGTGAGTACCCCCCTCCCCAACCAACACACATGCACATATCATAATTGACCATATCAAGGAGTGTTTAGCATGAATTGCCCTCTGGTTGTATGCACCCCCCCCCCCCGAAAAAACAGAAGAAGAAGAAAGGCAAGACGGACATTGTTGGTGTACATTGCTGATAGGCAAGTCTCCCCTGAAGAAATGAAAGGCATGGCAGCATCAGTAATAAATTTAAACTTGTTCATAGACAGACCATCCACAGACACTGTCTCTATAACACTTATCAAAAGATGGCAACTATTATGCACTCTTCTACCATTCATTTGTAATGGAAATTAAAGAATAAACAGAATATTTAAACTTGCAGCTCTGAGACACTATACAGTATTTCTCCTCACTTCCACCACAACACTACAGCAATAATTACTTTATTGGTAACTCTAGCTACCCTTCTTTTCTGTCCACGGACTGTCCTTCTAAACAGATTACCACTTTTAGTAATCAGTGGCTCCTTTCTTAAAAATAAAGTATAACATACTTGGTGTGCTCCAGAAAGCATAAATGAATACTGTAGAATTCTGCCAGTGCTGTCAGTAGTGTTCTCCGTGTTACTCTAATCTCTCTGTTGCTCATACTGGGTCTTCTAACTCCATGGTGTTGCTCAAACCCATTTCTGTGGACTAGGCAAAAGGCGCATCATCCCAAAATGAGTGACAAAGCTTTAAGAAAAGCTCCCCAACTATTATATCTCATAGTTGTTTACACATTACCATCTTTAAACTTGCACACAAAACAATTTTTTTTAAATTGTATTCCTTTTGGCACTGTTGGCACTGTGGCTCTTTTTCTACCCTTGTTGAAGTTGCAGTGAACCACAGTGCTTGTGTACTCAGACTGGACTTGACAGAAAACATCCTGCGCCTGCAGGGTCTATTCTGAATCAGCAGTCATTCTACTTTGGTGGGGTGGGGGCTCACAGTTGCAGTTCAGCTCATTCTTGGGTCTTTAACCTGCAAATTACAAGCCATAGCTGAGCTTATTCATGAGCTTGAGCTGTCTGTAGCTAGTCTGCCACTAATAAGAACCTAGCATTTGCCATTTTTTGAAGCCACATCTTCAGATGTAAGCAGTGTTTAATGATGTATTTTAATCACTCTGTTCAGCTCTTTTGGAATTTCAAGTGCAATTTACATCAATGGCCATACAGTAAAACTGTACTACCTAATCTCGACATTCTTTTCAGATCCTTTTTCTAATTTACTTCTTAATGCTATGTGTTACTTTTCTGGACTGACATGCAACAGGTTTTCTTTGTATGTGATATGCTTCTGAGAGGCTTCCCAGGAATGCAGTTAAGTTAGTGCAGTAGTCATAAAGAATGTAATTAGTATGGCTGTGTGTATTGTGTCAACTGTGCAACTCATTCTGTGCACATGGAATCTTTGTTTTAATGCTAGGAATTTGTTTTGCCATTCCTAGTCTTTAAGAAAACATTTGCAGAATATTAGAAAATAGCTTTAAATAACAGTGTTTAAAATTTGAACTTTAATTTCTTAGTTGTATACTCACATGTCAGCAGTGTTTGACCTAATGGTGTCATTCAGAGACAAGAATATGTGAATGTACACACAACTTTCTTTGTCATGTTTAGTCACAGCTGTTCATTTTTTTTTATTGTTATATTCTACACGTCTAATTTAAAATCAGCATGCTATTGACTATCTCTACCTCTTTCCAAACATTTTGCTTTGCATCCCTGTTCATAGGTAGGTACTAGGCTATATGCCCGAGGGCATTTATAAGCCTAGCCAGAGTGTGTCTGCTTTCACCACCCCATTGATTAATTAACTAATCCTCTGTCAAGCAGAGACAATGAAGTGATCCCAGGGGTGTATTTTCTGTTACCCATCCACTCGTCAAAGTTTCTCTTGAAGAGTGTTAGTGAAGGGCTCTGCCTAATGTAGTTCAGAATTTTGTTCCAAAGCATGGGGAGTCTCTGTGACAGGAATCTATCCCTCTAGCATGTTCTATTTATTGTGGTGAGGTTTAGCTCAATAGAGCACATGGCTTGCAGTGAGTTGGATTTCTTTAGGTGGAGCATGTCCATCAATTCTGAGTTGGACATGGCTTTGTAAGTCAGGCAGAGATCACCTCAGAGTAAGCGATATGCCACTGAGTACAGCCAGAGTTTTTTCAGTTGGGCTGCATAGGACATATGTTTGAGGCCAGTAATGCTCTTGGTGAGGTACTTTTGTGGTCTCTCCAGCTGTTGGAAGTGTCTTATGAGGTACATCCCAAATGGGACATTGTACTCTATGATGAGTGACCATTAGAGGGGCACTATAACCTCTTTATTTCTAGATGCGAACCCTTTAGTAATTAGATGGGCCACATAGAAGGATTTCCTAACTACTTTGGCAATATGATTGTCAAAGGAGAGATTACTATCTACCTTGGTCCGCAGATCTCTTATTACCTCTTCAGTATTAAGGGGGCTGCCACCTATGTGGTAATTCATGGGTGTTTTGTTTTTCCCAAATGGGATGACTGTGCATTTTTTGGCATTTAGCTTGAGGCCATGACTTTGACACCAGGTGTCCGTCTCAGTAAGGCCCTTTTGGAGGATGTCCGTGTGAGCCGGAGAGTCAATTATGGGTCCCAGTTTGCAGTCATTGGCGAATTTGGTTAGCCATAGCCCTCTTGTGTTTGCCTGTACTTCTGAGAAGTATATGCCGAACAGTAGGGGTCCCAGGACCGAGCCTTGCGGGACACCACTTGTGAATGGTTTACAGTTGGACCTGGAGCCCGCTATTCTTACCGTGTGAGTTCTGTCTGTAAGCCAGTTGGCAATCCATTTCGTGACATAGGGGGTTTATGTTCAGGCTGGTGAGTTTTTCTGAAATACCAGAGTGGGGAGTGGTGTCAAAAGCCTTGGCCAGGTCAAGGTAGGCTGTGTGAACAACCTTTCCCTCATCTATGGCCTTCGTGACTGTCTCGAAGAAGTCAACCAGGCTTAGTAGGCATGATCTGCCCTTAACAAAGCCGAACTGGGTCAGGTCATGTGTTTGGAGGTTCCCAATGTCTTTGTTAATGAGTTCCATGATGATGCGCTCCATAGCCTTGCAGACTAGGCTAGTCAGGCTTATGGGGCGATAGTTACCAGGGTCAGTTGTGGCCCCTCCTTTGTGGAGTGGAATAACCATTGCTGTGTACCATTCTATGGGCACATAGCCTGTGGAGGGGCTGAGGTTGAACAGCGTGTTTAGGTGGGGGCTTAGTTCGTTCTGTAGTTCGTGAAAGACGCAGCCTGGGACACCATCTGGCCCCATTGACTCTGTGTTTTTGACTTTTGAAAGGGCTATTTTCAACTGTGTGTCTGTGATTTCCGGGACACTACACTTTTCCGGTATTGTTGTGGGCTCTTTTGGGGGTGAGGGGGGGGGGTGAAGTTTGCACTGAATCTATCTGACAGGATGTTGGCAGTATCGGTAGGTTCAGTATATTTTGTGCTATTTTGCACTAGTTCAGTGCATATCTGCGAGTTGTCACTTAGATTCTTAACATAGCTAAAGAAGGCTTTGTGGATTGGTTAAATTGTCCACTAAATCAAGTCTTTTAATTTCTACAGCAGCAGCAGACAGCCAATTTTCATACTACTTTTCAAGAACATGTACATGGTTAACATATCTTGTACATTCCTAACATAGCTTTTGATACTCTCTCCCACTCAGACATCACTGACAAACTCACCCAGCCAGGTATCAACCCTTATATCATTAAACGGGTCACTAACTGATAGAACTCATATAGTCAAAATAGGGGAATCCACCTCCAACAGCAGACCCATGTTATTCCACAGGGATCGGTCCTGGGCCTTTCCTGTTTGGAATCTATCTCTTCAAAGTGCAAGCTACAACTAAAGGTCTGTGGCTGACAAAGTTTGCTGATGACTACAGACTGGGAGTGGTCATAAAATCTCCAAACTATGTCAACATCCTACAAGAGGATCATACACAAACAAATGATTGATGCCAAAGTCATGGCCTTAAACTCAATGCAAAAAAATGTTGCCATCCCTTTGGGTAAGACTGATGTTTCTGATAACTACCCCATCAAGTCTGTCATCAGTGGTGAGAGACCTGGGCACACAGGTTGACAGCAACCTTACTTTAGATCACCTGTCTGTACAGTGGTAAGAAGGGCATTCTATATTGCTCATTTCATAAGTAAGGGCATTGCCTCCAGAAAAAAAGAAGTTATAATGTCCCTGTACTCTTCCTTCATCAGGCCAATAATTGAGTATAATTCCCCTTTGGTTTGTACCTTTCCAAGCACCTGCAGCTATTGGACAGACCACAAAGGTTCCTCACAAGGAAAATTCAAGCTCTTCAGCATCTGTCCTATGAGGATTGTCTGAAATCACTGTCACTTTACTTTGTTTCATACAGACTACTCAGAGGTGATCTCTGCCTTGCATGTAAGGCAGTCTTTGCCCTGCTTTATTGGAATTGCTTCATATCCGTTAGTCAAATGATACACTGGTTACTCGCTCTAAAGGCCTTTATATGGTATGTGACATTGATAGAACCTGATGGAGAGACAGATTTGTCTCCCAGAGGTTACCACACCTTTGGAACACACTCGTGCCTCATGCCAAGCAGAGCACTTTATTGGCCCTCTTCAAATGCAATCTGGACGATTTGATGTGTAACCGTAAATTCACCCCTGGGGTTCCACCTGTGTCGTCCTTGGACAGGGGTGATAGGTGCTGATCGTGGAAATAAGAGCAAAACTTGGCTAGGCTTGAAAGGGCCCTAGTGTTTATTAGCCTAATAATCTCCTGTGATAGTTGTTTTTGCTCTCAGACATATTTGTAAAATATCTTTTACTAGCTCAGATTATCCAGGGTTAAGCGGAATTTAGAACTTGCTATCAAGCTTGTATTCAGTTTTACTGCAAGCTTTAATTTAAATGTGTCAGTTATTTTGATCTCCATTTTGGAGTCTTGTATGGTTCTTTTTGAGTTTATTAATTTAGAGTACACCCTTGCCTTTTCTTATTTTTTTCTTATTAATTAGCATTACACACATTCAGTTTCTCAGTTAATTGTTTTGTCTGTGCACTATTAAATTCAGTTCTGCAAACATCCACAGCTTTTTGGTAAGGCCACACGTTTCTTTTAAAAGCATGCCCCCTCTTTCATCATTTCTTGTACAGCACATGTATTTGTGTTATATATCCTTGTGCTTTTGTGTCCAATAAATAGAAATTCTTTCTGGGCTAACAGTGTTATTGAATTTTCTTTATGTGCTGCCATTTTCTTTTTCTGGTTTTTAACAAGTCTATTATTTATTTATTATTTATTGATATTTGTTGTTTGTAAAAGTCTACTGGGTCAGGAACAGATTTTCAGTGGAGATGGGAGGAGGAAAGCTCCAGTTACAGATACAAAAATCTTCATACAGAAATATTATTTGAATAATATAGACAAGTTCAAAAGTTTAGTACAAACTAAATTAACATATTCACATAATAACATGCAATCAGTTGACATAAAGATCACTCAGATAGTAGAATACTTCAAGGTAAGCATTTCTTTAAACTAAATTAGGCAGTTCTAGAGCTAGGACTATGAGTAGTTAGTGAGATAAAGTAAAATTAAGGAGAAAAACTGATGGGAGTTCTTAAGGTTCTCAATGAGAAGTTAGGAAGATGTAATTTGAAGGAAGGAAAAAGTGAATGATTAACTTAGTTTATGGTGGCTTAGACATATGGTCACAGTAACAGATATGATTATTGAGGTAGTTGCTTTAGTGCAGATTTAAAGGTTTTTATAGAATCCAGTTGAGTGATAGAGGAAGGCAGGGCATTCCATAATTTGGCAATAGTTGTAGGAATAAAGGCTTTGTCCAGCTTGTTTGTTGGGTTTGGATATACTTAAGAGCTGCTTATTAGTGGGCCAAAGATTCTGAGTTGGGGTATATGTTTGTAGTATAGTTTGAAGTGAAGGGCAATTGTCAGAGTTATAGATCAGTTTGTAGACGAGAGTTAGTTGGGTGTAATTTAGGTAAAGGGGGAATTCAAACCAGTTCATTACTTTAATGGCTAGTCAGTGGTGTGTGCTATTTGGCATTTTAGAGGCAAATTTTGCTCTTTTTTAGTAGCAAGATTGTAGTTTATTCATGAGTGATGTGTCGAGGTTAGTGAAGATAGGGCTTCCATAGAGGAGAGATGGGAGTAGCAGACTGTTTGCCAATTTTATCTTGGTGCGCTTATCCAAGTAGCATTTATGTCTATAAAGTTTGCCAAGCTTAAAGTGAGCTTTTTTATTATATTGTGAATATATATGATGCTCAAAGGAGAGCTTGTCATCAATTGTAATGCCTAGTAGTTTTGCTATCTTCACTAATTTGATTTCATTATTGTTTTGTGAATATATCTTAGTCGTGAGTTGGTGCTTTTGTTGAGAATTGCAGGAGCTTAGATTTTTTTGGGATTCCGTAAAAGTTGTGTGTTAAGCCAGGCTTTGATGGATGTAAATCCTTTTTCTGTTATCTTTAGGAGATCTGAGAAGTTGCTAGTAGAGGAGGAGATGATAGAATCAATAGCATACTGAATGAGTGTACTTTGTTGGGATGCTGTATGGAGATTATTCATGAAAATATTGAAAAGAAGAGGAGAAGAGGCCCAAGAATAAATTCTTATGGAACTCATGTATTATTGACCACGTATTCGGATTGCTTATTTTGCCATCTTACAGATTGTTTTCTATTGTTTAGGTAGCTGGAAAACCAAGTTAGGGAATGTTCGGAGCATCCTAGTGTTTCAGGTTGTAGCAGTAGTTTAGGGTGTGATACTGTGTCGAAAGAAGGTCTGTTCAGATGACTGTAGTTGGCAGACCAGCATCAAGAGCTTTGTTCACAGTATTGGTAAATGAGAGTAAAGCTGTAGTGGACCAGTGGTGCTGTGAGCTGGTTGAAAACCGTATTGGGTGGGTGCAAGTAGTTTGTCAGAGAGATGCTTTAGCAGTTGAGTGTGTATAGCCTTTCCTAGGATTTTTGGTAAAGGTGAAAGCATAGAGATGGGCCGGTAGTTAGAAAGATCATTGGTGTTGCCACCTTTTGTGCAAAGGAGTTTTTCCAGAGTTGAAGGACATATGATTCTGAGATGGAGCAGTTGATAAGAATGCTGACAGAGTATGCTATATCATCGGCTGCAAGTTTTAGATATTTTGATGGAATGCTGCCGGCAGAGAGGGAGCATGGTCTCCGTTTAGTTAGGAGTTTAAGCACTAGAGAAGTGGGTACTGGTTGTATAGTGAAATCAGGAGTTGATGGGATAATAGAGTTTTCACTGGAGGAGGAGGAATGAGAGCTCGGGTTATGATGAGTGAAATTTGAGTTAGTTTTTAAACTATTTGTGTTTTTATTCGTTTTTGGAGCAATGTCTTTGACAAGTTTTTTAATGGTGTCAGTGAAGTAACAGTTGAACATCTGGGAAATCTCTTTTTGGACTTTGTCAGGAGATGGTGTAGGGTTATGTAGGGTTCCAGGGTTAAAAAGCGAGTAAATAGATTTCCAGAACTTTTGAGTATTGTTTCTTTGGGTGGATAATAGTGTAGAGTAATTGTTTTTTGTCATTAAGGACTAATGTTTTGGCACTATTACAAAGTTGCTTGTAGTCAAGTTCATTTTGTAGTGTTCTGTTTTTTCAGCATTCTTTCCAGGCTCAGTCTCTGGAAAAGGAGAGAGTGCGTGGTATATTTTGTTAGCCAAGAGGCATAATTTTGCTTTGTTCTTTTGGTACGAATGGGGGCTATGCTGTTTAGCGTATCAAGAAAGACATTGTTGAAATAGATTACAGCATGTTCCAGTGGTAGTGTTTTTACTGGGGTCTAGTTGTGGGCTTTGAGTATTTATGAGTAAGTTTTGGCTGAAATGTGTAAGGATTGTGGATGTTCTGTATGAATGTGTTTTTGGTATTTGAGTGTGGGTTTTATGGGTGAAGGCAGGTAAGTGGTCACTTAAGGTATTTGAGATCTGACAAAAGTATATGGGAGTACAATATCATTATGGCTTCTTCCCTAATGATATACAGGTCACTGTGCACTTTATTTTTCATGTAATCTACTTGCACCACAGAATAAATTAAATTTCCGAATCCAAAGCTTACAATTTTCATCCAAATTTTCGTCTAGAGAAGTAATTCCAGGAGGGTTCATTTCAGTCATATTTCTACAGTGAATTAAACTTGCATACTTCCAGACACATTCATGAAAGCAAATACATTTTCACCTCTGCAGGTGCTTTTTATTCTGTTTTGGCATGCATTTTAATGCTGTTTGAAATTATAATTATTAAACTGCATAGTCACAGCAGAAGTAGTTTAACCTCCATGAATTTTATATTCCAGCTCAGTTCTCTGGGAGACCTGTGCACTACCTGACACGAAAGA